>NC_044303.2:210958713-211265213 GCF_007474595.2 Lynx canadensis
ATCCTTGTCAAGTGGAAACGCCTAACTAGTATTGCTATCATCCTTATCTAATATCGAGCATCCTCGTCCAAGAGGCCATTGCTGCCCCATCCTCCACAGAGCATGTTTGTAAAGCACAGCAGGGAAATAGACAGCAAAGTGAAGGCTGTGCACCTGGTCCATCACACCTTCATGCTGCTTTCACCCAGACCAGGGTCTTGGTTGACATAGGCCAAGGTGACCAGTTTATCTTGTGGCTACTAGTTCTATGGAGGATCCAGAGGAGGCCACAAAGGTTTTAAAACCTGTGTAAAGCCTCAGAATAACAAAAGGACCAAGTCATGAGGTCAGTCTATTCTAAGTTTCTTAGGGCTTTCACAAATCAATCACTTTGAAGACCTTGTTTATGCCATACCTGCCTCAGGCCGAACCCCAATCCCAAGAGTAGTATCATAGCTTTTCAGCTTAGAGGCACCATCCTTCACTCTCAAGATGAAAGTCAACTCCACAGTTCTAGAGCTATTGACTCACCTCTTTGGATCTGAACCAGAATGGACCAACTTCTAGAGGGAAGTCCTGGGCAATACATTCAGGCACATTTCTTCCAAACCATTTATTCCCAAATTTGGCACTAGATTAGTCACAGCTTCTATAAGATGTCACAGACACAAATAAAACATTTCCCAAGCCTCACAGGATCAACTTTAACATTCAATTCAATTCAACAAACATGTTTTGTGTTCTCATGACATCTAAAGCACTGGCATTGGTCTCAGCTTTGGCTGCGTGTTAACAATCATCTGGTGAGCCACTAAAGGATTTCTTAGGGCATCTCCACAAACAGATTAGATCAGAGTCTCTGTGGGTGAGGGTAGGTGTTAGGTGACTTGAATGTACAACCAGGATTGAAAAACATCTGGGTAAGTGGTTATACAAAGCTAAGGGAGCCACTGTGCTCTAAAGGTGTTTATAATCTAAGGGGAGACAGAGAGATCCCTGAACAAATTAACTACAGTTGGGATTGTAAATTTGGTTTAGGGAGGTACTTGCATATATTTCCTATGGGCACTTTAAATCTGGCTTGTGAAGGAAACTGTACTTCCTGTCTCTTTAAGTTGATAACATCTGAGGACAGCAGGAGCTATAGAGATCACTTGTATTTGTCCTCTAGTTAATCCTATAATCCTGTGGCCTTGTGATTTGGTGGTCAGAATGCCTTCCTGATTTGTTTGCTGACCATGTGCTTTTCAAGGGGGTCATTAAACTTTCTGAGCCTTAGTGTTTATTTTCTTCAAATGGAAATAATCCCACCCGTCTTGGGTGCCTGGGTGGCTCAGTCGGTTAAGCATCTGGCTTCGGCTCAAGTCATGATCTCTCAGTGTCTGAGTTCGAGCCCCACATCAGGCTCTGTGCTGACAACTCAGAGCCTGGGGCCTGCTTTGGATTCTGTGTCTCCCTCTCTCTCTGCCCCTCTCCCGCTCACCTCTGTCTCTCTCTTAAAAATAAACATTAAAAAATTTTTAAAAAATCACACCCAACTCTACCAATTTTAACAGAATATCTTAATGTCCAGTTAAATAATGTGGAAGAATTTTGAGTTCATAAAGGAAAAGATAGAAACCTAAATTCTGAAGTACCGTTCCAATTCTCCCTGTTCTCCAGGGGGCTCTCCAGTATCAGAAATGGCATGGCTGACTCAGGTTTTTTTCACAGGCCTTGATTATAGCACACGCACAAAGCCCCATGTGTGTAGCCTTAAAAGCAATTGTTGGCAGCAATTGTCTTGGGAAAGGGGCCCCTGGGTGGCTCAGTCGGTTGAGCATCCAACTTTGGCTAGGTCATGATCTCACGGTTGGTGAGTTTGAGCCCCATATTGGGCTCTCTGTTCTCATTGTAGAGCCTACTTTGGATCCTCTGTCTCCCTCTCTCTCTGCCCCTCCCCTGCTCATGCTCTCTCTCTCTCAAAGATAAATCATTTTAAAAAAGAATATCCTTAAAAAAAAATAAATTGTCTTGGGAGAAAAATTACAATTCTTTCTGTAAAGATGAGCTCTGAGACAGCTAGTGCGTTCTTTGGACAACTTTATTTATTTATTCATTCATTCATATGAAGTGGGTATAAAGTGAAGTGCTGGGAATACTGAAATACCTTGAAACAGAAATAAGGGACACCTGGGTGGCTCAGCTGGTTAAGCGTTCGACTTTGACTCAAGTCATGATCTCATGGTTCATGAGTTCGAGCCCCACACCGGGCTCTCTGCTGTCAGCACAGAGCCTTGTTCAGATCCTCTGCCCCACCCCTCTCTCTGCCCCTCCCTTGCTCTTTCTCTCTCTCTGTCTCTCAAAAATAAAGAAGTAAACATTAAAACAAAAAGAAAAGAAATGATAGTTACGTCTCCTTCTAGGCATCAGGTTAGTCTGGTGGGAGCATGGAACAGCTGCTACCTCCTTCTTGGTCTCCAAACCTTCTCCCTTTGTCCCTGGAACTAGATCCCACCTGAAATAAGCTGGTGGTAACTAGATTATGCTTCCTGAGGATGAGAACCAGGGTCCTCTGATGATAGGAAGGATTTCCCCATTCAGCACACAGGGAGTCCAAAACAAAAACAGAGCAGTTGAGTTCATTTGCCCTGTTGAAGTGGAACAAAGGTATCTTTTGGCTTACTGCAGATATATGGGGATACAATTAAGTAATACATCTTTTTCCTTCACCTAGGATATTCAACATCTCACCCAATCTCAACCTGAAAATGATTCATACACCAAGGAACAACCATTCAAATCCGTACTAGAATTTCCTGTCAACTCTCTAAATTCAAGTAAGAATTATTTGATTTGTAAAAAATTTGATTCAACTATTATATTTCCTGTGTTTCCATGTCATCTGTTCAATAGCTATAAAATACAAAAACAGTAATGCAACACTTTAAAACTTTTTGGCAAAGATTAAAGCATAGAAAATATTGTTGTATGATACATAAGCATTAAATTTTTTTTTACTTAAGGATATGAGGAATCATTAAAGAGATTTATCTGAACTCAAGTAGTTTCATATTTTTGGTAACACTCATTATTATAAAAAGCTAAGGAGACATGTATATTAATGGGGACAACAAGGAACTTTTACAGTAGAGAAAATGGAGTCTTTACGTGTCTTTTCCCATTTTTTCTTACAAACAGACTCTATTAAAAATATATCCCTAATCGAATCAGCTGCTGCTTTCTCTTCTAAGCCATCACCCAAATGCTTGCTGCAGAAAATTGATGTTGTAACAGGGGAGGAAGCTGAACATAATGTGTTGAAGGTCTGTATATCACACATTGCTCTTTCTGGGAGCACTTACATACACGAAACCAAGTTTCTATCAGCAGAAGCACCTTTAAAACTAAAGGCAGAAGTATAGTTTTCATGAAGACTGAGCTGCTTAACTAAACATGCTAGACACTTCCAAAGATTAAGCCAATATTTTGTTGTATTCTTATTTTTGTACGGGTAATTTTCAGGAAAATGTGTTACTGGGTTTACAACCATTCACATTAGTCTCTTAGAAAGAAGACAGCCAGGGACCCTGTCTTAAAAGAACTTCAGACCTACATTTTATACTTTACATGCCTGTGTTTATAATCAGTGCTATTATTGTGTGATTTAAAAGTTCTACTTACACTGGACATTTTTAAATGATAAGATGAATAGATTTCAGTTCAAGATAGAAAAATTCTGGTTTCCTTTGAAAAGTTCTTTTAAATAAGTTTTGAATTTCATATAAAGCAAGAATTTCACACACGTAGTATATAGTATCATGCATAGGATTTGAATGTTGAGTGACGTAGCCATCAGCGTAGGCACATGAAATAAGGTAGTCATTTTCCAACAAGGAACAGATTTCTCTTTCTTTTTATCCATCTGTTTTTACCCCCAAATCTCCCCATTTCTCTTCTCTTCTCCCATGGTTTACTGATACATTTACTATACAAGTGTGCTTCAAAGCATAATTCTCAGATCGGTTTTAACCACAATTCATTGAAGTAACTGCTAGCAGTGGGGCCCTGGAATGCTATATTTTTAACAAGTCATGTGGGATTCTTTTCCACAGTAATATTTAATGCTGGTAAGCATTAAATTATAGTATGGTGCTCCATGGTACCACATCCTAGTTCTGATGCTGCATTCTTTGAAAAATTTTAGGCATACAAATACTTGCACTATTCCTTTACTTACAAATAAAGTTACTTAACTTGAATAACATTAAATTTCATTTAAAACGTGGTACATATAAATATATTTGTTAAGTGGAAAAGCAAGATGCAGAAAGTATGTATGATATTCTACTGTTTATAGAAAAAATAGGGGACATGGGCGCTGGCATGCATATAAACACAAATATCTCTGGAAGGATAAACAAAATATTAGCAATAGTGATCACCTGATCACAGGGGGTAGAAATTGACAGACGAAGAACAAAGGTTGGGAAGGACTTTTCATTTTGTACATCTTTTTGCTTTTTGATATTTGAACTATTCAAAAATTGTATGTTTTAAAAGTTAAATAAATTTTTTAAGCTGGTTTACAAATCATTAACCAAGGTTATTCTGGTAAAAATCAGGCAAATAAAAGTGTTGTAGCATAGAAAGAAATCATTTTAAAATAAATTTTTATATATTTGACATTTCAAAAAATTGTCCTTTAGATCAACTGCAAGCTTTTTATATTCAACAAAACAACACAGTCCTGGACTGAAAGGGGCAGAGGAGCTTTGAGGCTGAATGACACAGCAAGCAGTGACTGTGGAACATTCCAGTCGAGACTAAGTAAGGAATCATTTTGTAAAGCAAACTGCCATTTCTCAGGGTAAAATTTCCAATAGGCGCACATCATTTTCTGGAGATGTGTTATAAAATAGTCAACAAATCACTGTTTAAAACAATATTGTTTCTAATGTGCTGTAGGATCTTCCTGTTTAGAGCAGGCTCTGATGTCAAACTACACAGGTTCGGTTCTGCCTCTATCACTGACTAATTGGTGACCTTGGGCAAGTTAATCTCCCCACAGCCTAGTTACATCAGCTTAAAATGGGGATAGTAGTACTCCATGACTTATTGAGCAATTGTGAGAATTCAGTGAGATAATGCATCTATGACACAGCCCAGCACACCCCTAAATAGTAATCTCGGTAATATTGAAAGCAATATGATGATATTTTTGAAGGGAAAATGGTTTTTCCTAAAAAGGATATTTGCCCTATATTTCATTCTTGGCATTCTAAGCATATTGTGTGGGGCGAGATGAAGTCAGTTTCCAAGGAAATTAAGGTGTGTGGTTATTGAATCCTGTGTGTGTTTACTGACATCCATAGTGATGGTAGGAATCTGGAGTCAGTCAGACTGAGAGGCTCTCAAAGTTTTTGGCATCTGAAAAGACACACTGGACATTGTTCAGAGGTCCAAACCGAAAGTGAGCATAGGCAGAGATCTGGGCGGCATGTGTAGGTTTACTGGCCAACATTGGGCAATCAGAGCTGTGGAAGGAACCACTGGAAGTGGGATCCGTGTATATGGATTTTTATTGAGTTTCAGATATCAAGCTCAAGAAACCAGTAAGGAATAGAATTCACACTGAGAGAACAGGAACCGTGTTTTCAGTTCTATAACTGGCAAACAGGTTTCTAAATAACCCAACAAAGTATTATTCCCAAGGCAGGTGCTAGTTGTTTTCTACTCTTGTTCAATGCCACTCTGGCCACTGCCTGCCAAAATTTACAATGCATGGTATTTACACTGTTGTGTAACCTGATTTTACTTTTTACATAGTATATACCATGACCACCTTTCTACATCAGTAATGATCTTTCTTTAATATTCTTAATGGGTTTGTAATATTATCTTGAATAGCCATGTCATCATTTATTTAGCTAATTCCATTTTTTGAAGGCTTAAGGTTTTGCTTCTGTTTTCTCCATTTTGGATAAATATTCTTCAGACCACTAAGTCCTCAAAGGAATTCTAAAATTGTAATCATTGTTTATTATAGTAAAAAAATAATTCCAGCTTTTAAGCTAAAAACGGTCTTCCAACCTAGTAAAGCCAATTTGAAAACCAACTTATAATCAAGCCAAATTACAATTTAATAGTGAAAATACAGTCTGAAAAACAACTAGAGGATTTACTTCACTTTCAAAAAATGGCAAGTTCCCCGGGGAAGGTTAAGGAATCAACTATTCTGTAGTCTTATATATTCACCTTCCTGTTTTAGTTATGCGCAATCAAGGCAGCCTGAGGCTGATTCTCAATAGCAAACTCTGGGCTCAAATGGAGATTCAAAGAGCGAACCACAAAAATTTACGAATAACAGCTACTGATTTAGAAGACTATAACATCAAAGTGTTTTTAATTCAGGTAAGTAACAAATTTCAGTGATAGAGGATTATCCTACTATATTTATAGATCTCTGCAATTGCTAATTTTTTTTCACTGTATTATAATAACTTGCACCATTGGCCAAAAACAAACAAACAAAAAAAAAACCCAAAAACCCAGCCATTTATTTTGGTTGTTTACAGTTTAACATGAGACCTAAATTTTAAATGAAATTTACAGATTAACACCAAAATCTGTAGTAACCAATTGGCATGTGTCCCAAGACATTTGTATTGATATATGCTTCAAACCTTCACACTTTTTTTTCCATTGAAATTATGTCAACAATCTTACAAAGTTACCAAAGGGACCGTTGTCAAGATTGGCTCCTAGGAGTCCAGTGGAATACATAGCCCAGTGCTTACACTGAATGCTGAAACTGAGAAGGCTTTGAGATCACTGGAAAGGACCCCCTGAGAAATGGAAAAACACAGGGCTAGTAAGTTAAAACAACCAGTCCAACAGCAAATTCCAATTCTGGACATGTGTCAGTCGCCAAGGTAACAGGATGGGAGCACAGCTTTAGCTCTTCCTGGCAGCAGGAATGCTTGACCTCAAATACAAAATCCAGGCACAAGAGAGAGAGAGCTGGCAGGGATCAGGCTAGAAAAAAAGGCTAGGTTTCCCACATGAGCTGAGACCCAGAAGACTGGAGAAGACTGGGTACTTACATGACTCAGGCGGAAAGTAACAATGCAAGTAAATAAACTTCCATACAGTAATGGAAAAAAAGTTGGCAAGTGCCCAATGATGAAAAACCAAAAGTTTTATTAACTACCAATAAGTGCACTATTAGGTATAAGTGATACTGAGTATTAAGATGTTAGAGTAAGATAATGCCCAAACCCTGTTTACCATTTAGGGAGACAGACAATACCTGATATCCCGCCAGGCTGGATCTCCTGGTTTTGAGTGAGTAAAGCAGCCCACTGCCACTGTCACTGAGATTGAGACTATTAGTTATGATGAGATTCTGCTGCTCAATGTGTGACCCGCACTGACCCTGTAAACTATAGGATTACAGGATATTTGCTAAATAAACCAAATTTAGTTTGCTAAATGCAAATAAAAATCACCCCAAATTCCATTCCCAGAGATGGTCACTATTAACATTTTTGTCATTTCAGCATACGTGTGTGTGTACATATGTATATAATGTGCCAACTGTATGATCTTCAGGCAGGTTATATAGATTCCTTAACTTGATTTTACTCATCTGCCCAATAAAGATTATAATGATACACTTTATAAAATGGTTGGGTAGATTCGATTGCTAATACTTGATTATGAAGTACACATGCGTAACCTTTTCACTCATCAATGAAAATGAGTGTTTTCATGTCATTAAATAGTCATTAAAGGTGAAAAGAATTCTATTCTGCACCATAATTTATTCCATTAATCTTGCTTTGTTAAATACTTATGTAATTTGCTGTCTTTCACTATTATAAATTCCACAAGAAAGATGTGAGGAATTCTCTTTGTACACGTGTTAATTTTCTTGGGAAAAGGCTTGACTTGTCTTGACAAATTTCTCTTCAGAAAGACTGAACCAGTTTTCATTCTCGCCAGCATTTTCTTATGGTACTTCCTGGGAATTATAATTTTTTTAAGCATTGAGAATTTGTTATCCGAAAAATATGTCATTGTGATTTTATTTTTAACTTCTTGTTCTGAATTTCTTGAATGAATATATCTAAATGAATTTAGCCAAAGGCAATATATTGACTAATGAAAGGCATATTTAAATTTTAATATGAGAAAGTGAAGGTGGTAGAGTAGCATTTATATTTTAAATACTTTCAATATTTATTAACGTACTAAAGAAAAATGACATCTTTGCACATAATGTAAAAAATTAAATCAGTCAAGAGTCAACATTTATTTACTCAACACCCTCTATAGATTATTTAGCACAATATGAGAAACAAAAATACTTTATTTAATTTATAGTTATTTTTTGCCCCAAAGTAATTAAGGGAACTTAAGAACATGCAAATGAAAAAAATATAATTGAAGACCCTTCTCCCAAACAGTTGGCATGTAGTTTGTTCTTGCTTTGAAAAGTTTGATAGCTTTCTGGAGGGTTAGCAAAGAGAATAATTTACCTACCTTCTCTTTGATATTGTGAAAACATACAAAAATGTAAACCACTGCCATGTTACCTTAAAAGAGCACTGACTCTGATGACAAAGGTCTGGGATTCGAGCCCAGCAGATTTGCTGACTAGCTATGTAAATGCAGGCAAATCATTGTACCTTTCTGAGCCATATCTCCTCATCTGTAAAGGGACGTGGGAAGTAAGTATAAATTAAATACTTGTGCTAAGTGCTTTTGCTAATATAAATGGAATAAATGACTAACTCATAGTTTTGTTGTAAGTGTTGAATAAAAAAAGAACGTAGTAACCGTAAATGTTATACAAATGTGATTGTTACCACCATTTTTTATATTAACAGCAACTATTAAAAATAGCATAGAAAAGTACTGAAAGCAAAGACTTATGATGTGTTTATGATACAATATCATAAGGATGGCTCTGTGGCACAATGGACAGCCCATTGACTTCTATGATGCAATATTAGACTGCTTTAATGAGCTCTGCTTTTCCACAGAGCTGTGAGGCTTGTTGGGATGTCTAAACAAAGTGATGTAAAGGAAGTGGAGGTCTGTTATTCACCGAACCCTCTAATTTTCTATTAGAAATAGAAAAATAGTAAAAAAATAGAAAAATAGTAAAATAGCGGAGGAGGGATAGTCTTGAATTCAAGTAGAAATTTTACATCAAAAATTTCATTTCTCAGTTTAAAACGCACAAATAGGGACCTGTTATAAAATTATTCACTTTTGGATTAATTTGTTTGGTTCAGGATGTATGGCTTTTTACCCTTTAACTTCTAGGGTTATTTATATCCTAGATTTCTGCCATATAATTCCTTCCTAAGAGTGAAAGATTAAAAATCTCTAAAACGTGGCTATTATTCAGTTATTTATATTCTTAACAACTTAATTTTCCTCATGCAGGCCAGTGCCAAAGATACAGGGTATCTGTACGCGGCAATACATCATCGGCTTGTTGCACTTCGAAGCTTTGGTAAACAGGAAGATGTAAACCAAGCGGAAAGCCAGTCAGATACAATCCTCCAACAATTAAACTGTGAAAGCTGTGATGAGGATGAGGATGATTTCATCAAAGCAACTAAGAATAGATCAGGTAAATAATTTTTCTTTTGTTAGGTCGGAGGTATAAGAAAGAAATCTTCTACACAATCCTAATATATGAAATTGTTTTGTTGTTGTTGTTTTTAATGGAACTGGTATGTTTAAAGTGGATGAGGGGGCGTTTGGGTGGCTCGGTCAATTGGGCATCCGGCTCTCAATTTTGTCTCAGGTCGTGATCCCAGGGTCATGGGATGGAGCCACGTGTCGGGTTCTGCACTGAGCGTGGAGCTTGGTTGGGATTCTCTCTCTCTCTCTCTCTCTCTCTCTCTCTCTCTCTCTCTCTCCCTCTCCCCCCCCCCCCGCTCTCTCTGTAAAATAATAAAATAAATAATTAAAAATTTTTTATAAAAAAATAAAGCAGATGGGAATTAGAGTCCTAGCTCTTTGGATCAGAGGAGTGGATTTGAAAGTGACTGCCTTCTATGTGTGGCCTCCATCAGGATTTTACCAAAAGTCATCCTCATTTTGATGCCTGTGTGTCACTTGTGCATAAATTTAATAAAAATACCACAAAGTATTACATTCATACACTGAAACTACCTATTTATTCATATTTCTCTTCACCTGTTCTCATTTTCCTATTATTGGCTATAGTAGAAGAACTTTATAAATACATCATAAATGTAATAAACATATTACAATGGATCCACCAGGCAAAGCTCGCTTGAAACACTGAAACTCCTATTTATCTCCTTTTTTTGGAATTTGCTTTATTCTCAAGGACCTTTTTTGCATAGGCCAAAAAGTACTATTTTTTTGTCAGGATTCATGAATTGAGCAAGGTTAAAATAGAACCAGTAGTTATCAGATTTTTAGGTTTCAGTGCTTGCCCTGGTGAGTAGATTTAAAACAAAAACTTATGATTATTTTTGGAGAAAAAGATTGTCTAGGAAATAATAAGTCCTGCTTTGTTATATAAATGGAGCCAAGTATTTTCAGTAATAGTTTCACTTAGGCCTGAATTCTGTTCTACAGAGAACTGAGCGACATACCTACAAAGATAGTGTGTTAGCAAGCATTTTTCCAACTTTTATTTATTTTAAATCTTAAAGGTAACTTAATCACACATAATTTAAGAATCTATCAAAGCACATGTGTAAAACTTGAGGAAATATCTTCCTTTGCCTAATACTAAAAAATGTAATCAAAATGTACAAAATATGCAGACCAGGGGGCACCTGGGTGGCTCAGTTGGTTAAGCATGCAACTTTGGCTCAGGTCATGATCTCAAGGTTTGTGAGTTCAGGTCCTGCGTTGGACTCTGTGCTGCCAGCTCAGAACCTGGAGCCTGCTTCGGAATCTGTCTCCCTCTCTCTCTGCCCCTCCCCTACTCACACTCTGTCTCTCTCAATAAGAAACATTAAAATTTTTTTTAAATATATGCAGATCAGGATTATAGGTTGCTTGACTCAGTGAGCCAAAGAACTAAATGAATATGATTTTTCTTGTCACTATTAAATAGTTTCTTATTCTTCAAAATGTGTGAAATGTATAAATAAAATCATCTTTTATAATGTTTGTATTGTCAATAATAAAATAGGGTCTATTGGAAAATGAATTGGTATCTATTAGAAATGTTAACATGAAATAAGGATTAAATGGCAAAATTCTCTCATCAATAAAAGTCACATTTATGAAGTCTGTATTTTATTATATTCCATTTTAGGAAAGAGTAATATACAACTACCTTCATACAATATGAGAAACAATGGAAATAATGGAAAATAAATGTCAACCATATGAACCCCTCTTCCTCTGCCATTTTTCCCTTTTCACTTAGTACTTTCTCCGGGAGGCGATGCATACAAATGCTGAACTGTTACGAAAGCAATAAAAAGTCCAATTTTTTAAACTTTGTTTCCCATGAATTAAGGAAGGGTTTAATTATCTGAAATATCATGTTTAAAATTAGCAAATTTCAGGGTGCCCGGGTGGCTCAGCCGGTTAAGCGTCTGACTTTGGCTCAGGTCATGATCTCATGGCTTGTGAGTTCGAGCCCCGGATCAGGCTCTGTGCTCCAGGCTCAGAGCCTGGAGCCTGCTTCAGATTCTGTGTCTCCCTCTCTCTCTGACCCTCCCCTGTTCATGCTCTGTCTCTCTCTGTCTCAAAAATAAACGTTAAAAAAAATTAAAATTTAAAATTTAAAATTAGCAAATTTCCAAATGTTACATATAAAATGTAAATTCTACATTTTGCATTTCATCACCTGTAAGCATCTTCATGCATATTCATGTTCAGTTGTGTTCAATATTAAATCTAATCTGAATGTAACATTTTCTAACATTTTAAATTTATATCACAGATCCTTCGAGGTGGACCCACAGACAGTCGGTTGCCTGTTCATGAGCACTATCTACTATAAATGTGACAACATCTACAAAAAGATTGATCACCTTACTGAAAATCCTAAATCATCTTAAGTAAATGAGAAGATCCTATTCATCCCTTGAAGAGTTTTTATAGCAAAGTTCATAAAACATAATTTGTTGCAATTAAAATTGTTCTCTTATGTAGTCAAATAATTGTAAGGTTTTACATTTTGATTATTGTGGAGAAAATGAAAGAATTTAAGAAATGCATGGACTTAGGAAGTTCAAAATTTATCATTTTTGAAGAGGTAATTTAGAATAGGGTTTGATAACTAATTTGGACTATTCATCACATTGGTGGATATCATAGTTAAAATAAATTTCTGGATTTGATAAATATCTAACTAAGATATTTATTTTTTCAGTCATACACTGTCTGGTCATAAAACAAACATTTTAAAGATTTCCAGTCATGTCTTCAAAAACACTGTAACTGCATGCTAACATTTGATTAAGTCGTGTTTATTTTCTGGGAAATGAGTATTTGCATTTAACCTTTGGATTTACTAATACTATAAAATTATATATTCATGGTATGAATTTCTTTAAATTTAGTATTGTTCTTGGACCTGTATCCATTGTACCTTGTATATGGTTGATTCCAGGTCAGCATCCAATAGTTGTTGAAGGGATGAACAAAATACATTACCTATGTAACAAAACAGTAAGTATACAAAAGTAAAATATGTTAACTCGTTCTTTGCTTTATGTAATTAAATTGTCATTAATATTTTATGGGTGTAGCTGTATAGAGCCTGTTTTTTTTATACATACATATAGCCAAATAAATCTTTTCTTTTTAAAAAAATGTTTATTTATTGGGGCACCTCAGTGGCTCAGTGGGTTAAACATCTGACTCTTGATCCCAGCTCGTGATCTCATAGTTTATGAGTTCAAGCTCCACGTCAACCTCTCTGCTGTCAGTGCAGAGCCTACTTCAGAATCTTTGCCCCCTCTCTCAGTCCCCTCCCCCCTCAAAAACAAATAAACAAATGTTTATCTAATAATAAAATTTGTTTTAATTAATTAATTGAGAGAGAGAGAGTGCATGAATGGAGAAGGGGCACAGAGAGGGAAAGAGAGAATCCCAGCAGGCTCTGCACTCTCAGCACAGAGCCCGACGCAGGGCTCAAACTCATGAACTGGGAGCTCCTGACCTGAGCCAAAATCAAGAGTCTGATGCTCAACTGACTGAGCCACCCAGGCGCCCCCAAATGATACCATAATAATGGTAGACTGTAATAATTTTAACAATCGTGCAACAGAGTTTTGATGCTCCTCTTTTGAGATTTGTCTCAGAGATACTTCATGAGTTACACACAAAAAAGTAGTCTCAGTGCTTGTAGCCATACTTCATTTTTTAATCAAGTTTGATCACCCCATGACTTCAAAATGACTTTTGATCATCACTCTTAAATAGTCCCTTGTTAGAGGCATCTTACTCTTCTCGGTCTGCCATAACAAAATACCGCAGACTGTGCAGCTTAAACAACAGACATTTCTTTCTCATGGTTCTAGAGTCCGAGAAGTCGAAGATCAAAGGGCCAAGAAAATAGGTTTCATTCTGAGGCCTCTGCTCTTGGTTGTAGGCTACTCACAGGATCTCTTTGTGGGACACAGGCAGAGAGACAGTAAGCTCTCTAGGGTCTCTTCCTATACACCAATACCATTACACCAGGGCCCTTCCCTCATAAACTTGTCTAACTGTAATTATCCCCCAAGGCCCCATCTCCAAATTCCATCACATTGGGTGTTAGGGCTTCAACATAGACATTTAGGGGGAGAACATAAACATTCAGTCCATAACTAGGGAATAAGATTTACAGTTCCAAAATGATTTCTGAAAAGTTTTTGAACAATGACGACATCTATCTGGAATAATGGGTCTAACTTCACTAAACGCTACTTTGAAGAACAATATTCATTTGAATGTAGACATGTGAATACACAATTTTTCAAAGTTACGTTATTTTGTTACAATACCTTTTACAGTAATAAAAGCAATTATATATAGATACATATAGATATACTAAAACCTGAGCTAATGCCTGAAAATTTTAGTTTGGCATGTGAAAGTTGAGTTAACTCTTTTCGACCATAATTTGGTTACAATATAAATTGTTCAGAGTTTTGTTCCTTCCCTATAACTGAGTATAACTTAGTGAAAAAGTGAGCTACTAAGAGAAGCCCATTCATTTTTCTAGTGACTGTGGAAGAAATACAGCATCCTTTACTTCTAAATTAAGCAATGATTCAGGAAATGGAAAAGAAAAAGTTAATGTGAGAGAATGATAAAGGAAAGGTAGAGAGAAGGTTAACAAAATAAAAGAATAGCTCTAGCATGAAAGAATAAAAAGAAAGGAAAAACAAATTTTAAAGTTGGTTGCGTTTTTTCAACCCCAAAAAGTGCCTCTGATGCAGAACATAGTCAGTGAAAATTTTCTTTAGAAGCTAACATAAACAGGAAGACATTTGGAGAAGAAATTAAAGAACTGGTTCTCTTTTCCTATAAGATCTTAGCCAATAGGGGAACGTTGTGATTGCACTAAATTGTTAAAGTGAAGCAGGGAACAGAGATCTTTATCCTCCTAACATGTTCATTCTTGCCCTCACTTTAAGGTGGAGATAGAGCAATGTTTTCTCAATGCCTCAAACATTTTAATGTAATTTGAATTCATTCTTTCCTTCTGTGATTTTCCTTGAACTTCTCTGCAAATACCAAGCAAAAAAAAAATTAGATTACTTCAATTACTTGTCTATATATTAATGCCAGTGCAACAGAATCAAAAATAGTATTAGAATGTCAGGAAGGCAGAGAAAGAGTGAAAATTTCTGGATTACGACATGGTTACTCACAGCAGAAACATGGTATTTAGCTTGTGACTTTCAAATCATTTTGTGTCCACTGTACTATTCCTTCTTACAATCTTTATGCAAATATTTAGTAATATTTTGGATAATAGTAGAAACATCTTATAGTTTCTGTTTGTCCTATTTCTTCATCTAACCTCCTTTTTGGCTTTTCTACATACTTTGACCTCTCTTTAACATGAAGAGATCATCATACAATGATAATCATTTTCATAAGTTATTAGGTGATCTCAAAGCACACATCTTCTTAGATTTTAATAGAAGCTGCTTTTATTAAAATTTTATTAAATATTTCCCAAATATATTAGATATATATTTAACATTATATTTAATTATATATCATATATATATATATATTAAACTTAACAGTCTTCTCTTTCAACAGGACTTTAGACTTTACCAAGTTATTCAGTTTAATTTATGGCCCGTCAAAATGTTCTCTCTTTAAACTATTATTTTACATCCATTACTGCCAAAGCCAGGAACTCTTTGACCCCAGGGACTAATAACCTATACAAGTCTTAGAGTATGTGGATGCCATTAAAGAAAAGGGGCGGGAGTGTATATCTTTCATAGAGTCAGAATGTGCATGAAGTGAGTTGGAGGGGGATCTAGGGATTGGGAAGGATGCATCTTAAGCTTTGTAAATCCTCAAATTGTGAATATCACAATGATATAGAACTTTTCCCATAAAATGTTGAAAACAAGTAAACTTCTTGAGATGTGTTTACCAGGTGGTTGGGTAAGCTTACTCTAGAAAAGTACACCAGCACTGCCAGACCTGGGGTTTGAGTTTGAAACTCAGTAGCATTACAGATTATTTTAGTAGTTTGAGGGTACTGAAACTCGTACTTTTGTTTGTTTTGCAGTGAATAGATCATACCCACAGTACTGCATGATTTTTGACATCAGACTTGGAGTGGACAAACTGGAATACATGAACACATTTAAAGTTTCTAAGATGATATTTAGAAACTGTGGCATTGGAGAAGTTATTGAAATAACTGGGAATGTTTAGCCTTATAAAGCCTTGATGTAATAGCTTTCAAATAATTTAGAAGATTGGCAAAATTTCTTAATCTCTGCCAACCTAGTGGATATGAAAGACTATTTCAGTGAAATTACCTTAATTTGTATTTTTCTAATTTCTAATAAGGTTGAGTATATTTCAGATATTTATTCTCTGCTTGTTTCTTCTAAGAAATTCCTGTTCATAAATAATATTTGCAAAGCTAAGCATGTCATTTTCCCCTTTTAGTAGCTTCTTGGCATATACAGCATAAAAGCCAAGTTCCTAAGCATTGATATAACACCTTCCATGTCTTTCCCCCATCTGCCTTTTTTTTTTTAACTTGTTTTATTTTTTATTTTTTTAAATTTACATCCAAATTAGTTAGCATATAGTGCAACAATGATTTCAGGAGTAGATTCCTTAATGCCCCTTACCCATTTAGCCCATCCCCCCTCACACAACCCCTCCAGTAACCCTCTGTTCTCCATATTTATGAGTCTTTTTTTTTTTTTAATTTTTTTTTTATTTAAAAAAATTTTTTTTTTCAACGTTTATTTATTTTTGGGACAGAGAGAGACAGAGCATGAACGGGGGAGGGGCAGAGAGAGAGGGAGACACAGAATCGGAAATAGGCTCCAGGCTCTGAGCCATCAGCCCAGAGCCTGACGCGGGGCTCGAACTCACAGACCGCGAGATCGTGACCTGGCTGAAGTCGGACGCTTAACCGACTGCGCCACCCAGGCGCCCCGATGAGTCTTTTTTCATAATGAGGTTTTGTCCACCTCATTATGAGGTTTTGTCCACCTCCCTGTTTTTATTATTTTTTCCCTTTCCCTATGTTCATCTGTTTTGTCTCTTAAAGTCCTCATATGAGTGAAGTCATATGATTTTTGTCTTTCTCTGACTAATTTCACTTAGCATAATACCCTCCAGTTCCATCCACGTAGTTGCAAATGGCAAGATTTCATTCTTTTTGATTGCCGAGTAATACTCCATTGTGTATATATACCACATCTTCTTTATCCATTCATTCATCGATGGACATTTGGGCTCTTTCCATACTTTGGCTATTGTTGATAGTGCTGCTATAAACACCCCCATCCACCTTTTATAGTAATCTGCCTCTCTAGCCTCACCTTTCATTGTTGCTTGCCTCCCTCTAAATTCCCTAGGAATTCAGAACTGCTATTTCATTCTCCATACTTTTGCTCATGCTGTTTCCTCTCTAGAAATCCTTACTATAACAGTGTTGGAATAGTGAGAAGAGAAAGGACCTTGAGGATGTTCAAGTTATAAATGAGTAACTCACAGGAGTGCCTAGGTGGCTCAGTCAGTTGGGCGTCTGACTTCGGCTCAGGTCATGATCTCACGGTCTGTGAGTTCGAGCCTCGTGTTGGGCTCTGTGCTGACAGCTCAGAGCCTGGAGCCTGTTTCAGATTCTGTGTCTCCCTCTCTCTCTGCCCCTCCCCCGACTCACACTCTGTCTCTCTCAAAAATAAACATAAAAAATTAAAAAAAAAAAGAAAAATAAATAAAAAAATGAGTAACTCACATCCCATAGAAATTAAGAGATGTGCTTAAATTTCCACTACAAGTCAATATTAGCACCTGCTGTGAGGCAACGTTCCTGGCCAGTGACCTACTAAAAGACATCTGGGGCGCCTGGGTGGCTCAGTTGACTAAGTGTCTGGCTCTGGATTTTGGCTCAGGTCATAATTTCACGGTTTGTGAGTTTGAGCCCATGTTGGGTTCTGCACTGACAATGTGAAGCCTGCTTGAGACTCTCACTCTCCCTCTCTCTTTGCCCTTCCATATGCTTTGTCTCTCAAAAAAAATAACATTAAAAAATACTGTGCGGTGGCTGGGTGGTTCAGTCAGTTAAAGGTCCGACTTCAGCTCAGGTCATGACCTCACAGTTCCTGAGTTCAAGCTCCACGTTGGGTTCTGTGCTGACAGCTCAGAGCCTGGAGCCTGCTTCAGATTCTGTGTCTCCCTCTCTCTCTGACCCTCCCCTCCCCCCCACTCATGCTCTGTCTCTGACTCTCAAAAATAAATAAACATTTAAAAAATACTTTAAAAGTAGACATCTATCAGACTCAATTGTATATTTCCTAATAATATAGTACCCGGCACACATTAGGGATTCCATAAATATTCAGTGAACCCATGAATAAATAAATGGTGGTGGTGGTGGCTAGCTGAAAAGGAAGAGCCCAGATTCAGAATCGATTTGGGCTTGATAGAGCCTTGGTGCCACTCTAGTTCAGTATCTTCATTTTACCGATGTGGAATCCGAGGCCCAGAAAGAGTTAGCAACCTTCCCAAAGTCCACAGACTAGTTATTGATAGTGCTAGGACTCTAAAGAAGCAAAGAGGGAGCCAAAGCAAGTGCATGTGAGGAGCACTAGGGTAACAGTAGGATGTGGACTGCCATTTGACTCTCCCCTTATCATGCGAGCATTTTCTTGCACGTCCATTACCACTAACTCAACCTAGGGCCACGTCTAACTATTCCAACAGTGCCAAGTCTCCTTCCTACCCCTGCCTCCCAATCCACTCAACAGTCCCAAGCCAGATCAACAGTCCTCAAACATTGTTTTCAGGACTCGCATCTTTCCAGTTAAAAGCTTTCAAAAGGCCACGACTGCCTATAGAATAACATTCTTAAGCTTTCTCTCTTGTCCTAGCTACCTTTTCAACGTTCTCTCCCCATCCAGAAATGCTTCACTTGGCCAGATTCCTCTACCCGCTATCCTCTAATTTCCTCAATGGCTACCTGTCTCCCTTCGGACTGATAGTTTTTTGGTTGGCAGCAGAGGCTGTAACTTGTGCAGTCCCACGGGCGCCATGCTTAGATGGGCCGGGCACCCGGCTTACCGCTCTCGGTCTTGATATTCTTGGTAATTTCTGAACAAGAAGCTCGCATTTTCATTTAGCACTAGGCCCCACAAATTATGCACATGGTCTTTGGTCAGTTTCCTTGCCCCTCCCCCTCCCCCCACACCCCCCCAGCCCAGTGTTGGTCATATTGGCCATCTGCCTAGACTTAGTTGAACGAAGGGATAAAGAATGCAGTCTTATGTGCCATGATTAAAGAGTGGTTTTGGGGCGCCTGGGTGGCGCAGTCGGCTAAGCGTCCGACTTCAGCCAGGTCACGATCTCGCGGTCCGTGAGTTCGAGCCCCGCGTCGGGCTCTGGGCTGATGGCTCGGAGCCTAGAGCCTGTTTCCGATTCTGTGTCTCCCTCTCTCTCTGCCCCTCCCCCGTTCATGCTCTGTCTCTCTCTGTCCCAAAAATAAATAAAAAACGTTGAAAAAAAAATTAAAAAAAAAAAAAAAAAAAAGAGTGGTTTTATGTGGTCTGTTCAAGAGCAATAAAGAAGCCCAGGCAAGGAGGTGCTTACAGGCACCTGCTCTCCCGCCAGGCGCTCGAAACCCCACCCGCAGTCCCCCGCGCCGCTTCAGACCGGTTCCAGCTGGATTCCTAAGGCAGCTCTATCGCCAAATAGAATCCCAGCCCTTCTTCTGGCCACAGCCAACCCCCGCAGCTCCTCAGGCTCCGAAACCGCAGCGGGCTCTGATTGGTTCACAGAGTTGGGGGCGGGCGTGTGGGTTTGGTGCCCACCCAGGGAAGGGGGTGGAGCTGGAGTCGGCCCCCGGGTCGAAGCAGCCACTGCGCAGGCGTGGATGGAAACGGATACACAAACAAACAAAACCCACCACCCTGAGGCCTCTAGCTCTTCCCCGCCCACCTTTCCCTGGCTCGGACTCTCCCTCCTCCCAGTCGCCGGGTTTTCCCCGCCCCCGTCAACGTCTGGGCACGTCCCCCTCGCGGCGCGGGCCACGCACTGTAGTGCTCTTAACCTCTGCCCGCCCGGCGCGGAGTTAGAGGCCGGGTCTGCGCGGGCCGCGCGCACTGTTGGTGGCGGGAGCCCGGGCCTGCAGCCCCGCCGGGCGGAGGATGACTTGCTACCGAGGCTTCCTGCTGGGCAGCTGTCGGCGTGTGGCAGGCGGCCGGGCGGCGGTGCTTAGGGGGCCGGGCGCGGGAGGCCCCGCCGCGCGGCCGCGGCTCTGCGGTGACGGCGGCGGCCGGCGACACCTGGGGCAGGGGCAGCTGCGCGAGCTGGCGGGCTGTGGCAGCCGCCCCGAAGGCGGCTTCCGCCCCTCGCGGGTGGTGGTGGTGGCCAAAACCACCCGGTATGAGTTCGAGCAGCAGCGGTACCGTTACGCGGAGCTTTCGGAGGAGGATCTGAAGCAGCTGGTGGGTCCCTGCGGCCCCCGCGGTTGTGTGTGTGCTCGACCCCGGCTTTTTGGTGTGGCGGAGACCTCTCGGGATGACCCTTCTACCCCGGCGCCCTAAATGCCTTCCCCCCTCGCTGCCCTCCATCCTTCTGGCTTCGCTCGTAGACCCCCGCCCTCTGTGTATGCTGAGGGGGGGGGGGTCATTGAAACTGCAGAGACCCCCCCCAAGACGGGGAGGGAGACTTGGGGGGCAGGGGCTCCCAGTGGGAAGGGTTTGGGGATTCATTTGCGCCCTCACTAGCCCCACTCCCTATTCTCCCTTTGGGGATTAGTAACAACAGCCCCGAGAAAGGTGGGCCAGTGGCTGAGGTCTGGACGCCCTGGAAACCGCTCCCCAAGCCTCCCCGAGAAAAAGCCCCCCCCCGCGGGCGCCGCTGCGGGAAGTGGGAGAGAGGACGAAGGTACCGCGGACACACCCCCTTTTACTCCGCAGGACTGCTAGGCCTGGGATACTCCAGAAAGCCGGTCTGGGCGAGCCTTTTCCGTGATGGAACGTGGTCGTCAGACAAGGTTCTAGCAGCTTGTTTTAAAAGCACACGTGTTTTGAGTTCAGAGGTTAGCAAGGGAGAAAATTTGACTTTGTGTTATTAAGTAGAAAGGGCAGGACAGAAGGCAGGTGAATCTGGCAATTATGAAATAAAGAGCCTACGTCTATAACATAGTATCTCCACAAGAGACTGTATTTGGTACAGATAGTAACATGTTTGCAGAAGTATATAAATCCATCCAAGAAAAAGCCCTGAATATCTTCTGTCTTCCCTCTCCTTTTGAAACTTCTGAACCCATGCTCCCTATCCACCAACTCTAGGAAAAGGGGAGTGAAGATGCTACCATGAACAATATGGAAATCTCTAATTGTTGATACTGTGGCCCCAAAGGCTCTGGAGTTATACATGCTTATAACCATAATCTTGTAGAATTCTGTGCAAGAGTGGACAGCTTGTTTTAAACTTCTTGTATGGTTTGTAATCTTCAGATTTTTTCGTAATATTTTGCAGAGGTATCAAAATGAAATTGTAAATCCTCACTGCTTAAATATAGTCTGTTTTCAGCATTAAACTTCTTGATTCTTCAATGAGTTAATTGAGCAGGGTCCCTATTTTCCTTTAATGGAGGTGCTAGGTGCAGGTGTGTTTCCTCTCAGTGTTTGAAGATGTAGCGATTTATAGAAGACAATTGTATCATTTTAAAAAGTAAATCAGTTAATTTGAGTAGGAAGTTGGAGTAGTTATGTTTTGTCAGGGAGTGAAATTGGGGATGAGGCAGGGAATAATGTCAGAGGCAAGCACATTGTTTCTGTTCTGGGAAAGAGGTGTGTCCCTTGGATTGTACTCCCAGTTTTGCAAGATCTACTTTTTAGAAATTGTCAAACATATGTATAAAAATGTTTTCTATACAATTTTATCAAAGCCCCTCGCAGCAGTTTAAAGTAGTACACTCCATTGGCATGTTTGGAGTGTGGGATTGGGATTTAGGAGCTTGGGGTTCTAGGCCCAGTTTGTGTGGTTAACTTCCTATCAGTCTTTTTAACTTCTCTGGGCCTCATGCATGAAAATGATACCTTTTTGTAGTACTGTCGGGTTTTAAAAGTGCTTTCACCTAGTTCAGTATATGAAACAGTAGGCTGGACTAGATAGCCTCTACATGCTCTTTTTCGTGCTGGCATTTTGAAACTCTGGATGATTTTTCAAGGCCTCAAGAAGATGAGTGTCCTCTAAATTAGGTTAATTCTGGGACCTCTGAATTAGATTGCCACTAATCAAAACATTTTAAATGTAGGCAGATCAATAAGTCTTTAAAATTTTTTTTTTTTCAACGTTTATTTATTTTTGGGACAGAGAGAGACAGAGCATGAACGGGCGAGGGGCAGAGAGAGAGGGGGACACAGAATCGGAAACAGGCTCCAGGCTCTGAGCCATCAGCCCAGAGCCCGACGCGGGGCTCGAACTCACGGACCGCGAGATCGTGACCTGGCTGAAGTCGGACGCTTAACCGACTGCGCCACCCAGGCGCCCCAATAAGTCTTTAGAAATTGAACTACATAGTGTACCCACTATGGGTATCTAAAGAGAAATCTCTAATAGGTAAATATTTGTCTATTGCTAGGTAATGCTGTTTGGGAGAAGAAAACTTAGCGTTAAAACTTCTGTACTATAGAACACATGGTTTTGTAATCTCAAGGCAGTGAAATAGTCGTTGTCATTTCAGTTACATTATATTGGATTAGTTCCTTACTGATTTGAGTTTACCATTTACATTAAAGCCAGTATTCAGAATGGAATAGCAGTAGATGGAGTTGAGGCCAAATATGGGGCTGTGTAAAGTTTTTCTAAAATGGGACTCTGTAGTAGGACTGATAAGCTGGCCAATATTGTTTGCTGTTTTGCTGGGGTAAAAGATACTAAGATATATGAATAATGTGAATTGAGTACAAAAGAAAGTGGCCATGTGCTTACTTGAGTCTCTGGCACCTTACCTCTGGTGTCTATAGTGTCATGGTAACCTGAAGTTTTATACCAGAGGGTTCTCTTTTGTTGTGGAGGTGGTGGTTTTGTTGCAGAATAGGTCTCTGTTAGGTTGTTAAAATGCAAATAGAAGATGAAGGATGGAGTGCCAGTATAATCTTATACCCCAAAGCCTCATGGGTTACTTAAGTAGAGGAAATACTTCTTAGTTGATAAAGCATGTACAAAATAGGGTTAAATCTTTGAAGCTTGGTCTTTCACTTTTATTGGTGGCATTGCTTTACTTTTAATTCGTGCAGTGATGTTTCCTATGAATTTCTGGTGTAGGATTTTACCTCTGCTGGCTCATTACCTTGCAAGGGATAATTAAACTATCATTCCAATTTACTTACATCATAAGAGATATAGTTGTTGGCAGATGTGGAACTTTTATTTATAGGGTCCATGACACTCAACAAATTAGATCTTTAGATGAATCAAAGATGATTGGAAAGGGTTTTGCCATTGTAAACATGCCTTATTGGCCAAAGAGAAGGTTTTATTGAAAACTATTTTAATATATACTAAATGAGACATGAACAATTTCCACCCTTCTCTCCCTCCACCGCAACTCCCTTTAATGGTTGCCTTATTTATTTATTTATTTAAAGTTTGGGTGTGTGTATGGGTGCGTGTGTGTGCATGCATAAGCAGAGGAGGGGCAGAGAGAGAAGCAAAGAGAGCATCTCAAGCAGGCTCTGCTCTCCAGGAACTGTGAGATCATGACTTGAGCTGGAACCAAGAGTCACTTAACCAACCTAGCCACCCCTGCAGGCACTCCTAGTTGTTGTTGTTGTTTTTTAATCTTTATAATGGGATGGAATAATTTCATTTAGCAGTCCCTTTATGACTGGATTAAATTATTCATAGTTATTACCTTCCTAACGTATTTGGGAGATCCTAGCACCTTGGATTTTGTTTCCCTTAACAGTGTTTCCTGCAGTGATGGTGTAGCTTAGGTTGTGGTTCTTGGGCAGGTAATACTTTTGCCACATGGTGTGCAATGAATGTAGTGTATATGAATATTTATCAAATTAAAGAGCATGATCTGGAGTACCTCCAGGGCTTTCTAACAGAGTCTCACTCCTCTCAAATCTTTCAGATACAGGCACCAGAGTGGTCTATCTAAAGTGAACATCTGGCCAGTTTACTCCTCTGCTTAGAACTACTCAAAAGCTCCCCATAACCTGTAGAGTCACCTAGGAAGTTTGTTAAAATGCAGATGCCTGAACCTTTGCACCCCAAGATTCTGATTCAGTTTGTGGAGACTCCAGACTCTGCCTTTATCAACCACACACCCTTAAGGTTGTTGGCTCTGTCCAGGGGACTTCATTTTTAATAAGCTCTCCAGGTTTGCAGGTGGTCCCCAGGTCACACTTTGAGAAACACTGCTCTATGGGAACCTTCATGATCCTTACTTAGTATGCCAAACAAGGCCCTTCATGAACTGGCTCCTGTATGCCTGTTGAGCTTTATTTCTAATCAGTTTTTGTCTCGAACTTCATTTTCCACTAATTTCAAACTGTTTTAATTTTCATTAGGTGCTGTGCTGATTTAATTTTATGTATTTATGGATTAGTGCATTAAAATGTTCAAAATGTAAAAGATACAGAAGGCTATACAATGAAAAGTCTCTTATTCTTGTTACTGGGCACTGTGTTTTTGTCCCTGGAAGTAGCCAGTGTTATCAGTTTCTTGTGTTTCCTTCCAGAAATAATCCATACATACAAATCAACACAATGAAATATTATTTTTATTTGTCCCACCCCTTTTTACTTAGTGATAACATACTATTTAAGCTATTCTGCACCTTGTTCTTTCTTTAAAATAGTATGTGTAGGAGTCCATTGTGTGCATGTCTTAATTTATTAAAATACATTCTGTAATGGGGGTGCCTGGGGGGCTCATTCTGTTAAGCTTCTGATTTTGGCTCAGGTCATGATCTCAGATTTGTGAGTTTGAGCCCCACATTGGTCTCGCTGCTGTCAGTGCAGAGCCCACTTTGGATCTTCTGTCCACCCCCCCCCCCCCCCCATGTCTCTACCCCTCCCCTGCTTGCATGCATGCACACTGTCTCTCCCTACCCCCCCCCCCAAATTAACATTAAAATACATTCTATAGTGAGTAACGTGTGTGTTAATTTATGTATGTGTGAACCAGGCTCTAAGATAAATACCTAAAAGTGGAATTGCTGAGTCAAAAGGCACGTACATTTGAAATTTTAATGGGTATTGCTAAATTTCTTCCCTTCAAGGCTGTACCAATGTATACCTTCCCCAGCAATGGATGAAAGTTACTGTTATTCCACAAGAAGTTTATCACATTTTGGAGTTTTACCAAGCTGGGAGGTGAAAAAATGGTATTTCAGGGTGGTTTGATTTGTATCTGTTAGTGTCTTTTCCTCTGCAGCCTCTTTTAGTGTGAATACTTCTCTTTCCTCTAACCAAATTCCTTTGAGGTCAAGCTCCAGATGTTACTGTCATAGGAAGCCTTCCTTTGTAACCTTGCTGTGCCCTTCTTTGGCCACCAAAGTTGTGTTAGGTACTTTTCACTGTATCTTCCCAATACTTACACATTTGAGCTTTCCACCTTTGAGTATAATCTGATTATTTTCTTCTCTAGACTTCAGGGCAAAGACTGCATCTTATTCATCATCCTCTCCACCTTCCCATCCCCACCAAAAAAGGTAGTAAAACGTTTGTCTTTTTAAAAGTTATTTTTAGTTCTTTTCTCTTGGAGGCTTCCAGTCCAGAGCCGTATTTCCAGCTATCATTCTTCCGAAAGACGTTAGCTGCTGAAATCTTAAGATAGAGGTTACCAACATGAGTTTCCTGGAAGAGGCTTCATGTGTTAAAGAAACATGAGCCTAAACAAAACAGGATTTTTATTTGACCGTGGGAGGGGGACAGAAAAATGTGTCAAATTTTGTGCGATACAACTTGGAAAATAGAGACTTACAGTACACTCCTTCCCATAAATATTTGTCATTAAATGGGAGACCCAGAAAGATGTAAAAGGGTTGAATATGACAGTACCTGAAATTCTACCACTAACGTAATCATTGACCAGTGTGCTTTAGAGCCCTGATTTTCGGGCTTTTCTTATCAGGATTACCTAGGGGAGGTTTTCAAAACTACAAATATGTGGCCAGCCATGAGACTGTAAACAACATAATTTCTTACTGTGATCCCTTTTCCTGTGTTTTTAATTATATGAATTAAGTTTTGAGTAAAAAAGTGTTTATCAATACACATTAGTATCTTCTTAGCTAGTAAGGTGTAAGTGAACTTTATTTTTCGCTATCACTGATCTTTGTAATACGTAATAGGTGTATTTCAAAATATCACCAAATGTGCCGGTTATTTTATGCCTTAGGAAAGTTCATTATATATGATGTGGATTGTGCAGGAGATTAGACCAACCTCCATAAGACATTTGCATTCAAGGAGAGGTTAGTCAATTGGATTTCTTCTTCCTAACTGAAAGTTGGTAGAATTAGGACATAGGAACAGAATAGTTCTTGGCCTGTGTAACTTAATCATTAAAATGAGGCTTAGTGCCCTAATGAACATTTACATTTCCCAAGAAGGAGTGAAATCTATAGCTAATGTAGGGTTGTTGGGAGTCTCTAGTGGACAAGTCTTGGATTAAGAGCAGGGGCGCCTTGGGTGGCTCAGTCTTGGATCTGAAGGGGCGTCTGGGTGGCTCAGTCGGTTAGGCGTCTGACTTCAGTTCAGGTCATGATCTCACAGTCTGTGAGTTCGAGCCCCACGTCGGGCTCTGAGCTGACAGCTCGGAGCCTGGAGCCTGCTTTGGATTCTGTGTCTCCCTCTCTCTCTCTGCACCTCCCTTGCTTTTGCTCTCTCTCTTTCTCTGCCTCTCAAAAATAAACAAACATTAAAAAAGACTAAAAGAAAAAAAAAAAGGGCAGGAGATCTGAATTTGGATACTGGCACCAATCTATTAGCTTTGTAAACTGGATCAAGTAACCTAACCTCTTTCTATTTATCAGTGTCTTTGACTTTGAAATAGGTATAATGTCTGTTTTTCCTTGTTTACATGATTTTTAGGAAGAGCAAACTGACTGATAATTTACATAATTTAAAGCAGCATAATTAGGATTTTTAGCCACAATAATGATCATTATGTAAATGTCACCATTATTTATTAAATTTTTTACCTAAAATGGTACTGATTTGGTCACTTCAAAATAGGTTCCTTTGTAAAACAGATGGTTAAAGTAACTGAAGACTTATTGAATTTAACTTTTGCTCATGTTTTTTTTTTTAAGCCCATTTCTTGGAGGAAGTGATAGTTTTCAATTGTTTACTTTCTTCTAAGAAGTATTTTTGTGGGGCGCCTGGGTGGCTCAGTCGGTTGAGTGTCCAACTCTTTATTTTGGCTCAGGTCATGATTCCAGGGTTGTGGGATCGAGTTCCGTGTTGGGTTCTGTGCTGAGTGTGGAATCTGCTTAAGATTCTTGCTCTCTCCCTCTGCCCTTGTCCCCTGTTGTACTCTCTCTCTCAAAAAAAAAAAAAAAAGTATTTTTGTAGTGGAGAAAATAATTATAAAAATTATGGTCTTTAAAAATAAGATCTAAAAATATGTTTCAAAATAAAACTTGCTTACAGTGTCACTATTGCCAACATTCATGAAGTTTGTTGGTTAATTTGTTTAAAAAATTTGTTAAAAAAATTTGTCACCCATTCATTGAGCACTTGCTAGGTTCTGGGGAACCACAGGTGAATAAAAGGGTTCCCAAATGTATGGAGAAAATATTTTAAATTGTGTTATAACTGTAAGTGGTCCACGGGAATACAGAGAAGGGAGGGAGTAATTTGGGAAGGGTAAGAATGAAAGAGAAAAAGATGACCTTTGCATTTTCCAACTTTTAAGTAGACTTGCTAGTGATCTTTTTAAAGTTTAGACTTTCCGTTATGAAATGTTTTTACCACATAGAAAACTTTCAAAATAGACCCCTGTATATCCAGCTACTGAGACGTAACAGATACTAATATTTTGCCACATTTGCTTGAGATACTTACAAAAAATTTTTTTTTAAATATTTGTTTATTTTTGATAGAGAGAAACAGAGTGTGAGCAGGCGAGGGACAGAGAGAAGGGGAGACACAGAATCCAGAGCAGGCCCCAGGCTCTGAGCTGTCAGCAAAGAGCCCAACACAGGGCTCGAACCCACAAGCCATGAGAACATGACCTGAGCCGAAGTCGGACCTTTAACCAACTGAGCCACCCAGGTGCCCCAATGCCAGAGATATTTTTAAAGGGAATGTTATAACTAAAGCCTTATCATTCCAACTTTTTTCCTCCCTGTGTCCCTAGAGGTAACCACTAGCCTGAAGTTGTTAAATAAATATATATATACACATATATATCTTTTTCATGCATGTGTTATACATTTATTAATGTGACCATGCCCATAAAAAGTGTATTGTGTGTCTTAAAGTTACATCAATAATATATTCTTTAAATTGTATACCTGTTCTTTAGAAATTTGCTTTTCTTATTCACTATTGGTTTTGAAACTTCTCTATTTTGATATATGTTAATTCATTTTAAGTGCTGTCAAGTATTACATTGTTTGGATAATGAGGTTGTTTCTAGTTTTTTCTATTAAAAAATGCAATTAGAAGTACAAATAATATTTCCATAAGCACTGAACATCTCCCTGATACCCCATGTTCTCATTAGCACTTGGTGGACTTTATCATTTTTGCCAATATGATGAGAGTGAAATGAGATCCTTTAAGTTTAGGGTATTTTAATTAAATATTAAAGAATAAGGAAGAATTTATATGTCAAGGATAGAGAACAGTACTAATGAGACAGTGGAGAAGTTAATCTTTGCCAGCCAAAAGAACTGAGATATTTCTGACTGTAATATACAGTTGGAAAAATTTTACATATGACTCACTAAGTACATATACTCGTATTTGAAATAAAAGGTAATATGAAACAACTGAGCAGTTGCATGTAGTAGAGTTTATTCTTAATACCAGTGCTGCTTGTGATCAATAAATTGATGTGACAGCCATTTTAAGGGCAGTTTGAAAATCATTGTTCAAGAGTGAGTATATAGAAGGGGAACAGGTAGGCTGGACCTTATCAGGGTATTAAATGTCATGTGCAGGAGTTTGCTTTATGTCCTAGTCATTTTCAGTGGTTTTTTAGCAATAGAAAACAACTGTCAGTCCTGTTCTCTTTCCCCACAAGAGGAGTGGAGGGTCAGTTTTTCTGAGACGTTAGCATTCTGGGCCTAGTATGAAAGCAGGCTTCTGGTAGTGGTGGTTAGGTTGGAGGACTGGGAAATAAAGACTTTTAAAGGAAGCAGTTAGAAATTCTGGAGGCAGGCTATTATGTGACACCAGATAAGAGCTGATGTTGCCCAGAACTCAAGCAGTGGCAGCATGACTGTGGACAGATTGTTGTTCTTCACCACTGACTGTGGAGATTGAGTGTGAGGGAAGAATTAAAGGTGACGCCTGTGTTTATTCTGTTGCTTATATAAATGTAAGTATTATTAACTGGTATACGGGACTGAGAAGAGCAAATTTGAAGGAGGAATATGTAATCATATTTAGATGGTTGTGGGGAAAGGTACCTGATCTACCAATGGGGGAGTATAAATGCTCACGTTGAAAATTTGAGCCGAAAGCTTAAAGGAAAGATGTGAGCTAACAGTGTATATTTCATAGTTGCCAGTGTATACTTGGGCCATCAAGTCCTGCAGCAGGGAGGTAACTCCAAGAACACGAAGTGGGAGCAGGTAAGAAAGTCAGAGATGGAACCTTGAGCAATCCCAAGGTATGAGGGAATGGGTAAACAGGATAAAAAGAGGAAGGCAGAAGTAGGAAGAGAATTATGGGGAAAGTAAAGGTGAGTGCCTGGGAGGAAGGCTAAGTGAAACTGAAATGATCTAAGATAAATGCCAAATATAGCTGGAGAAATATTTAGGGTTCACTGTACCAGGCCTGATCATGCTAAGTGGAATAGTTTACTTTCTAGCTATTGACTAGGTGTTTCTCATCAGTGTAAGGCAGTTTTGAGTTAACAGTGTACCATTTAGTTAAGTGGGTACTCTTTTTAAGAGTGCTTCAATTCTGCCTAGTGAGTTTACATACCAAACAAACAGGTCATTGTCTCAAAAAGTTTGTGTATTTCTTATGCGTTAAATTTGAAAAGACTATTTCCTTCCCTTACTGAGCTTTCCTGTGACTTATTACAGAGAGTAGAAAGTAGTAACATTCAGCTGACTAGTAAAATAAGTTAAAAATTTGTTTCGTAATAAACTCAGTTTAGGTCAAGTAAAAATATCTATGATACTTTAATAAAAGCAGTTGGATCATTTAGGAAATAACCTATCACATCTAACTTTAATGTGGACAAATTTTTGTTGGTTTAGAATCCATTTTTCCGTTCATGCTTTGTTGTATTTTAACTTTCAGGCTACTTGGGCAGAAGTGATGTTCGCTTTTGGAAATTTTGTAGGAGAAACTCTTTTTGCTTGTTTGTTATTTTTTTAATGCTTATTATTTAATGTTTATTTTTGAGAGAGATAGAGTGTGAGTGGGGCAGGGGCAGAGAGAGGGGGAGACACAGAATCTGAAGCAGGCTCCAGGCCACGAGCTGTTGGCACAGACCCTGATGTGGGACTTGAACCCACTAACCACGAGATCATGACCTGAGCTGACATTGGATGCTTAACTGACTGAGACACTCAGACGCCCCGCAATATTCTTTTTAATTCTGGCATTCACTCTACTGGACAAATTTCCTACTTGATTAAATGGATGTTCATTGAAGATATTTCTAAACTTCTCTCTCAACATTTTATTTACTTTTATTTTATTTAGAAGACATATACTTTAAAAGGAGAATATTAATGGTATGGTAGTAACATTATAAAATGTCACTCCAATGGACTAGGAAAGATAATTCTTGAATGACATATGTCTTTATATCTAAATGTTATCCAATTTCAGTGAGCTAACCAGTCCTTTGTTTGGATTGTGTGGGGTAAATTCCAAATAGAGTTCATAAATATGAACAGAAGAGAGCTGCAAATCCAAGTGGAGTAAAGGTCATCTAACTGCCTTCTAAAATATTAGAAGATTAGTTTATCTTTGGTCTTCGAGTAGCCATATGCAATGTGTTAAAAATCCATTTAAAAAATTAGTTGTAAAGTAAGCAAAAAAATTTTTTTTAATGCTTATTTATTTTTGAGAGAGAGAGAGAGAGCACGAGTGGGTTGGGGCAGAGAGAGAGGGAGACACAGAATCCTAAGCAGGCTCCAGGCTCCGAGCTGTCAGCACAGAGCCCAATACGGGGCTTGAACTCACAAACTGTGAGATCGTGACCTGTGTTGAAGTCGGACGCTCAACCGACTGAACCACTCAGGTGCCCCAAATAGGCAAATTTTGAGATCTTGTTAACTACGTGATTCAGGAAACTTAATGCTGTATTTGGTATTGAAACCAAATTATAATTTTCTGAAGTCAGGCTTTCTAGTTCAGTTTAAACTTGTAGTCCTACAAATATACCTTCAAAAAAAAATCTTTCGGTTTTTACATAGGGTTTTTTAAAGAGAGATGTTATACTGTGTACTATATGACATGTAATAAGACAGAATTTGTTTTATTTTGATATAGCTTGCATTGAAAGGCTCTAGCTACAGTGGACTGCTTGAACGGCATCATATTCACACCAAAAATGTAGAGCATATTCTAGATAGTTTACGGTGAGTCACTGGGATTGGATCTTGGATGGGCTTTTGTATTCAGGACTTTTAATTTTTATTTTTACTAGAAGATGATCCTGCGATTTTTAGTAAAGATTTCCGTTATAAAATAATTTTCAGAAAATTATATCATGGTTAATGGAGTTGACATTGTAGTGTTTCTAAGGAAATTTTTGTACTCTGAAAATTTCACAGATTTTCAGTTAATATTTGGTCTGAGAAGTGCTTTTTCCACAGAGACAATTCTGTATACATTATGCTTGAACTGTATATGTAATGTTTTTTTAAACAATACTAGATTATATGGGTGTTCATTAAAATATTATTTGAATGTCTGAATATCATAGAAACTTCAGTTAATTCAATTAATGCAGTCAGTGAATAAGTTTATATAAGAGAATCAGTGTGAGAACATGCAAAGTAGAAAGTATTTTAGTTACTGTTTCAGCGTCTGACAACTGAATGAATATTTTGGATTTAAAGTAATGACTATTTTGTTTTATAATTAAAAGTCTCTCAAAATGTGACTCTTCTAGGACATTTTTGTATTAATGAATTTTAGCATCAGGAATAGAGAAAATGAATTGAAATTCTCATTTATCAATATTGCTATTTGTCAGGGACTGTAACAAGATGTTTTTAAAGCATGTAAAGATTTGGGATCATTATTAACTTTCAGTTTACTCTTGTGCATCTTGACTTACCATAGTTAATTGGCTGTTGTAATTAAAATGAAACTAAGCTTGCAAAGCTAGACATAAATTTGTTTATAAAACAAGTTTATTTTACATCATTGTAATAATTTGCCTCTCAGAAAACATCCTTTAAATTATTAGTGGAAATTTTATGTAACGTTTACTTTCTTATCTTAGGAATGAGGGAATTGAGGTTCGCCTAGTAAAGAGGAGAGAATATGATGAAGAAATTGTTCGATGGGCAGATGCTGTCATAGCTGCAGGAGGTAATAGTTTTACAGAGGGAAAGATTGGAATACAGAAATACTCTTTAATATACATTTCCAGATACCCTGTAGTCTAGCTGTATTGAAGGCTTCAGAATCCTACCACAAGATTCATTTTTAGATTTTTAGGATAAGATTTAAAAAGATCTGCTATATGTAACATTTTGCTTTTTTAGTGAATGATGTTATTGTGAGGTTCCATGTATATTAAAGGTATATTTAACTTCAAATATGATTCATAGAATGAGTTGTAACTGTATTTTGGTTTAGTTATACTAGTCTTTAAAAAAAGTTGAAATTATTTAAGAGTTTAACTGGATTAGATAAATTTCATCCCACTCTGACTCTCATATACTTATACCTATTTTTTCCTGAGCTTTATTATTAAATTAGTGAACATTCTTTCTAAAGCTTTAAATTGATAGCATTTGTTAGAAAAATCTACACCGGACACTTTGTTAGATATATTCTCATTAAAATATTTTATGAGTTTGGATTGATGTTATGACAGAAAGAAAAAGAATTGGCTAATAGAAGTGATAGGATTAGAGCAGTAGTTCCCAATTGGAGGCTACTACTGGGCATCTAGCATGTAGAGGCCATGGATACTGCTGAACATCCTGTTATGCACAGGACAGCCCCCCACAACAAAGAATTATCTGGCCTAAAATGTCAGTCTTGCCACTGTTGAGAAATCCTGGGTTAGGGCTGGTGGGTAGAAAGGCAGTGGAGAGGCCTCTGGTGGTCAACAGGATGGGGTGGGAGTGAGATTGTTAAAATAAAAGTACTTGTGTTCAGAATGATGTTAAAAACTAGTTTTGTAACAAATCTGGTTATGTAGGTGATGGCACGATGCTTCTGGCGGCAAGTAAAGTCTTGGACAGACTTAAACCAGTTATTGGAGTAAACACTGATCCAGAACGGTAAGGAAAAACACATTCTCTTTATTTGCTGTGTGTGTGTGTGTGTGTGTGTGTGTGTGTGTGTGTGTTGTACATACAGTTATGCTTTGCTCTGCTTAGTATCTATTTCTGATAAATCTTAAATTTTGGAAGGTCTTTATTTCCTCTACCGTAGTCACATTGCTGTGCTCTGTTGCTGCAGAGAGTTTACTGTGGTGCATGATGTTTAAGTGAAAGCATCATTGTTCCTGGTTATCATGAATATTAGAACCATGTTCCAAAAACATTTTAGAGATGAAATTCAGGCACGTAGAATTCATTTCTACTTTTAGTATAATTTTTCTTCTTTAGTACAAGTTGTTTCCAAGGATCTAGCTCTTGCTTATAGCTCAGGCATGAGAAATATATATGCATTTAGCTGCCATTGGTGGTAGAAAATTATGATATGGGATGGACAGGTCCTCACATTTGACTTCCCAGGTAGTCTGGGAGTGGGATCTGTGGCAGGATAGACCTGAGCCCTTGACCTAGGTGAGTATTGGTGTCCTTCAGTATTGCTGAAGAGGGATGAGTTAATGTCCCATCTTCTACCTTTCTTATGTCTCTCATCTCCATTCCTGGTTATATCTCCACTGATTTTCTGGGTGACTTCATCAATTTAATGAAGAGACCAAACCCTGTCATCACTTCTTTTTTTCTTTCCTCAGCTTCACTGACATTTAGCATCATTCTATTCCAGCCACCTACAGTATGACCATACCTGGACTTGATGATCATCTAGAATTGCCCCATCTCGCAAATCTTAATTCCACTCTGACCGCAGTCTCCTATCTTTAATAGCAGTCTTATTCCTTCAATTCTGCTAAGTCTGCCCTTTGGTTTTCAGTGCATTGAACCCCTCTATTTTCTTCAATTAATTTTCCCTCACTTCATTCACTTGCTTGACAAATTTCATAGACATTTTGTACCATTGTCTTTCTGCTCAATCCTACCTCTGTCGATCATCCTTTTTATTCCTCCATCAGCACTGCTGAGGCCATCTGGGTAAAAAAATAGAAACTTAAGCTTTGTGGCCTAGTTTGCGCCCCAACTTACTTCCAATGTGTAGTTCCTAGCACTTAGAACTGGACCCAAAATTTTCTGTGTGGCTCAGGTCCTCTCTCTTCCCCATTCTGTGTGGTAGCTTCTTCAAGCTATTTAACTTGTATATTTTCCCTGCTTTCCCTACCCTTCCTCCTTCAGCATTAGCCTTCTCCTTTACCTGATAGAGGAAATGGAAGTCATTGGATAAGAACTTCTTTACCTTTTCCCTGGCTTAAAATAAAAACCTTGTTCTGTTCCCTTTCTTTCCTTTTCTCCCTTTGCACATGGTTCCTCTTAGGCTAAAACCTTGCTCAAGACTGTCATCTTTTAAGAAAATTTAATAAATTCTTTACCCTGTGCCTTTCTCTTGATTATTATTCTTTTTCTTCCTCTTTACCCCCAAGCTTGGTATCTCCACTTACTTACTTCAGTTGTTTTTAAACCTTTGCTAGCTTTTCTGGATTTGCTCCCACCAGTTCACTGACATTCTTTTTGTCTTACTAGTGATGTCCTGGTTATTGAACTTACTGGACATTTTAGTCCTTGTCTAACTTGATTTCTGGGAAATTTTTGGTGCTGACTTCTCCTTTAATGCATCTGTACTTCTTTGGCACTTATGACCGCCATTCCCCACCCCTGCCCCTTCTTCCTATCCTGATGGCTACTACTTTGTGTCTTTTGAAGGATGTTATATTTTAGTCACTGCTTAAATAGTGGTGTTTTTTTATATTACCCTCTGGGCCATCTTTCTCTCACTCCTTTTTTTTTTTTAATTTTTGATAGAGACAGAGTACAAGTGGGGGAGGGGCAGAGAGAAGGAGACACAGAATCCGAAGCAGGCTCCAGGCTCTGAGCTGTCATCACAGAGCCTGACCTAGGGCTCAAACTCACTGCGAGACCATGAACTGAATTTGGACACTCAACCGACTGAGCCACCCAGGCGCCCCTCTCTTTCACTCTTTATAATGTCTCCAGAATAGCTGATTAATATCTCTGGTTGAACTTAGATCATGGACTCCAAAATATTTATATCTAACATTGATCTTGTTTCCACTCTTACCCGTATTTATATTCTCTTCCCACTGCAGCCAGAGTGACTTCTCTGCTCCAAATCTTATGGTGGCTCCCTTATCTAACTCAGAGTACAATCTAATTCTTTATTCTGGCTAGGGTGACCAACTCATCCTGGTTTGCCAAGGACTTTTCTAGTTTTAGCACCAAAAGTTCTATGTCCTGGGAAAATTGTCAGTCCCAGGCAAACTGGAACAGTTGGTCTCCTTCGCTGTGATATGTAAGACTCTACGTTTTCTGGTTCCTGATTATTCTTTGTCCTTTTCTCCTGTTATTTTTCTATTTGAGCCATTCTACCCTCTACTTGAATGTATCCATTGGCATTAAAAATGTAACATGTCTGAACGCCTGGCTGGCTCAGTCCGTAGAGCATGTGGCTTTTTTTTTTTTTTTTTTTTTTAATGTTTATCTTTGAGAGAGAGAGAGAGAGACAGAAAGAAAGAAAGAGAGGGAAGGAGGAAGGGAAAGAGAGGGAGACAGAGAATCCTGAGCAGGCTCCGCACCATCAGTGTGGAGTCTGACATGGGGCTCGAACTCATGAACGGTGTGATCATGACCTGAGCTGAAATCAAGAGTTGGGTACTTAACCAACTGACCCACCCAGGTGCCCCATGTGAGTCTTAATCTCAGAGTCGTGAGTTTAAGCCTCACATTGGGCATGGAGCCTATTAAAAAAAAAAAAAAAAAAAAAAGTAACATGCCTGCAAATGAACCTATCTCCTTTGCCCTCCCCTACCATACTCGATGAATGGAGTCATAACCTGTGCTAAAGCTGTGACCACCTGTCCCTCATCCACCCCCCCCACCCCATCCCCACCTTACCACACTGGTCTATGGATCTAATTCTGAGTTCTTGGGATCTTACCTTTGAGTCCATCTCTTGCCATCGTCACTGGTAATGAACACCATGTAGGCGTTTATAGTTTGTTGTTTAAATTACCACAGTAGCTCCCAGTCTTGCTCTTTCCAACCCATCCATTACACTTTGTCTTCATGTTACTCCAAAGTACAAATAGTGTATCCACTCCTAAATTAGAGTCTTTTAGGCTTTCCCATGACTTTTAGGATACATTGCAAATTCCTTAGTATAATAGTATGATCTTTCACCATCTGTTGCCTATTTGCTTTTTAGTTTATCCTCATTTACTGTATGCTCTTCAGTAAAAAACAAAACAACAACAAAAACAACACCTCTAGGAACAGCCTAGGATTCTTCCTAAGGCTGTTTCTTTTTTTTTTTGAATCGCATCTTTTCTCCCAGTTTTGTTGAGATATAATCGACATGCAGACTGCATAAATTTAAGGTGTAACGCATAATGACTTATACATAATGTGAAATGATTGCTACAGTAAATTTACTTATATAGACATGAAAAAAAAGGGCTTTTTTTTTGTGATGAGAACTCTTAGGATCTACTCTTTTAATAACTTTCAGATATACTATACAGCAGTGTTAACTATAGTCATCCTGTTGTCCATTACATCCCCAGTACTTACAGTCTTATAAGTGGAAGTTTGTACCTTTGACCATCCTCACCAGTTCCTCTACTGCCCACTCTGACGGCCGTTCTTAAGTGCAAATGTTCGATCTGAGCATCTGCTGACACCATGGGTGGAGGCTTTTCCTCTGGTGAGGAGCTTTGTTGATATTTAAGACAGTAGGATTTGAAAGAATAAGTGAAAGAGTTCTCCAAAGGCCCATATTCTTTTCATATCTATATATGCGCTTTTGTCCAGAATGCCCTTATACCACATACTGAGTTGTGTAGTTGTATAATTGTTCATTCATGACTCTGGTGCATCTTGTGGGCTCTGACTATAATTCCCTGTAGAGAATGCTTATCCTTTCATATCGTTTTCTGCTTGGTTGTTTGTCTCCTCCATTAGACTATACATTTCTTGAGCATAGGACTTTGTATTTTAATTTTTCTATTGCTTTTATAGTATTATACATAGTCCATAGACAGTAAACCTTTGAACTGAATGATTAATTAAATGCTTTTAGGGAATAGGGCTAGGACCCCAACCTAGCTGAGTAAAAATTTCTTGAGCGTAAGTTATTGAGATCATTGGTTCAGTAAATATTTTTTTGACTGCTTTCAGTGTTGATGCATGTATATTTTAGAAATTCTTATCGCATATTTTTATATTGTTAAGAGATTCTTTAGTGGTCACATTTCATACAGTTTGTTGAGACATATTTTCCTTTAAAAACCTGGCTTAATAGTCATAAGCTTGTGGAGATTTTGAAACTGGTAAACAGACACTACTGCTTCTCTAATTTCTACCTAGAATAATAGGCTTTAGAAGTCCTTTGGTTTCTCTTCTTGTCTACAGGCGAGAAATGTATTAAGCCTCCTAGCTTGTTCGGTAATTCAGGTTGTCTGACTTCTTTTTCTTAAGCACTGTGGTGACTCACAAGCCTTAATCCTAGAAGTTAATATTCAACTTAAATTTCCTTTCCTCTATTAGTTATCAAATGCTGCATAACAAATCAAACCAGAACTTAAAGGCTTAAGTAGTAAAAATCATTTATTATCTCTCCTGGTTTCCGTGTATCTGGAATTCAGGAGTGGCTTGGATGGGTGGTTTGGCTTGAGATCTCTCCTCATAAGGTTATAGTTACATGTCAGGTGGGGCTGCAGGCACTTGGAGGCTTGACTTGGGCTCGGAGATACCCTTCTAAGATGGTTCACTCACATGGTCACTCACATGTAAACTAAATATATAACTTCAGTTTGTCTCATTTGTATTCTGCAATCGTCTACTGAACTTTTAAATAATAATGACATTTGAATGCTTAATAATTAAAATAGGGTATACGACATGTAGTAGCTAGCCTACAAGATAGCTGCCTAGCATTTACACCTTTATGTGGTTACCTCTCCCCTTCTGTATTCAATCAGGACTGGCCTATGGAATATGGTATGACAGTGTGTAGATTCTAAGGCCAGGTCATAAATGGTATTCCAGCTTCTGTTTTGGTCTTTTGGATTGTACATTCTGGGGTAAGTCAGCCAGCATGATGTGAAGATAGTCAAGCAGCCCTATGGAGAGGCTCACGTGCAGAAGAATTGAGGTGTCTTGCCAATAGCTCACACAATTTGCCAGCCCTGTGAGTGAGCCACACTGAAAATGAATCCTTCAGGCCAAGTCAGACCTGATTCAGATGCTCACAGCCCTAGCTGATATCTGACTATAACCTCATGAGAGATTGTTCTCTCTAGGATGTTTTAGACCTCCAGTTGACCCTAGCTGGTATTGTTCTATCAAATGACTGTTGATACCTTTTATATACTTAGCACTATGTAAAGTGTTGCAGGGAGTATAGAAATTAAAGGCAAGGCCTAAGTGTCTTAATTTCAGTGTTGATCCACTCAGATAAAGAAATTGACTAGTCACGACTTTGTTTTTTTTTTTTTTTTTTTTAAATTTTTTTTTTCAACGTTTATTTATTTTTGGGACAGAGAGAGACAGAACATGAACGGGGGAGGGGCAGAGAGAGAGGGAGACACAGAATCGGAAACAGGCTCCAGGCTCTGAGCCATCAGCCCAGAGCCCGACGCGGGGCTCGAACTCACGGACCGCGAGATCGTGACCTGGCTGAAGTCGGACGCTTAACCGACTGCGCCACCCAGGCACCCCGACTAGTCACGACTTTGTAAAAAGGTTTTTCTCTGCTCTTCACACTTAATGTAGTTATTATGAAGAGTTTGTTTTGCAAAGCCTACTCTCAATATTTCCTTCAAGATCAACGCATCATGTAATGATGATTGAGCTTTCTGGACACCTTTTCTCATGTTAGGTGCCATATTATCTCATCTTTCTATAGCAACTATAGGCAATCTTAACACTTTGTAATTTGCAATTGTTTTTAAAAAAATTGTCTTCTGCATCAAGCTCTTTTTTTTTTTTTTTAATGTTTATTTTTGAGAGAAAGAGTGGGAGAGGGACAAAGAGAGAGGGAGACATAGAATCTAAAGTAGTCTCTAGGCTCCGAGCTGTCAGCACAGAGTCTGACATAGGACTCGAACTCATGAACTACAAGATCATGACCTGAGCCAAAGTCAGACACTCAACCAACTGAGCCACCCAGGCGCCCCATACATCAAGCTTTTAACGCCTTGAAAAGGAGTTAATTCTTCTATATTTTTTTAATAAATGAAGGATTGCATTGGATTAAGCTTTATGATTTCTCTTTATGACTTGGAATAGCTTAAATGACATTTAAAAGATTTATGGCTCACTTTTGAACCATAAATAGTTTGATTCCTCAGAATAACCTTTTGAGATTGGTGGTTCTATCACCCTTTTATTTTTTTTTATTTTTTTTTTTTTTAATTTTTTTTTTTTCAACGTTTATTTATTTTTGGGACAGAGAGAGACAGAGCATGAACGGGGGAGGGGCAGAGAGAGAGGGAGACACAGAATCGGAAACAGGCTCCAGGCTCCGAGCCATCAGCCCAGAGCCCGACGCGGGGCTCGAACTCACGGACCGCGAGATCGTGACCTGGCTGAAGTCGGACGCTTAACCGACTGCGCCACCCAGGCGCCCCTCTATCACCCTTTTAGAGATGAGGAAGCTGATGCTAAAATGACTTGCCTAAAGTTAATAGATAAATATTATAAAAGTAGGATGTAAATGTCACTATACCATCAGATAATTTTATAGGGAAATGAAATCAGTGGCACATTTGCTGTTATTTTTTAGTTTCACTGTAATGTGGAAACTTAAGTAGTTTTGTGTATCATGGCATTAAAACTGTATGTAAAATCACTTTGGTCTTTCTGTTTGGTCTTTCTGTCTTATTGAAAATACAGAAAACTTTGTAGCAAAAAAATGAAGTATAGAATAAAAATTTACAAAATTTTATGTCTGATTTTTATAGCTTAGTGATACCTTTTGAATTAAATTTTTTTTTCCTCTTTCTTCCCTTTACACCACTCCAAATCTCTTAAAATAAAGGTCTGAGGGTCATTTATGTCTTCCTGTTCGATATACACATTCCTTTCCAGAAGCCTTACAGAAGTTCTATCGTGGTGAGTTCAGGTAGGAATTTCTTACCGTTGTTTTACAAATAATCTTAATAAATATGTGCTATTAAAAATGCTATTGAACAGTACAAGTTAGATAATATTTGGCTTAGTCCGTAGTTACAACAGTAGCCATAAAAAGTAATAAACTAGCTGAGTCACAAACATCTCTACCTTACTTTCTTCTAGTCCAGGTGGAACTGTCCAGAAACCCTGACAAGTGCCCTTGGCCTGTAACATAATTGCACGTGGAGGGGTTTTCTCCATCAGTGAGATAGAGGCCACATTTCTACTTTTTAAACCTGGTTCTGTGTTCTTAGCAGTTTGGTAGAAAGATAGTTAAAACCGTTGGCTAAAATTAAGTGTTCAAATTCTGAGATTTTATATTTTTTATCCTCATCTCCCATCCGGAATGGCTGAGGGTTGGATTTACTCCACTATGCTGAAGGTTCCTGATGTCTTTATTTTACATATTAAGTGTATCTTAAGCAGGGGGATGTTTATTCATATTTTTTTTCACTTACTGTGTTCGGAGGCCAGGCTGTCCTGAAAAAAGAAGGATGGGGGGAGGAGCTGAGATGGGGTTGGTGATGATAGTAGAGTGAGCCAAGTTGGACTACTTTTTTATTTCCTGATTTAGACTAGATTTTTATTGTTGGAGAAAGCTTTTTCTCTGGTTTTTGTGAAATTGTATTAAGTCTTCTTGACTTGTGGAATCATTAATAATGATTCCAGTTTCTATTGATTTCAGAAGTTTGGCACCTCTACAGATGACCAGTTTATAGCTACCAAATGGGAGTATATTTTTATATGCTAATCTAGCAGAATCTGTCCCACTAACTTTTTGACACATCAGTTTTTGGTTTTGAAATTAATTTTACCTGATTTTTTTTCCTTTTATCAAAAATGTTTAAGTTTTAGGTATAATCTTAAATGTTACAATATTTGTCATTGATTTCTTTTTTATTATTAAAAAAAATCATCATTACAGAATTTTAGGGGAGGGAATTTTGTCTAATCTGACCACCAGAACACAGTATTATTTTAATTTCAGAGTGCTTTCTTTTCTTCATGTTATGTTTTTGTATGAGCAAAATGCAACTATATCTAACTCAGTATCTTAGATTTAATGGATATATGATAAAGAATTAGGCTTTAATTCAGTTATGTGTGAGATTCTATATAAATACATTAGATATTTCTGTTATAATTGAGAGACCTAATCTCTAAATTTGTCTTTGAGTAGGAACCTGTGGGTTTTGGATGTTTTCTGGTATAATTTGTTCATGGGATAACTAGTTTTTTAATATTTTTATTTTTTTAATTTGGTGAAATTATATCTAATTCTAAAAATACTTTATTCTATCTTAAATTAATTTGATTTGCCTTCACTCTTCTAAGGTGGTTATGGAGGCAACGAATCAGATTGTACCTTGAAGGGACTGGCATAAACCCTGTTCCCGTGGACCTTCACGAACAGCAGCTGAGTTTGAATCAACATAGCAGAGCCTTCAACATTGAAAGAGTTCATGATGAAAGTAGGTGGATTGGGAATTAGATGTGTTTGGAGCAATATTTAACTTAGAGTTCCTTTGATTTCTAATTTCTAGAAGTAATAATTTATAATTATTTGAGGATTTTAGTGCCACTGACCATACTTAAGAAAACACAGTGAACTACTTCAGGTGTAAAATTTAATGACTAGATACTGAAATAAGAAGTAAGCATATTTCCAGAAGAAATGTTATCTAGGATTGAAAACCTGTTGATTATGGAAGGATTATAAATGTCTAAGAGAATAGTTGATATTTAAGGACAGATTCTTGGCCTTAATCTTTGAAATGTCAAAAAGGAAAAAGAAAGCAGTAGAAATAAAACGAGCTAGTATGTAGATTTCATCATAATTATACACTTGTATAGTTGTATTTAAATGTATTCACCACAGTTATGCTCATTGATTTAAAACCTTTTTGTTGAGAAATTTTGCATCTTAGCCTTAAGATTTGTGTTTCAATCTCTGTAAACTGCTAAGAGAATATTAGCATAAGGTGATACGCAGTTTTTTGTTATGAGTGTTCAGGTGAATTCTCAGTTGTGAGTTAATTTGTGGGTTATAATTTAACCATATTTTCCCACTTTTTCCAGTAACTATAAGATTTTTATGATACAAGAAGATCCCAAGAGATATAGTAGATATCTACGGACTCCAGGAAAAGATATTTTTTTGTCCTGTGTTTCATTTCTTGGCTAAACTTACCAGGAAAAGCTACCTTTAAATATCTGTTTTGTCTCTGTCTTGTCGTGGTACCTGATGTTTATTTATGGTCATTGTTCTCAGAGTTTTTCATGGTGATTTAAAGCTTTTTATTTTTCAGTTTATTTATTTATTTTGAGAGAGGGAGACAGAGTGCGAGCAGGAGAGGGACAAAGAGAGGGAGACTCCCAAGCAGGCTTCCAGCATCAGCACACAGAGCCCAGCACAGGGCTTGAACTCACAAAACCATGAGGTTGTGACCTGAGCCAAAATCAAGAGTGGGATGTGTAACCAATTGAGCCCCCAAGGCACCCCCATGGTGATTTATAGGTTTATATAGGTTAGGATATTCTTAAACTATGTGTTCATGTCATGTTTTAAAGATGCTCCCCCCACCCAATCATATGCATATGGATTCCTATTACTGTTTTTCAAAGACTGCAGTAAGATTTAAATTTTTAACTAAAAGTTTTACTTTATCCCTCACCAAAAGAAGTTATTGCTACCACCAGAGATGTTTAAGATTTGGCTCTGAAATTCACCAGCTACATTATAGGAAAGCTATAGATTGATATTCAGAGATTCATTGCTCAGATTCCTGTCTCAGATTTACCGTTTAGTTTGTAAAACTAAATATATATAGAAACAAAATCACATAGTTATTAACTAAGTAACATCCAGGATGTTCACATCTGATTAATGTTTTTCTAGAAAAAGAAGAGAAAATGTTCAAAATAAAAAAAACAAGAGAATTTCTCAAAATGTAGGCACCATTCTTTGAATTGAAAGGACTCACAAGTAATGGTAACAGATTTCAAACCAAGGTATGTCAGAATATTAGGGATGAAACAAAGCTCCTGAAAGCTTCCAGAGAGGAAGTGGTGGTGGTGATTGTGGCTGAAGTAGGTTATTTTATATATATAAAGAATCTGGAATCAGAATAGTTTCAGAATTCTCAATAGTAACACTGGAAATTACTATGCTTATTGTAATAATTATTTTTGTTAGAAGCAATTATATGATATTTAACAGTGTCTAGGCACTATTTTAGAGGGCTTTTTTTGTGAGTTTTGTTATTTTTATAGCTTTATGAGAAAAAATTTAGGAAGATTTCAAATTGTATCTCATTTTTTTCTATTTAAATCCTTAGCAAGTTGGTAGGGAACATTTCTTAGGTGGGTGCCATTAGGAATTTTGAAATATTGGAGTAGATTTGAGAGTATAAATATGCTACCATGTTTTATCCTGGATTTAGCTTTCTAATAATATATTTATATTTATGTGTTTTAATTTTTTTTTTAATTTAAATTCAAATTAGTTAACATCAGTATAGTCTTGGCTTCAGAAGTAGAACTCAGTGATTCATCTCTTACATAGGATACCCAGTACTCATGCCAAAAAGTGCCCTCTTTAATGCCAATCACCCATTTAACCCGTCCCCCTACCCACCTCCCCTCCAGCAACCCTCAGTTTGTTCTGTGTATTTTAGAGTCTCTTATGGTTTGCCTCCCTCTCTGTTTATATCTTATTTTTCCTTCCCATCCCGTATGTTCATCTGTCGAGTTTCTCAAATGCCACATGAGTGAAATCATATACCTGTCTTTCTTTCACTGACTTATTTCGCTTAGCATAATACCCTCTAGTTCCATCCATGTTGTCTGTTGTAAATTAAAAAAAAATTTTTTTAGAGAGAGCATGAGTGGAGGAGAGGGGCAGAGGGAGAGCGAGAGTGAGAGAGCGAGAGAGAGAAAGAGAGAGAGAGACAGAATCCTAAGCAAGCTCCACACTCAGCACAGAGCTCTATGCCAGACTTGATTTCATGACCCTGGGTTCATGACCTGAACCAAAATCAAGAGTCAGATGCTCAACTGACTGAGCCACCCAGGCTCCCCTAGCTTTCTAATTTAGAACCAAAGATTACAGAGAAAAAAAAAAAAATTCTAGTGTTGTGTGTGTTTGTTTAACTTTTCAGCTTAAGAAAAATCTATCCTTTATTGGATTGTATTTATGTACAAGTTGTTAAAGGATATGTTCAAGGGAAGGTAGGGTTGGTATATTATTTTTAAAAATTTTCATCACATAAATTAGCAACTTTATTTGCAAGTCGAGTTGTATTAATTTGGATAAGTGAATTGATTTGATAAATAATCCCAGATTCTCAGTGGCTTAACATATTGAAAGTTTATTTCTATTTCATGTCACTGTCACCTGGGTGTTGAAGAACTTCCAAACAGTGCCTCCTACCATCTTCTAAGGCCTCTGAGTTTTCTATTGGATCCTCTGGAGCTTGTGGAAAGAAGAAAGAGCATAGAGTATCTTAAGGCAGGTTTTAGGAGCCAGGCTTTATCACTACTTTTCCTCATATTTCATTGGCCGTTACTAGTCTCATGGGTGTACCCACTGCAAGTAAACCTGAAAACATAGTATAGCAGCATGGTGGTGAAAGAGAATTGTACATGTAGTGGTCCCTGTTACTAGTATAACAATTCTATATTTAAAAATACAAATTATAATTAATTTTGTAATCCATTGTTTTGGATAGAAAATTGTTAATTGTCCTTTACATGTCCTATTGAATTAAGTTATAAATGTACAGTTTCATTGGTTAGGTAGTGTTTGGTAGTAGTCAATTAGCATGAAAGAAAATATAGGCAGAATTAAGATGATTAATGAATGAGACCTGAAGCAATCTTAATTTTCTTGTTTGACAAAGGGTTCTAGGTGAAATTCAGCAAGTACACACAATAAAAGTGCAAAATGGAAAGGAAAATTTGGGTAGGGAGAAATGGGAATAGAGGCAGAAAGTCAAGACTATATAAAATACATGGTTACAGTTTGGTGAGAAATCAGATTTATTAGTAATATTTAGTGAATACCTACTGTTAGTTTGGCATTTGCAGAAAATCTGTGGGGAGATGTAAAACAAATTCCATTAGGAATTACCTTACGTAGGGGTGCCTGGGTGGCTCAGTCAGTTAAACCTCTGACTTCGGCTCAGGTCATGATCTCACAGTCTGTGACTCTGAGCCCTGTGTCGGGCTCTGTGCTGACAGCTCAGAGCCTGGAAACTGCCTAGGATTCTGTGTCTCCCTCTCTCTCTGCCCCTCCCCCACTTGTACTCTGTCCCATTTTCTCTCTCTCTCTGTCTCTCTCTCTGTCTCTCTCCCTCCCTCCCTCCTTCCCTCCCTCCCTCAAAAATAAACAAACACTAAAAAGAAAAAGCAATTACCTTATGTAAAGAAAAATAATTTAAAGAATAAAATTTAGTTTTTTACATTTGTAAAACTTAAATTTTGACATGTGTGAGAATAATAGATCTAGTACCAAATTAAGACAATTTCAAAAGTTAGGTTTTATAATCTTTAATGTGAATTTGATTAAACATATCAAATTTTTTGATATACCTTTTTGTGTCAAGTTTTTTCAGCTATATTATGAGATTGAGCTGATCACGTTAGCCCATTGTACAGTTTAATCAGATAACAAGTTTTCTTATGGTCTTTGGCATTGTATGACAACTTGTTATATTCAAAAGCATCATTGGGTCCCCCATAGACTGTTGAATCCAAAAGAAATGAGATACGTGTAATTAGTGTCTAATAAACATATAAACAGGAATATAATAGGGTAGCAAGTCAGGAGAATATTAGATCAGTGGTTGTGTTGGTGACAGTGGTAGAGATTTTATTAGTATATGAGGTGTTTAGTGTGCATTAGATATTTATTACTGCATAACGAATCACCCCCAAATTTAGCATCTTAAAACACAAATATTTATGATTTCAGAGATTGTGAAGGTCAAGAATCCAAGAACAGGTTAGATTGTTAGTTCTAGTTTAGAGTCTTTTGGGAGGAGGATCAAGCTGTCATCCAGGACAGCAGTATCTGAAGACATCTGGGACTGGAAGATGTGCTTCTCAGCTCCTCACATAACTGTTAGCGGGAGGCTTTAGTTCCTCACTATGTAGGCCTCTTTATTGGACTGCTCATGAAGTCTCTCCCCATCCCCCCAACCCCCCAGAAGCCAAGTGATCTGAGAAAAGAGGCTGAGGTGGAAGGAAGCCAGGGTGGCTTTTTAAACCAAATCTCCGAAGTGTCGTACCATCACTTGTATCGTACCCTATTTGGTCACATAGACCAAACCTAATATTGCTATCAGAGAGTTACACAAGAATGTGAATACCTGGAGGCAGGATTCACTGGGGACCCTGTTAGAGGCTAGTTACCACAGTCCAGGTAGACTTTCAAGCTTTGACTTAGGAGAAAGCATGGAGGAGACAGAGAAGGGAACTTGTTCCACAATGCTTGCCCAGCGAGAGTTGGGTGCAATGAATCTGCTTTTGGTGACATTGAGAAGATGAGGTTGGCATTTCCAGTTGGGAGACTGAAAAAAGATAAGTAAAAGAAACCATTTGAAGGTGACAATTGCAATTTTAATTGAGAAAGCAGTGGGAATCCTTTGGAGGATTTTGTGATGAAGTGAGGTTTAAATATCATCAAGGCAGATTACATAAACTGTGCATATAGCCTTATAGAATAAAAAAGAAAAAAAAGATGACATTTTTCAGAAGTCATGAAAGGAGATGTGGCAGTGTTCCTTCAGGACTACTATTGCTAGAAACACTCTTGAAGTTTTCTATTTAAAAAAAAAGAAATCTGATCTCTAATAATAACTGATTTGGTTTCCAGTATGAGCCATGGGTGTAATTTGCCACTTAACTTCAAAGTGGCTCTCCTCTGGAAGTACTTGATCATTTCTACCTCTGAAGCTTTTAGAAAGAAATTAAATGTGACAACAAAAATCTTATGAGAAGAATAAATATGTATTTTCTCAGTCTTGAAAAATTGTTTCAAGAAGAATTAAGGCTTATTTTGGAGAGCTAGAGGCTTCATTGCAGCAATGTTAGGTGACTTTGAGGTTCATATTATGAACATTTTATTTATTTTTTAATATTTTTGTTTTTTATTTTTTTATAATTTTTTTCGCATTTATTTATTTTTGAGAGACAGAACAAGACAGAGCGTGAGTGGGGGAGGGGCTGAGAGGGGAGGGGGGGACACCGAATCTGAAGCAGGCCCCAGGCTGTCAGCACAGAGCCTGATGCGGGGCTCAAATCCACGGACCCTGTGATCATGACCTGAGCTGAAGTCAGATGCTTAACTGACTGAGCCACCCAGGCGCCCCAGTGTTTTCATGTTTTATTTATTTTTGAGAGAGCGAGCGAGTGAGCATGAGAGAGTCAAATGAGCATGAGTAAGCGGGGGAGGGGCAGAGAGAGACAGAATCTGAAGCAGACGCCACACTGTCAACACAGAGCTGACACGGGGCTTGAACCCATGAGTGGTGAGATCATGACCTGAGCTGAAGCTGGATGCTGAACTGACTGAGCCATCCAGGCGCCCCTATTATGAACACTTTAAATAAATATTTTATTTATATGTTAATAATGTTAAAGTATGGATTATAGTGAAAAGTGTGAATATTGTAATGTCTCATAAAATTGAAATCCTAACGTTTCTAAGATTTAAACAAGTTGTCTTGAAAAAATTTTTTTCATCACCTTCAGGACCTGAGGCTTCAGGACCCCAGCTTTTGCCAGTGAGGGCACTAAATGAAGTCTTCATTGGGGAGAGTCTATCATCCAGGTACTTTTAAACCTGTGATCTTGAGTTTGAGTTTGGAATTTAATGTTTTAGTATTTTTTAGATATTTATTCAATTTCTATAACTTAAGAATTATGAATAATTAAGGTGGTAGAAGTAATAGAAGTGAATTATTAAATGAAATATTTCCCAAACCCTCTCACACATTTATAATACGTGTTAAGGGGAAAGAAGGTTCTATGACCAAAAAAGTTTGTGAAACCCTAGATTAAACAAAAAGTTATTTGGGTCCTGTTACTGCAGAGCCTTTAATCTATCATATAGGTGGCTTTATAAATGTTTAAGAGAATGATATACTAGGCATACATTTGCAGTTTTTACAAACTTTTATAGACAGTCCATATCACAACTTCCCTACTAATTATCTTAATAGTGTCCCTTAAGGTAGATTTGTTTGCTTATTTTTATCCAGGATCTAGTTAAGGATTATGCATTGCATTGGCCATCATGGCTCTTTAGAATTAAGAACAGTTCCTCAGTCCCACCACTGTTTTTTCATTCATGATATTAATATTTTGGAATAGTTTAACCCAGTTGGTTTGTAGAATATCCCTTGTTTTAGATTTGTATGATTTTTTTCCTATGCATGATGAGATTCATGCTAAACATGTTGGGCAGGAATACTACTTGGTGCTAATTGTATCCCTTATGCAACATCGTATGTCAAGTATATTGACAGTTTAAGATTTGTAACCATTATTAGCAAATATCAAGGTTAATAAAGTTCCTCATTAGTATAAAAATAATAGTATTTTATTACTGATGAAATCTGTTTTGTGGGTGTTGAGTATAACTTAGGCTTATATTGTCAGAATTTTGTTTCAAAACATTTTGTGTGACATTAGTTACCAGTTGTAAAATGACTGGCATAATGTAACGTTAATTTAATTCTTCATTGTCATTTAGAACTTGCCTTTGCATTTTTCTAGATGTAAATGAATTAGGAGTGGAAAAGTAGAGATGAATCTGTCCCACTTTGCTGCTACCAGAACCATGTGACCCTTTGAAGATCATGTAGTTGATTCCCTAGTTTACTGAGAGTTCCATATATTCTGGAATTCTGTTCGTTGTCCTGTCTTTTCATAAGAAGTTTAATTATGATGAGAAATGTTTGTCTTAATTAAAGAAGATATCTCTGTTTTAGCCAATCATTAACTCAGGTAGTACTGAAAAGAACAAAGCTTGATTCAGCAGCATGCTTTGGCCAATCTTTTTCAGTTATAATTATTTTGATTAATTTTAAGTTTATTCAGTAAAAATATATTGTGTACCTGCTATGTGTGACATGCGAGTCACTAGGAATCTTATTTTTTTTGGAGCGTGGTAAAATGTATAATTTTTTAAAGTATTAAAAGTAAAAGTTATTCTTCAAAGGAATCCTAAATATACATTCTTTACAGAACGTAAAGTGTAAATATATTTATTTTAACATAGTAATAAGACTTACACTATACATAAGATTTTTTCTCTTGCTGTATACCAAGTTTGAAGCAATATGGAAATGAATAATGGATACTTTTATGTGATAAAGAAGGCAGAAAATGTATCTCTAATTAGTGATATAATTTAGTCATGATTACTAAAAACAGAAGGCAGAAAGCAACAACTTTAAATGAAATTGAAGAAATTTCTACATTAAATAGATGACAAATGAAACCTTGCCATTTGTGACAGCATGGATGGACCTAGAGGGTTTTATGCTAAGTGAAATAAGTCAGAGAAAGGCAATTACCATGTGATTTCACTCATAATGTGGATTTTAAGAAACAAAACAAATGAACAAATAGAAAAAAAAGAAACAGACTCTTAAATACAGAGAACAAACTGGTGGTTGCCAGAGGGGAGGGGTGGTGGGTGAAAGAGATAGAAGGGTTTAAGAGAGCACTTGTCTTGATGAGCTCTGAGAGATGTATACAATTGTTGAATCATACTGTACATCTGAAACTAATAGAACACTGTTAATTATACTTGAATAAAAAAATAATAGGTGACAAAGGTAAAAGTGTTTTGTAAGTTTATGTTTATCCTAGAGAAGCCATTTAATGGCTTATGATATTCGGTTTGTATATTTTAAAAGTTGTAACTTCTGAGAGCTTCTACTAGTGTTGCTTTATAATTTGTACTTACTAAAAATTAAATAACTTATAAAAGGAGGAAAACTGGGATCAGTTGACAGACTTTTGGGAATTCAGTGAAGTCCCATTAGATTTTAGATTGAATGTTGTTTTCTGTGGCACAGTGATTTGGTTGGTTTATCTCCTAAATAATGTCTGATGCTGCTTCTTTTTGTGTTCTTTGAGCCTCACCTTATATCCTTACTAAGATAAGGAGAGCAGTGGGTTTGCTTCTGATGCTATTGAAAAAGTTCTCACTATTGGAGGTATTAGAACTTACTTTTAAAGAATCTATGACATAGACCCTCAGCTGGAGAGGAAATGAACACTTACTGGATGCCTGCTGTGTGTCAGGCACTGTGTGTATTACCGCATTAAACTCTCATAGCAACCCTGTGAGAAAGGGTAGTTGTAATTATCAGTGAAAAAACTGAGATTTGAAGAGTTCAAATGACTTGTCCTTGGTCATATAATTAATTAGTTAGCATTAGAACTGTCATATAAAACCCAGTATTTCTGATTCCAGGTCCTGTACTGAGGCTTCACTATGCCCTGAAAACTTAAGTGCTTTGCTTGGAAAATATGAAGTGCAGCAATATTATTCCTGCCTCATTTATAATGTTCTTACATTTAAGAACATTTTAAAAGCCCAATTTTTTTTTTCTTTTCTCCTATTTGTTCTAACCTAGAATGTCTTATTCTTGGGCTGTAGCAGTGGAGAATTTAAGAAGAAGTATACCCACTCTAAAGGGACTGTGAGTTTTATTGCTGCCTTAAAAAAATAATTTCCCTGAAAAAAAATTTCTGAGTTGACTAATCTTGATAAACCTGCATGTGAGAATGACACTAAATTTGCTCATTGTTTTGGACTCAACACCTCTTACCTGACTATACTTTTCTTCCTCTCCAGCTCTGCTTCTCTCCTGTCCCCACTTAACTCTAATCAATCTTTTGTTTCAGTGTGATTCTGGCATAATAGCAGCCATTCCTGTAGAGTTGACTGGCTTGTCTGAATGTAATAGGCTCCTAATATGCCTAAAATTCCCAACATTCTAGGAAAACATAACAAAGCTATGAAATAGATTAAATGTGAATATTTGGCCTATCTTTTATGAAGAATGGTGACTTCAGAGAAAAAATGAAAAGGAGTTGTGCCATGTAAAACCTTTAAAGATTGAATTTGGCAGGAGAAATTGAAAGGGTTAAAATAAGAGATAATATTATCCAGTGAATGTTAGTGTTTGCAAGCCTAATAATTGTCATTATTGGAAAAGCTATATTAAGAGTTTAACTTTTTTATCTGCTGGACAAAAATAACCCAGTGTTGATCAATGACACCATTATTTTAAGATACAGTTTACAAAATGAGCTTTTACATGTTTCAAAAGTTTTTTTGAATAATTGCAAATTTGTATGTTTGTACAGTTAAGGAATAGTGCCATTTTTTCTGGTGTCAGAAAACCCATTTGATTCAATACTTATGAAATACTGTAAGAAAAGAAATCTCTAAAGAAATTATAGTTTTAGTTTTATTCCTAGTTTTGCCCACTGATGCAGTACTGACTGAGAATTTTCTTTAGAACTTTATCTCTCTTAGCCTACTATCAATTCAAAAGGCACTTAACATGTAACTTAAAAAACACAAGTTGACCAGGAACTGTTGGTAACTTGAAGGATTAGATACAGATTGGGATATATCAAGAACTATCTACCAAGAATGAAAGTCACTTAAGAATGGTATTTTCTTTTTGAATTCTGAAATAAGGATCTGTATGTGTTAGAGTCCATAAAAACAGTAGAAGCAATCATAGGTAAAAATTTATAAGGAGCCCTTGTTTGAAATGTTAAAATACTGATATAAAGGAGCATATGGATAGGAGAGGGATGCAGTTTTACAGATTTTTTTTTTTTTTTTTTTTTTACTTTTTCACTTAATCAGTATTGGTATTAGCATCATGGTGTGCGTGCCTAAGTCAGGTATGTCTGAGTCAAGCTGGCCCACTTAGAGTTCATTAGTTCTGAAGAAACGGTGTTTGTCTTATTTACCGTGAGCCATAAATTCAGCAAATCCAGTTTTATATTCTCAATTCTTAGGGCTTCCTACTATGAGATTTCAGTTGATGATGGTCCATGGGAAAAACAGAAGAGTTCAGGGCTCAATTTGTGTACTGGAACAGGATCAAAGGCCTGGTGAGTACCTTGGGATGTTACTTATTGACTTTTGTGAAATATTTTAAGTAATGTAATTTACTCGATGCTGCATATCGGTGTATCTAAGGCCTCTGAAATGCAAGAGGTAGCCTGGTGGTGTTATGTTGGTTGGCCCAGTTTCTGCTTTACTCATCAGTTGGCTCTAGAAGTCCTGCCTGGACTTCTTAGATTAGAGCTATAGCCTGGATTTGGTCATTTTTTAGCCTGTTGCCCTAGGTTTGTAAAGAGAAAAAAGAAAATGTTTTGGGGGACTGTATTGTTTTTAAATGAAAAATATTTTAAATAATAGTAAAGAAATGAAAACAACTACAGTAACAACAACAAATGTCCTGGAGGTTTGTGCGTCAAAGGCTTAACTAGAGATAACTTGGGCTCCTGTATCTTGTTTACCCTATAACCTCTCTCTGGGTAATGGCTTCGCTTCTTGGTACACGGACACGGATGCCTCCCAGACTTTTATCTGTAGCTATCTTGTTTCCTGAGCCCAAACTTCTGTTCTAAAATTACCTACTAAATAGAATGTTAATAGACCTTCAAATTCAACACATTCAAAACTAAATTTATTATCTTCAGGTTTTTTTTAAGGTTTTATTTATTTATTTTGAGAGAGAGAGAGAGAGCGCAAGTGGAGGGGCAGAGAGAGAGGGAGAGAGAGAATCCCAAGCAGGCTCCACACTGTCAGCACAGAGCCCATGTGGGGCTTGAACTCAGGAACTGTGAGATCATGACCTGAGCCAAAATCAAGAATTGGACACTTAACTAAGTGAGCCACCCAGGCGCCCCCATCTTTAGTTTTTCTTGCTGTGATCCCTGTATTGCTTAATAATATCACTGTTACCGTGAGTTCATGCTCTAGAGAAAAAACAGTACTCCTTAAAACCTGGCTCTTACTTTTGAGTCTCCCTGTTCTCCTCTTTACATGTACTGGTCTCTGAATCCTGCCAGTCACGCTTCTGAAGTCCTTGCCCCTCTTTTTCAGTTTCTACTGCTGTGTGGTCTACTGCTCTATGCCACACTTCTGTTTCTGCAGTTTCTACTGCTGTTTGGTCCAGGCCCATCTTTTCAGTGAATAATCTTTGTGCCTCACCCTTTATTCTTCAGGCTGTCATCCATACTGCCAACAGAGTAATATTTCTAAAATGTAGATAAATTTGACTATTCCTTTCTGTGCTGTAAAAGCTTCTTTGACTTCTGTGTTCAGATTAGTCTGCATGTAAGACCCTTTAAATATGATCTAAGAAACTTCACCAGCCTATTGTTGCCTTACTCTAACCCATTGGCACAATGGGGACACTGCAGGCTACTTGCAATTCTCAGCACAAGCCACATTGTCTCTGGGCTTTTTGTTTTTGCTCAGTGCAACTTCTTCCTGCATTGAATGCCTGAACATTTTCCACTTTCCTTCCCCTGGCTGAAAAATCCAGTCTTCAAATGTCATTCTCTGTAGGGAATCTCTACTAGGACCTAGTTCTTTTCATCAGCATAATGAATCCCCTTTTGGTGCATCCCAAGCACTTTTTTGTAATAGCACTTTGACAGCACTTACCACATTATTAGTTCTCTAATTACCTAATACCCAGCTGGTTTGAGCAACTTGAGGTATTTGGCATGGTGACTAGTGGTTTTTTTGTTTAATTTTTGCATGTATAGCACAGTACCTAATACATATTCTCTCATTTTTTTTCAAATAAATGACTACATGCTTACAAATACAGCTAGCAAACACAGTATTAATCTGTGATTTTAAGTTTGGATAGTTTAAAATGGAGTTTTACTTCCCATTTTTTCGGTGTTTTTAATACTTTTTATTGTGGAAAAACTTAAAGATCTGTAAGAGTAGGCAAAATAGTATAATCAATATCTGTGTACCCATTAGTCAGTTTCAATAATTATCAACACATGCCCAATCTTGTTTCCCTTTTGTCTTTTTTTGTCTCATAATACTTTGAAGTAATTTTCAGACATCACAGTTCATTCATAAGTACTTAGTAACTTCACATCTTTTAAAAATATCCTAGTCTTAGCCAAATAAACCTTTGGAGAAAAATGAGAAGTATCATTTTAAAATATTGGTTAATATTTCATTTTCCTGAGGGGGGCCAGTGAGAACTACATGTCTAAAATGACTTTAACAATAGTTTGCAAAAGTAATTTAATAATCTAAGATGCTATAAAATTATTTTGTAGCCCTCATAAAATGAAAACATTAGTTAATTACTTTAATTTATCATAACATCTTTTCTGCTCAACATGATATGTTACTTGGTGAAAACTGGATTGAAAATCAGAAATGGTTTCCCAGATCCTTCTCCTCTTCTCCTAGGATTCTCACCGCCTCCTCACCCCCCCCTCCCCCCCGCGCCCCCATCGTGGGCAAAGCGGTGTAATTGAAAAGAGTACTGGCCTGGAAGTTAGAGAGACCTGGCAAAATCACCAACTAGCTTTGTGATCTTGTACAAGTTTCCTTTTCTGAAAAATGAGGGGAAATGGAACAGATAAAATAAGATTATCTTCTGGACTGTGATTCTGTAGGTTCTGTTGTATGCAGTAAATACAAGATATCAGTTATTTAGCCCCTGTTACTTTGAATATACTGTGGTAGGTACTTTTTATACATTGACTATAATTCTTACAGAAATCCTGCAATAAAGTGGTAGTATCCCTGTTTTATAAAGTAGAAATTGAGGCTTCACAAGGATAAACAATTTAGGGTGAGGTCAGAACTAATGTCAGAACCTGGATAAAAAAAGCTCAGGTGTGCTTGACTAAAAAGCCAATGCTTTTTTGACTGCCAGCTTTTTAATGTTTATTTATTTTTGAGAGAGACAGAGACAGAATGTGAGTGGGTTAGGGGCAGAGAGAGAGAGAGAGAGAGGGAGACAGAATCCGAAGCAGGCTCCAGGCTCTGAGCTGTCAGCACAGAGTCCGACACGGGGCTCCAACTCACAAACCGTGAAATCATGACCTGAGCCAAAGTCGGGTGCTTCACTGATGGAGCCACCCAGGCGCCCCTGACTGCCAGTTTTTAAATGCAGAGGCGGAGCTGTCTGTAGAAGCCACTGGTTCAAAGATGTGTCACTAGGTTGTATCGAAAAATTATTAAGGTAAACTTGCTAATCTTAGTGAAACCGTGGTTATGCTAAAGGCAGTGAATAGGCTTTTGACTTTTGCACTGGGGTGTATGTGATTTTATTTTTTTATTAGAAAAATTTTTTTAATGTTAATTGATTTTTGAGAGAGAGAGAGAGACAGAGCATGAGTGGGGGAAGAGCAGAGAGAGAGAGACACACAGAATCTGAAGCAGGTTCCAGGCTCTGAGCTGTCAGCGCAGAGCCCAGTATGGGGCTCGAACTCACAAACCACAAGATCATGACCTGAGCTAAAGTCAGATGCTTAACCGACTAGCCACCCAGGTGCCCCTGATTTTGAATTTGTTTTCAACCTTTCAGTAGTAAGAAGAGCATAAAGGATAAGAGCCATTAGGCTTGCTTGTAAAGCAGTCCTGCCCTCCATTGCCACACACCTTATAGTTGAGTCCTGTGTTCCCATTGGATGTGAATAAATGTGGCTTAGATTAGAATTTCATTCATTTCTGTGTTGCTTAATAAAGTCTGATGTCTAGAACTCTGTCACTAACTATATCCTATCCCTGCCACCTTGATTACTCAGCCTCTTCTCTCTTCAGCCTATGTAGCTTGCTTGCTTCTAATGTTCTACCTTACCTCCCTCCCATTGCTGATTGTTCTTTGCCTGTGATTGCGTTTTCCCATTCATCTTCTGTCCTTCTTCTCTTCAGAAAATGGAGGGAGAGAGGAGAAGCCTAGGGGCCAGAAGGACTGAGGAAAGCTATACATTTCCATACATTAATAACTTTTATCAAACTACCATTAAAAAAATTTTTTTTAACGTTTATTTATTTTTGAGAGTGTGAGCAGGGGAGGGGCAGAGAGAGAGGGAGACACAGAATACAGAGCCTGATGTGGGGCTCCAACCAACGAACCATGAGATCATGACCTGAGCTGAAGTCAGATGCTTAACCAACTGAGCCACCCCGGTGCCCACCCCCCTTTTTAAAGTTTATTTATTTTGAGAGACACTGAGACAGCACAAGTGGGGGAGGGGCAGAGAGACAGGGAGACAGAGAATCCCAAGCAGACTTCATGCTGTCACTGCAGAGCCCGATGCGGGGCTCAAATCCACAAAACCATGAGATCATGACCTGAACCTAAACCAAGTCAGATGCTTAACTGACTGAACCATCCAGATGCCCCTTGAACTACCATTTCTAAGCACTTTCATTGTCTGAGCTAAATATGTTAAATTTTCAAAAATACTCTGGAAGTAGGTGATTATTTTTTAAAGTTTATTAATTTATTTTGAGAGAGAACATGTGTGCGATTAGGGGAAGGGGCAGAGAGAGAGGAAGAGAGGGAATCCCAGGAAGGCTCTGCACTGATGTGGGGCTCAAACTCATGAACCGTGAGATCATGACCTGAGCTGAAATCAGACGTTTAACTGACTGAGCCACCCAGGTGCCCCTGAAAATACGTGATTTTATTTTAGTTAATAGAGTAGTAAAGTCTCAGAAGTTTCCCAAAGCCATATGGCTAATAAATGGTGAAGACAGACTTTAAATTCTGTAGACCTTAGGAATCACTGGAAAGAAAGGAATAGAATAGCTTATTTCTTTTACTCTTTTTTTTTTAATTTATTTTTTATTTTTTAAAATTTAAATCCAGGGGCGCCTGGGTGGCGCAGTCGGTTAAGCGGCCGACTTCAGCCAGGTCACGATCTCGCGGTCCGTGAGTTCGAGCCCCGCGTCGGGCTCTGGGCTGATGGCTCGGAGCCTGGAGACTGTTTCCGATTCTGTGTCTCCCTCTCTCTCTGCCCCTCCCCCATTCATGCTCTGTCTCTCTCTCTGCCCCAAAAATAAATAAACGTTGAAAAAAAAAAAAAATTTAAAATTTAAATCCAAATTAGCATATAGTGAAACCATGATTTCAGGAGTAGATTCCTTAATGCCCCATACCCATTTAGCCCATTCCCCCTCCCACAACCCCTCCAGCAACCCTGTTTGTTCTCCATATTTATGAGTCTCTTCTGTCTTGTCCCCCTCCCTGTTTTTATATTCTTTTTGTTTCCCTTCCCTTCTGTTCATCTGTTTTGTCTCTTAAAGTCCTCATATGAGTGAAGTCATATGATTTTTGTCCTTCTCTAATTTCACTTAGCATAATACCCTCCAGTTCCATCCACGTAGTTGCAAATGGCAAGATTTCATTCCTTTTGATTGCCGAGTAATACTCCATTGTATATACTCCACATCTTCTTTATCCATTCATCCATCGATGGACATTTTGGGCTCTTTCCATACTTTGGCTATTGTTGATAGTGCTGCTATAAACATGGGGATGCATGTGTTCCTTTGAAACAGCACACCTGTGTCCCATGGATAAATGCCTAGTAGTGCAATTGCTGGGTCATAGGGTAGTTCTATTTTTAGTTTTTTGAGGAACCTCCATACTGTTTTCCAGAGTGGCTACACCAGCTTGCATTGCCACCAACAATGCAAAAGAGATCCTCTTTCTCTGCATCCTCCCCAACATCTGTTGTTGCCTGAGTTGTTAATGTTAGCCATTCTGACAGGTGTGAGGTGGTATCTCATTGTGGTTTTGATTTGTATTTCCCTGATGATGAGTGATGTTGCGCATTTTTTCATGTGTCGGCCATCTGGATGTCTTCCTTGGAGAAGTGTCTATTTATGTCTTTTGCCCATTTCTTCACTGGATTTTCTGTTTTTTGGGTGTTGAGTTTGATAAGTTCTTTATAGATTTTGGATACTAACCCTTTATTTGATACGTCATTTGCAAATATCTTCCATTCTGTCGGTTGCCTTTTAGTTTTGCTGATTGTTTCCTTCACTGTGCAGAAGCTTTTTATTTTGATGAGGTCCCGATAGTTCATTTTTGTCTTTGTTTCCCTTGCCTCTGGAGATGTGTTGAGTAAGAAGTTGCTGTGGGCAAGATCAAAGAGGTTTTTGCCTGCTTTCTCCTCGAGGATTTTGATGGCTTCCTGTCTTACACTGAGGTCTTTCATCCATTTTATTTTTGTGTATGGTGTAAGAAAGTGGTCCAGGTTCATTCTTTTGCATGTCACTGTCCAGTTTTCCCAGCACCACTTGCTGAAGAGACTGTCTTTATTCCATTGGATATTCTTTCCTGCTTTGTCAAAGATGAGTTGGCCATACGTTTGTGGGTCCATTTCTGGATTCTGTTATGTTCCATTGATCTGAGTGTCTGTTCCTGTGCCAACTTTTACTCTTCTTTTAATTCTTGATATTAGGAGATAAAAGTTTTCCTATGTGACCCTCTCCTTGCTTTGACTATAAAATATGGAAATGTATGACTTTGGATAAGATAGTTGTTATAACTGATAAACCCCCACTCAGTGACTTAACACAATAGAAGTTTATTTCTTGTTCTTATAAAGTCCAAGTGGGTGTTCCCAATTGGGAGGTGGGTCTCAAAGTGGTGACTCCAGGTATCCAGGCTCTTTGCATCATCTGCTTCAACCATCTTTTATTTTTTTTTATTTTTTTTTTCTTTAAAAAATTTTTTTTTTAATGTTTATGTATTTTTTTTATATATATGAAATTTATTGACAAATTGGTTTCCATACAACACCCAGTGCTCATCCCAAAAGGTGCCCTCCTCAATACCCATCACCCACCCTCCCCTCCCTCCCACCCCCCATCAACCCTCAGTTTGTTCTCAGTTTTTAACAGTCTCTTATTAAACATAGCTCTTGAAGTCACTCTACTCATTTAAATGAAGCCACAGAAGGAAGAAAAGCATGGAGGGTCACCTGTGGCAGGCTTATGAGACAGTCTTAGATATGTTGTCTATGACATCTACTCTCATTCCTGTAGCTAGAACTCAGTCACATGAATTTATGGCAAGAAAGGATGGAAAAGATAGTCTAAGTATGCATGTATGCATGTAAGTACACACACACACACACACACACACGAAGGGTTTGGGGATTAGCTCTCCCATTTTGCACTTCCCAAAATTCCTCCACAGGATATAGGATGTAGGGGTTATGTTGCATAGCAGGTTGTCTCTGATTTGTCCCATTGTCATCTCAGTCCTCTTCCCAGCATGGAACGCGATTTGCTACATTCACTGGGAGAAGTACTACTGAGTGCAATCACATATATTTCTGTGTGTTTTTTTAAAAGACTTTTCCCAGTTCCCTTCCTTTACACATTCTGTTTTAGCTGACTTAATTAAGGGTAAGTGTTCTTAAGTGAAGAGAGAAAGCTTTACTAGCTAAAGAAGAGACGAGATTCAATTTGTCTTCAATTTGATTGTTTTTAGTGGAAGTTTTATCTGATTTCAAATGGAAACTCTTAGAATGGTAAAGGTTGTAGACCTAAGAATAAAGGCATCATGTGTTAGCTCATACCTGTTTAAGCATATAGTTTGTCTTTGATGTAGAATATAAACCACTCCTAAAGGGAGAGTGAATTGGCTGAGATCCAGGTTACAACCATAGGAAATTCGTCTTAACCCCAATTCAGAGGACTTAGTTTGGGTTGGCTTATGATATCCCTAATAAATCATAATTCTAGGAATATTTGATCAAATCATAGAAGACTTTTGTTCTCTTAAATTAAGTCTTCAAGGGTCACCTGGGTGGCCCAGTTGGTTGAGTGTCTGACTATCGAATTCGGCTCAAATCATGATCTCACGGTTTGTGGTTTCAAGCCTCACGGTGCCTGCTTAGGATTTGCTCTCTACCTCTCTGCTCCTCGCGGGCTCATGTGCTCGCTCTCAAAATAAAAAAAACTTAAAGAAAAATTAAATCTTCAGTATTTTAATTCAGTGGAACCCTAATAAACATGGCTCATTTTATGTGACTTCTAATTTAAAATAAAATTCTGAAACCATATCTTCTAATGTCAATTAGAATATAATTCATGCATATCTCTTTCATTTGATACTTTCATTCAGTATTAAGTTCTTGCCATGAGCCAGGTAGTGCCGCAAATGCCTTGCAGTGTGTATGTAATTATGCAGACAGTAATTATGATGAGATATGTATTGCGAACTTCACGCTGAACAGTAAAAAAAGTCAGGACACTTACTGGTGAAAAATAGAATATGGTGAAAAATAGAATAGGCAAGGGCCAGATTTGGGATTTTTTTAGCATAGGGATTTGGTGTGTGAATGACCCCAAATTTTTAATATAAAACTTGTTACCTGCATTTTTAAGAGAATGCCCTAAATGTTATCACATTTCTCAAAATGTGAAGGGCATAGGGTTGGAAGTGTATGCAAGAGTATCTATTACTCCCCCTCCTCAGAAAGGTTAAGAGCCACTGAATTATGTTTATAGAGTTGTTTGGGTCATTATGCTGCTGTTCATTGAGATTATCTACTGAGGCCATGTGAGAATTCTGTAGCAACAGAATTCTGAATTACTGGAAAGAATTAAAAAGAAGAAAAAACCCAAAAACCTTTCCTTAACCTTCTTTGTAGACCCAAGGACAGAGCTACTTTTAGGTGATTCGTGTTTGTGTTAACATTTGTTCTTAAGTGTTTAAGCAAAGCATCACACTAGTAAAGATTTCTCATCTTTTCTATTTTATAATTTAAAGAAATATTTACAAGTTAAAAATAGGTTATAGTACAGGGACACCTGGGTGGCTCGGTAGGTTAAGTGTGTCTGATTTTAGCTCAGGTTATGATCTTGCAGTTTGTGGGTTCACGTCCCACATCGGACTCTGCTTGGGATTCTCCCTCTCCTCTGTCTGCCCCTCTCCTGCTCATGCTCTTTCTCTCTCAAAATAAATAAACAAACATGAAAGAATGTTATAGTACAAAAGGGTTTAAAATGAAAAGCTAGTCTTTCATTTCATATATCTAGTACTAATCTCCAGGCACAACCTATATATATATATATATATATATATATATATATATATATACACACACACACACACACATATACATATATACATATATATATAACGCATATTCTACATAATGCCTTTGTTTTTTTTTAACTTATGTTTCTATCAGCACATACAGTTCTATTTTATGCTTTTTAATCTCTACATAGTAACATATTTAACCAGCTTCCTACGGCTATGGGTTGTTTTGCTATTATAAACAATGCTTCAGTAAATATCCTTGTACATGTCTTTTGTGTACTATAGACAGAAGTATCTTTTAGGATAAATTAGGATGAGTAATATGTTCATTTAAAATTTTAATAGTGAAGAATTGCCTTCCAACTGCAACTTCCATAATGCCATCATGTATGAATGAGAATGTCTTTCATATACCTTTCATACATTATCAGTTTTTAATTTATGTGTCCTTAAGTAGGAGTAAGATTGAACGCTTTTTCATATAAGCCTATAAACCGTTTACTTTGCCCACTTTTTAAAAGTGGGTGAAGTAGCTATCATATTTTGGTTGCTTCTTCTTGGTAATTTCTAAGAGTTCTCTGTATATTAAGTAGATAATTCCTTTTTAATTTAAAGTGTGTTTTTAGAATGAGAACAAAGAACTTACATGGTGTTTCTTTTTAGGTCATTCAATATTAACAGGGTTGCGACCCAGGCTGTGGAAGATGTTTTAAATATTGGTGAGTACCAGAATAGCTATTTATGTTACAATTATAATGTACTATATAATGTATATATTTTATTGTATGTTAGCTATTATGACATTATTTAATCAAGATATTCCACCCTTTCCTTTTTTAATAGCAAAACGACAAGGAAATTTAAGTCTTCCATTGAACAGAGAATTGGTAGAGAAAGGTCAGTGACTAATGATCATAATTACTAACAGTTTCATTCAAGTTCTGTATCAGTCTTTAGGATGTTATTATGAAGTATACTTGTCTAATTAGCAAAGCATTGTACTTTTTTGACTCAAACGGGCCCTTGATATAATACCTTTACGTATATTTAAACAATAAAAAGTTTAGAGCTGGGCTTTATATTAGATTTTTGTGAACTATGAAATATAACCTCTGTGCCAAAACTCTTAACTACATACATATTCTGGGGGATAGGAAAATATAGAAAAATACAGATCTGGCAAATGGGAAATGTTTACCTAAACTCCGTGTGCCATTAATATCCTCTGAATGAAAAGGAGTTCACTGAGCTGTGAATGCTTATCTTCACATTCACTAAAATCTTCTCTTTAACTTTCTCCTTTCTATTCCTGCCCGGTTACTTCAGGGTTCCTTTGAGAGAACCAGCACTGTTGGGAAAGACTACTACTGATCAGGGAACTTGAAGGCCTGGGCTCTAATCCCAGACCAACCAGTCACTCACTGGAAATATGAGCAAGACTGTGGTTCCATTCTTCTACTTCTTGAACTATAAAAGGATGAAGTAGAGATAGATTGGTAATACCTAAGGGGGTTCTTCAAATTTATTCTTCAAGTTTTTCTGTTCTAAATATTTAAATTCTTAAATTGGAAAACACATTCCTTTGACTTGCTTATGAAATTAACTCACTAAAATCCCCTCTCCTGTACCAGAATCATTTTTGTACAGACCTCAAACTAAAGATTCTCTAGTTGTCTCTGTTTAATTGAAGAGTATCCTAAGTTTTCAAGATTATTAAAAAATCCAAACTTGTTCATAGTGCATCTCCTTATCTATGTAAGGGTGTTCAACATATACAACCAAAACCAAATACACAAAGTGGATATTGGCAAATTTAAGACTGCAGCTGGCATCCATAAACACAGACACTTGAATTTAAGAGTTATCAAAATAGTCTCACTCTTTTTGGTTGCCTTTTAAATAATTTAGCAATACACAATAAAGTATTTGAATAGTGCCAGTTCATTTATGTGTGTATTTTAGATTTCCACATAAGACTTACTTTACTGGGGGACATGGTTGGCCTTTAATAGTTTGAAAACAGGACTAAATCTCTGAAGTCCCTTTCAACTGTCTAAAACAGACTTTCTCCCTCTCTCAATTTGAGACCAAAATGATTATTTTGATCACAGCTTATGAGCTAGCATTAGCTTTAAATCTGTGTTAGAGTTAAATTAGGCATTTACAGTAGTTGATTCATTATATAATTTAACTTAAAGGGGCGCCTGGGTGGCTCAGTAGGTTAAACATCCGACTCTTGATTTCAGCTCAGGTCATTATCTCATAGTTCATGAGTTCGAGCCTTGCATTGGGCTTGTGCTGAGAGTGCAGAGCCTGCTTGGGATTTTGTCTCTGCCCCTCCCCTGCTCATGCTCGCTCACTGTCTCTCAAAATAAAAAACTTCAAAAAATAATTTAACTTAAAACATATATAAAACAACTGAAATTTATATCGGGCATGTAAATTAATTTAAGGGTATGCATAAAATACAGTGATTTTTCCACTTTACTGAATGAATGTTATTCCTTTGAAGATTTGACTGTCCTCAGAAACAATAGTGAATGCCAGTAGTGCAGTCACTGTTACAGACATTTCTGGAACTACCTTCAGAGCTAGCACTTTTTTTTTTTTTTTTTTAAGTGATCTCTATGCCCAAAGTGGGGCTCGAACTCACGATCCTGAAATCAAGAGTTACATGCTCTACCCACTGGACCCAGCCAGACAGCTGTAGCTAGCACATTTTGAGTGTTTGTGTTTCCAGAGGAGCAAATTTTTGAGAGTAAATTAGATTTTTTTCAAGGAGCCAAATAATTTAAACAAAATTTTGGTAAATAAGGTGGATTGTCTGACAGTCGTATAATGTTTTAATGTGGTGTTCAACTATACGTTCTTTCAAGCCTGATTTCCTTGTATAATTGTTTTTGACCAATTTATGTTTTGCCTACCAACTGTCATATGCCTCTTGGTTAGAAAGCAGGTCCCAAAGATTTCTAAAAATATCTTGTGTAATGAGAGTTTCATTAGAGAAAGCGTATTACCTGTAATTTTTTTGAGACTGCATTTTTAATCAAGAGAATTAACTTAATATTTATGGACACTTTGACATGGTGTTTTGGAAGGGAATTTGGCAAGGGACTATGGCAACTCAGGTTCTGTTTTTGAATGCCCCAAGTTCCTCTACTTTTGTTTAATTACTGGTTTTGTAGCCCACTCCCCAGTATGTCTCCAGCTGATGTGTCAGGGGCTTTGGTGACCTTATCTTGAAACCTAATCCTCATTTTATAAAGTTTTTTGTTCTTTTAATGGAATGTGTTGTGAGTTCCAAGAAAGTTTCTGCCAAACAGACCTTTGAAACAGAGTTGCATTTAAATTGGGGATAGCATAGCATCCATTTTTCATTTTGCACTTCTCAGAAGTGACTGTCTTTCTTTGAATGTGCTAATACTTTTTTTCCCTTATAGTAACAAATGAATATAACGAATCGCTGCTCTATAGTCCAGAAGAACCAAAAATACTTTTCAGTATTCGAGAACCAATAGCAAACAGAGTTTTCTCCAGCAGTCGTCAGCGCTGCTTCACGTCAAAGTAAGCTTCCAAAGGCCAGCCTGTGACTATGCTTCCATCTCTTGTAATTATAAATGGGTTTTGGTTTTAAAGTATTCAGTATGATGAAATTCACTCATTCACACTTAATCTAGTAGGAAAAGTAGGGCTTTTGCAACTAGTGAGACGTCATGCTATATATACCCTGGAGGAAATATTTCCTTTCCCAACTTGTGCCATTTTAGAGAAACTATAAGTAAATAGAAGGGGCATAATTATCTAACTGGGTGATATGGATTTGTTGTTTTCATATATTAAGACAGAATAAGATCAAATTATCACTTTAAAAGAAACTGGAAAGCAGCTTTTTTTTTATATGCTATTGGATTAAAAAAAAAAAAGCAGGACAAATATTCATATAAAACCTAACTTGTAAAGCCGTAAACTTTTAGAGTAGGACTCATTTCTTTCAGCTTTTTCCTAAAAGTGACCTCCCTCTTCCTCGCATTTACTGAATTTGATTTTTGTTTGAAGGGAAGATATCAAAAAACCTTATAATTTATTTTATAAAGGTTGCCCAATTTTCTAAACAAAACTATGAAAAAATGTCATTTGTCTCATGGCAAGCAAAGAACAGTTTAATTATGAATTGCTACGTATATAGTGTGCATATTTTCTTTTTTGAAATATGGTTGATATTTTTTCTAGGAAAAACAAATTCCTTTTACTCATTTGAAAGTTAATTTTGATCGACAAATCTATGTACTCAATTTAGGTGAAATTACAAAGACATTTAAATTTTGCTCATATAAACAGAATAAGCTTCATGACTTTGGCAGTTGGACAATATTAACAAAAGATGGAGAAATTGAACTATTCAGAATTAAGTACTTTTCTTAATGGAGACACCATTAAGGAAAAAAAAAAAAAAAGGCAAGCCACAGAGTGATAGATATGCAACAATGGACTTCTATCCAGAATATTGTAAAGATTCCTACACCCTATTAAGAAAAAGGCAACTCAGTAGAAAAATTGCCGAAGTCCTGGACAGGCCTTTCACAGAAGAGGGTATCCAAATGGCTCAGTGTATGAAAAACATCCTTGACCTTATTATTCATGTGGGGAATGCAAATTGAAACTATATAATATGATACCATACACACCCACCAGAATAGCTAAGGTGCTAGTTGTTGGTAAGGTGGGAGTAACTGCAACTTACATGCAGTATTTTTAGGACTAGTTTGGCATATTGTTTGGCAGTTACCTACCAAAGCTGAATAAAGTATACACAGTGACCCAGCAAATTCGCTCTTAGGTATATATCCAACAGAAATGTATACACACATACGTCTGCAACAAAAGAGATGCTTAAGAATATTTGTAGTAGCACTACTTCCAGTAGTAAAAACCCAGATGTCTATGAATAGAGGAGATACGTAAATTTTGGTATTTTCACACAATGGAAATGTTTTCATATAGCAATGAAAATGAACACAACACAATACTACTATATGTAATAACCATGGATGAATTTCACAAGCATACTTTTTTGTTTATTTTTGAGAGAGAGAGAGCATGAGCAGGGGAAGGACAGAAAGAGAGAGAGAGACACAGAATCTGACACAGGCTCTGAGCTGTCAGCACAGAGCCCCACATGGGGCTCGAACTCATGAACCATGAGATCATGACCTGAGCCAAAGCTGGCCCTTAACTGACTGAGCCACCTGGGTGCGCCCACAAGCAAACTGTCAAGCAAAAGAAGCTAGACACAAAGCAAACCTATGTGTTCTTCCATTTATATAAAGTTTAAGAACAGAGCTATTACCACTATGGTGACTGAAATTAGGGTAGTGGGCATGCGTGGGAAGGATGGCCCAAGGGTAGAGACTGGAGGACAGCAGTGAGGGAGCTTCTGGGGGAGCTGGGGAACATTTGATTCCTCATTTGGGTGATGAAGGCTGCACAAGTGTGTTCACTGAGCTGTTCATTTGTGCCTCTTCATTTGTTCTTAAGTCAAAATTATCCATGAAAATAGTTACATTCTCAATATTAGTACTTAAAATAGTAATAACTCAACATTTTGTCATATGAAAAAAGCCTGTGAGTTCCATCAAGTCTGAACTTGTTCTCTTGAAAATGTTTGGGTGAATGGAGCTATCCTGAATATCTTAATTTTGAGATTTTGATAACATACAGTTACTCTCTCAAACCAAAGAACAACTTGATTTTTAAAATCAAGGCCGAATGATCTGCCAGTTTCAATGAAAATTAAAGAAATCATAATTTAAAGTTAAGAAAACTTTATATTAATGAGATGTTTTTTCTGCTTAGGGTATGTGTTCGATCTCGTTGTTGGGATGCCTGCATGGTTGTGGATGGAGGTACTTCTTTTGAGTTTAATGATGGAGCAATTGCCTCGATGATGATCAATAAAGAAGATGAGCTTCGAACTGTGATTCTAGAGTAATGAAAAATTTCCTCAGATGACAAATTTTGATTACTGGGAAAATACGTTCACTGCAGAAACAGACTACCAATCATAAAGCTACATATTTTGGTTATTGTTGAGACTGGTTGGCCCTGAGCTCCAAAGGTGACCAAGGAAGTGAGATTTGCATTATTCTTCTTTTGGATTTGGATAAAAAAGATGTTCACTGTGTTAGAGAATGGATGGACTAAACTGATCAGAATTTATACTTCTACATTGCTTATAGTTGGTATCAAAGAGTACTGATACATTTTTAAATTTAGAGAGGTAAGCTCAAATAAAGGATTAAATGTTTAAGATTTGAAATTTCACTGTACAAGATTTTTTTTTTCCCTTTCCTAACTTTGTGGAATTGGTCAGACCAACATATATCATTTAATTAGGGTATATTTTTTATAGTACCTAAAAATCAAGATTTTTAAAAAATTTTGATGGAGAATTTTTGATAAATCCTGACATTGACCTAACTGAAGTAGGTAAATGTGTTTTTTATATGTGCTTAGAATTTTCTAATTTCAGAGGACAATACTGTTATGGCTCTATTGATTTAAGAAGTTCAAATCATTTTTGAAATTATCAATGTTTTCATTTAATTGATTTTCAGGTTAATTTTGACAGTTCTGGGTGAAATACATATATCTGGACAAAATCATGATACTGTTGCAAATGTATTAATTATCCAATAGCTATTTGAGGGAAGAGACTTTTTTTTTTAAATGGTTTTGAGTCTTAATAGATTCCTTCCATATTTAAAACTCTAACATGGAATCAGAGACTATAAGAATGAACTGATTAGACGTATTCTATTAGGAGTTTGGTAAAACCTTTTAAAAATATTTTCATCCAGTATTATGAGGTTTGTCAGAAAATGGATTCTTTAATAAATATGCAAAACACAATTAGTTGGAATTGCCTTGCTTTTAATATCATGGTAGTTTTCACTAGCTCATATTCCATGTTTTTACACATTAGCTTTGGGAGATAAAATGTTATGGCTTCTCTTGCCCTCCCTCCACTATGAGATTTCCTTTAGTTTGAGAGGAAATTATCTAATTATTGATCTACTTACAAGTAATCCTAGAATTTTCACAAAAAGCACCTATTGCTGTGTCATGAGACAACTGGTAATTTCATGCCATTTATTCAAAGTTGTATCTGTTTTTTTTCACTTGCTGCTAAAAAGTTCAACATTGAAATATTTATTGAACACATACCTTGTGCCATGTACTGTGTCAGATGCTGGATCTCAGTTGATCAATGAAAAAGACTGTCCTGATAGAACTTGAGACGAGTGGGCTCAAATTCTGTGAGAGCTAGGATATATAATCGAATTGAGTGCTATTACTTTTGCCAACATTTAATATGTTCTTGTCAAATTTTTAAATAAATGTTACTATACAAAGGTAATCTAGGTTTTGATGTATATCCAGAACAAGAATCTGTTTTTCTTTTCGAAGAGTATCTGCATAGACGTTCAAAGCAGTGTTTACATGATGTGTACAATGAAAATTAGTGTTTTCCCAGAGCTGGATCTAGTTTCTGGCTTGATTTAAAAATGTACTTAAGATAACACTTTATGAAGAAGTGAAATTCCACACCATAAAAATTCCTCTAAGAAGTTTAAAATACCTTGACAAAAATGCCAACTCTATCCAAAATGGTACCATAGATCTGTTAATGTTACATATTAATAGGCAATCTGCTCTGTAAAATTGTTCATAAGCCATATTTTAAAGGTTTAAAAAATAGTTAATGTGCTGCATTTGCAGTATAACTAACATTTCTGCTAGGTGTTGGGGATTTATTTGTTAAGAGATAAGAGGCAAAGGATATTGCAATAGAAGAAATGTGTTTATGAATGAGTTAACCTTTTAATGGCAACTATGTGAATAAACATAATTAAACTGGTATTATCTTTTTTTTAAACTACATTTGCTTGCTTAACTCTTATAGAACCATTAATGGAAAATCAGATTCTCCCAAAATGGTATGTTTCAGGTCTTTTCCACCTGGAAAAGATACTTTCCAGGATACTGCTGATGTTGCACACAGAACTAGGACTTGTTATATAAGCAGAGGGTAAAGTAGTTACTTTTTAAGTATAGACTCTGCAGATATTTTTCACTAGTTTTGATGTTCCACATGTATTTATATTCGTGGCCCCACTAAATCAAATCATATTGAATGTTTAGTAGCCTTCAGGTATAAAGAATTTCCATTCATTTCACTTTTTAAATATCAAAATAAACTATGTATAAATCATTAGAACCAGTTAACACAAAGTTATCAAAAAATATTCACTTGATGCACATGGAACACTCTCCAGAACAGATCACATATTAGGGTACAAAACAAGTCTTAACAAATTCAAAAAGACTTAAGTAATGTCATGCATCTTTTCATCTAGTTTCATAACAATGCTATAAAACTAGAAATCAACCACAAGAAAAAATCTGGCAAGACCATAAAGACATGGAGGTTAAATAACATGCTACTAAAAGCAAGAAATCAAAGAAGAAATATAAAGTTACATGGGGACAAATGAAAATCAACACACAACAGTCTAAAATCTTTGGGATGCAGAAAAAGTGGTTCTAAGGGAAGTTTATAGCAATACAGGCCTATTCAAGAAGCAAGAAAAATCTCAATCTAACCTTATACCTAAGGAGCTAGAAAAAGAACAAAACTCAAAGCCAGCAGAAGGAAAGAAATAATAAAAATCAGAGCAGAAATAAATGATATAGAAACTAAAAAAACAATAGAACAGATCAATGAAATCAGGAGCTAGTTTTTTGAAAATATAAACAAAATTGATAACCTTCTAGCCAAACTCCTCAAAAAAGACAAAACCAAACAGCCAATACCATAGAAATACAATTAGAATACTATGAAAAGTTAGATGCCAACAAATTGGACAACCTAAAAGGATGCCTCTCTAAAAACATGTAACCTACCAAAACTGAAACAGGAATAGAAAATTTGAAGAGACTGATTACCACCAATGAAATTGGAATCAGTAATCAAAAAACTTGCAACAAACCAAAGTCCAGGACCAGATGGCTTCATAGGTGAACTCTACCAAACATTTAAAGAGTTAATACCTATTCTCCTCCAACTATTCCAAAAACCAGAAGAGAAAGAAAAACTTCTAAATTCATTCTATGATACCAAAACTAGATAAAGGCACCACAAAAACAGAACTACAGGCCAGTATCTCGGATAAACATGGATACAAAAATCCTCAATAAAATAGCAAACTGAACCAAACACAATGCATTTAAAAAAATCATTCACCATGATCAAGCAGGATTTATACCCAGGGTGTAACAAGGGTGGGTCAATATTCACAATCAATCAACATATGCATCACGTCAATAAGAAAGGATAAAACCTATAGGGCAATTTCAATAGATGCAGAAAAAGCATTAGATATAGTACAACATCCATTCATGATAAAAACTCTCAAGGTAGGTTTAAAGGGAACATACCTCAACATAATAAAGGCGACATATGAAAAAACAACAGCAGCCCTCATACTCAATGGGAAAAAAACTGAAAGCATTTCTCCTAAGGTCAGTAAAAGATAAAGCTGTCCACCCTCACCACCTTTATTCAACATAATACTGGAAGTCCTAGCCACAGCCATCAGGCAAGAAAAAGAAAAGGCATCCAACTTGGCAAGGAAAAGGTAAAACTTTCACTATTTACAGATGACACGATACTATGTATAAAAATCCCTAAAGACTCCCCAAAAAATACTAGAACTGATAAATGAATTCAGTAAAGTCATAGGATAAAAAGTCAATATACAGAAATCTGTTGCATTTCTATACACTAATAATGAAGCAGCAGAAAGAGAAATTAAAACAATTCCATTTATAATTACACCAAAACTAATAAAACATCTAAGAATAAACTTAACCAAGGAGGTGAAAGACCTGTACTCTGAAAACTATAAAACACTAATGAAAGAAAGATGACACAAAGAAATGGGAAGACATTCTGTGCTCATGGATTGTACTGTTAACATGTCTATACTACCCAGGGGTACTTGGGTGTCTCGGTTAAGCATCTGACTCTTGGTTTTGGCTCAGGTCATGATCTCACGGTTTGTGAGTTTGAGCCCTGCATTGGGCTCCGTGCTGCTGGTGTGGAGCCTGCTTGGTATTCTCTCTCTGCCCCTCCCCCACTTGCGCTGTCAAAATAAACTTTTTTTTAAAAAGCCTATATTACCCATAGCAATCTGCAGATTTAATGCAATCCCTATACCAACAGCATTCTTAACAAACCAACAGAACAGAATCTAGATAAACAGTCCTAAAGTTTGTATGGAACCATAAAAGACCCCAGATAGCAAAGCTGTCTTGAAAAAAAGAAAACTGGAGGCATCACAATTCCAGACTTCAAGTTATACTACAAAGCTGTAGTGATCAAAACAGTATCATACTGGCACAAAAACAGACACATAGATCAATGGAACAGAATAGAAAACCCAGAAATAAACTCACAATTATATGGTCAATTAATCTTTCACAAAGGACATAGCTGACCTACTGCTGGCAGGCACCATTTCTGCCACTACCTAGCTAACACTGCTTGCCTTGTCCTACTCCCTTACAGACCTGATCCATCCAAATAGCCTACTCTAGCAGGTGCCCCTCCAAAACAGCTCCCATCCTACCATACCCAGCAGGGGTGGCCTTGGTCCAGTGCTCCTCTCCAAAGCAGCTCCTACCCTTGGGAAGCAGCCTAGCCCACGAGTGCATCTATAGCAACTGCAACTAAGTGCTGCAGCCAGCTGAGCTGGGGGATCAGCTCTACCCAGCAGCACGATCACAACATTGTGCCCTGGCCAAAACAGGACAGCACATATCCCCCACATGTGATAACCTTGGAGTGCCCAGTTCTGGTGATAAGGGTGGAGTGCCCTTCTGAGTCCCACAGGACACATTCTACATAAGCCTGCTCCTTCAAGATTGGGAGACATAGCTGATCTACCTAATACAAAGAAACATAGTCAAAATGAGACAGGAATATATTTCAAATGAAAGAGCAAGACAAAACCTCAGAAAAAGAAATGAAACAGAGATAAAGAATCTACTGATAAAGAGTTCAAAGTAATGGTCATAAAGATACTTACCAAACTTGGGAGAAAAATGGATGAATGCAGTGAGAACTTTAACAAATATATAGAAAATATAAAAAAAGAACCAATTGGGGCACGTGGGTGGCTCAGTTGGTTGAGCATCTGACTTTGGCTCAGGTCATGATCTCATGGTTTGTGAGTTCAAGCCCCACATCGGGCTCACTGCTGTCAGAGCAGAGCCTGCTTCAGATCCTCTGTCCCCCTCTATGCCCCTACCCCACTTGCATTCTCTCAAAAATAAAAATTAAAAAAATAAATCAAAACGAACCAATCAGCCGAAGAATACAACAATAAACAAAAACTACACTAGAGGGAATCAACAGCAGTTTAGATTATGCAGAAGAACTACCAGCATCTGGAAGACGTGGTGGTGGAAATCACCAAAGCTGAACATAAAGAAAAAAAAAATTTTTAATGAATTTAAATTTAATAATTTAAGGGACCTCTTGGGCAACATCAAGTGCACTAATGCTCATTTCATAGGGGTTCCAGAGGAGAAGCGGGGTGGGGGGGGAAGGGGAGGGCAGAAAATTTATACAAAGAAACAATGATAACTAAAAACTTCCCAAACCTGGGGAAGGAAACACACATCCAAGTCCAGGATGCACACAGAGCCCCAAACAAGATGAACCCAAAGAGGTCTACACCAAGACACAATAATTAAAATGTTAAAAAAACTAAAAGAGAGAATCTTAAAAACAGCAAGAGAAAAATAACTAGTTATATCCCCCATAAGATTATAAGCTGACTTTTCAGCAGAAACTTTGCAGGCCAGAAGGGAATGGTACAATATATTACATGATGAAAGGGAAAAGAAAACCTAGGAACACCAACACTCTACCTGACCAGACTATTATTCAGAATTGGAGACAGAAAGTTTTCCAGACAACAGTTAAAGGAATTCTTTTTTTTTTTTTCCAAATGTTTATTTATTTTGAGAGAGAACGAGATAGGGCAAGCAGAGGAGGGGCAGAGAGAGAGGGAGAGACAGAATCCTAAGGAGGCTCTGTGTTGTCAGCACAGAGCCCAAAGTGGGCTCGAAATCACGAACTGTGAGATCATCTGAGCCAAAACCAAGAGTCAGATGCTTAACTAACTGAGCCACCCAGGCACCCCAAAGGAATTCTTCACCACTAAGCTAGCCTTAAAAGATATGTTAAAGGGCCTTACTTAAGTAGAAGAGAAAAGGCCATAACTAGAAGAAAATTATGAAAGAAAAACAAATCTCACTGGTAAAAGCAAACATACAGTAAAGGTAGTGGATCAACCATTATAAGACTAATAAGAAGGCAAAGTAGTAAAATCAACTACAGCTACAGTAATTAGGGATATGCAAAATAAAAAGATGTAAAATATGTCAAAAACAAAACGGCGGTGGGGGGGGGAGTAAGAATGTGTTTTTAGAATTCTTTAGAATGTAAGCAACCATCAACTTAAGACAGACTGCTATATATACATAGGTTGTTTTACATGAACCTCATTGTAACCACAAACCAAAAACCTCAAACAGATACACCATAAGTAAATAAAGAAAAAAATAATCCAAATATAACTCTAAAAATAGTTCTCAAACCACAAGGGAAGACAGCAACAGAAGAAACAACTACAAAATCAACCAGAAAACAATGAACAAAATGGCAATAATTACATACCTATTGCTAATTACTTTAAATGTAAATGGACTAAATGCACCAATTAAAAGAGAGTGGCTGAATAGATACTAAAAAAAGAAAAGACCGCTATATATGTTGCCTAAAAGAGACTTAGTTCAGACCAAAAGACATACCAGACTGAAAAGGAAGGGATGGAAAAAGATATTCCATGCAAATGGAAATGAAAAGACAGCTGGGGTGGCAATACTTCTTCTATCAGACAAAACAGACTTTAAAACAAAGACTGTAACAAGAGACAAAGGGCCTTACATAATGACCAAGGGATCAATCTAACAAGAGGATATTACACTTATAAATATCTATGCGTCTAACCTAGGAGTATAAAGCTCCTACATACATCAAAACATAAAGCTAATATTAACAGACATAAAGGGAGAAATTGACAGTAATGAAATAATAGTAGGGGACTTTAACACTGCACTTACATCAATGGATAGGTCATGCAGACAGAAAATCAATAAGAAAACAGTAGCTTTAAATGTAACATTAGACAAGACAGGACTCGAGAGATATATACAGAACATTTCCACACCAAAACGGCACAATACACATTCTTTTCAAGCGCACATGGAACATTTTCCAAAACAGATCATGTGTTAAGCTATAAAACAAGTTTCAATAGATTTAAGAAGACTGAAATCCTAGCCTGTTTCTTTTCAGACCACAACAGTATGGACACAGGTATAAATTACAGGAAAAAAAACCTGGAAAAAAACAGAAGCATGTGGAGGCTAAACAACAACTGAGTCTATGAAAAAATTAAAAAGGGGAAATAAAAAAACACCTAAAGATAAATGAAATTAGAATCCCAACACTCCAAAATCTGTGGTATGCAGCAAAAGCACTTCTGAACAAAGTTTGTAATGTGATACAGGCCTACCTCAAGAGACAAGAAAAATCTCAATCTAACCCTATAACTAAATGAACTAGAAAAAAGAAGAACAAACAAAACCCAAAGTTAGCAGAAGGAAGGAAATAATAAGGATCAGAACAGAAATGAAGACAAAAAAACAATAGAAAAAAAAATCACTGAAGGAACTGATTCTTTGAAACGATAAACAAAATTGATAAACCTTTAGCCAGACTCATCAAGAAAAAGAGAGGGCCCAAGTAAATAAAATCTAAATTCAAAGAGAAGTTAAAACTGACACCACAAATTAGAAGAGACTACTATGAACAATTATTTACCAACAAATTGAGCAGCCTTGAAAAAATGGTAAATTCCTAGAAGCATACAATCTTCCAAGACTGAATCAGAAAGAAAGAGAAAACCTGAACAGAACTACTAGTAATGAAACTGAATCAGTAATTTAAAAATTCTCAACAAACAAAAGTCCAGAACCAGATGGTTTCACAGGTAAATCTTAGCAAAAAAAAAAAAAAAATTTTTTTCTAACATTTATTTATTCTTGAGAGACAGAGAGCAGGTGCGGGGCAGAGAGAGAGGGAGACACAGAATCTGAAGCAGGCTCCAGGCTCCGAGGTCTCAGCACAGAACCTGATGTGGGGCTTGAACTCACAGACCATGAGATCATGACCTGAACCCAAGTTGGGAGCTTAACCGACTAAGCCACCAAGGTGCCCTTTAGCAAACAATTTTTTAAAGTTAATACTTATCCTTTTCAAGCTATTCTAAAAAACTGAAGTGGAAGGAACATTTCCAAACTTATTCTACAAGGCTGGCATTAACCTGATAACAAAACCAGACAAAGACACTATATACATATATACATACATAATTACAGGCTGATATCCCTAAAAACATAGATGCAAAAAACCCTCAACAAAATATTAGCAAACTGAATTCAACAATATATTAAAAGGATCACATGCTATGATCAGGTGGGATATACTCCAGAAATGAAAGGATGATTCAATATCCACAAATCAGCCAACATGATATATATACCACATTAACAAAAGATAAAAATCATATGATCACCTTAACAGATGCAGATAAGCATTTAGAAAAATTCAACATTTATGATAAAACCTCTCAACAAAGTGAGTACCGAGGAAAGAAACCTCAACATATTAAAGGCCATATATAACAAAACCACAACTAGTATCATAATCAACAGTGAAAAACTGAAAGCTTTTATGATCAGGAACAAGGCAAAGATGCCCACTCTCATGACTTTTATTCAATGTAGTTTGGAAATCATAGGATCAAGTGAGAAAAAATAAATAAAAGCATCCATACTGACAAAGAAGAAGTAAAACAGTCACTATTTGCAGATTATATGATACTATATATAGAAAACCCACCAAATAACTATTAGAATAAGTGAATTCAGAAAAGTTGCAGAAAAAAAAGAAATCTGTTGTGCTTCTATATACTAATAACAAACCACGTGAAAGAGAAATTAAGAGAACAATCCCACTTATCACTGCGTCAAAAAGAATAAAATACCTGGAAATAAATTTAACCAAGGAGGTGAAAGAAAAATATGAAAACTATAAGACACTGATGAAAGAAAGATGACACAAATACACTGAAAGATATTCAGTGCTCATGGATTAGAAGGCTTAATATTGTTAAAAAGTACATACTTCCCAAAGCAACCTACAGATTGCTTATCAAAATACCATCCCTTATCAAAATACCAGTGGCGGGGCACCTGTGTGGCTCAGTTGGTTAAGGTCTGACTCTTGATTTCAGCTTAGGTCATGATCTCATGGTCGTGAGCTCAAGCCCCATGTCTGTCAGTCCCCACACGGAGAACGGAACTTGCTTGGGATTCTCTCTCTTCCTTGCTCTCTGCTCCTTCCCTTGCTTGCTTGCTCTCTCAAAGTAAGTAAGTAAGCAAACATTAAAAAAATATCAGTGGCATTTTTTAAAACAGAGCTAGAATAAATACCCCTAAAATTTGTATGGAACCACAAAAGATCTGAACACAATCTTACAGGAAGATGAACAAAGCTGGAGGCATCAACATCCCTTGATTTCAAGCTATACTACAAAGCTATAGTAATGAAAGCAGTATGGTACTGGCACAAATACAGACCAATAGACCAATGGAATAGATTAGAGCCCAGAAATAAACCCATGTTTATATGGTCAATTATAGTTGACCCTTGAACAATGTGGGGGTTAGGGGCACCGAACCCCCCAGCCAGCACAGTTAAAATTCCACATGTAAGTTTTGACTCCCCCCAAAACTTAACTCTAATAGTCTACTATTGACTGGAAACCTTAGTGATAACATAAACAGTCAATTAACACATACTTTGTATGGTATATGTATTATATATTGTATTGTTACCATAAAGTAAGCTACAGAGAAAAAAATATTAAGAAAATCCTAAGGAAAATGTACTTACAGTATTGTACTTACTATATTTATCAATACCTCAAATTTATGTCATCTGTTTACAAGATTAATCATTTGTCATTACTAACATCAATACTGTCTTACATAATACAAAACCCTGTAAATGTTATGCATATTAACCCGAGACATCAAAAATGAAAAGATGTGAAAAACAAATTCATATTCACAGGTATAACGATTCATGCATTGATTACAAAGCAGTAGCAATATCATTGCCCTATAGTAGCCTAGAGTAAATAATATGGTTTCACAGTGTCCTAGCCTGTACACTAATGAATGAATCACTATAAAATATTTATGGCACACAGTATTACCATCATATTCATAACACAGTATTGGAAATACTGTTACATTTTTTTTTTGAAAAAGCACTTACCTTGATGATAGGCTGATACATTTTCTCCAATAACGAGAGGCATACTGTAATTCTTTGAAAACAAAGTTATAAACAGTAAGAAAATAACATGTCATTAATTTTACATTAAATATCACTCACTTTATGCCTATGTAAGGATAGGCCATCTACTTCCATACGTGTTTGTACACGATGTTCTACCCCATGAATACTTAGGTGATGATGATGATGACACAAAAACATATCAGAGTTCTTGCCACACAATTGTCAGATTTTCACACTAAGACACTCACACGTACACACAGCACTTTATTAACTATACAGCAAGATTATTTTTCATGAAGTGGATCATCATAAAGGCCTTCATCCTGTCTTCGTGTTGAATATGCTGAGGAGGAGGAGGAGGAGGAGGAGGAGGAGGAGGAGGAGGAGACGACGGAGGAAGAGGAGGGCGTGGTCTTGCACACAGACACGGGCGTGGCAGAGGCAAAAGAAGTGGAGGAGGTGGAAGGGGAGGACGGGGAGGAGGCACACTCCGTGTAACTTTATGGGAGTACATTGCAATTTGTCTTGTTTGCTTTTTCACGTTTCTAAAAATGTTTCTATACAGTACCAATTTTTCTCCCACCATTTGCTTTAGTTTCTGTGCCCATATTCATGGAGTAAAATAAATCAAAAGCAGTCTTGAATAACTGGAACCCTTCTGCCAGCTTGTCTAATGTCAATTTGGTTTCTGGCACTGCTTCTTCTAGGTGTTCTTCCTCATCATCCGACACTGGTTCAGAAGCACTCGTCTCCATCAAGGCATCTTTAGCTAAGTCTTCTGGTGTGGTGTCTCTTGGCTCTTGAATTTCTCCAAAAATCGCATCTTGAAAGCCTTCATCCCCCACCTTTTTTGCCATACCCACAATCTCTTTCATGGTGCCCTTGATTGGCTCTGTTGTAAATCCTGTGAAGTCATGCACAACATCTGGACAGTTTTCTCCAGCAAGAATTCGTTTAGGGCTTGACATCCTTCCTGGCTTTTTCTGTGACAATGCCATCTTCAATGGAAAATTCTACCAGGCTTTCATGATGTTCTAGCAAGGTTCTCTTGCATACACAATCTTTTCCATAGAATACTGTGGGTAGTAAGCCTTAAAGATCATCATGACCCTCTAAGCAAGAGGCCGAATTAGAGACATTGTGTTGGAGGGCAAGTAGACCACTTCGATAAACTCACGAGGTTCTGTGTGGCCAGAGTCATTGTTCAATACCAAAAGAATGTTAAAAAACAGTTCCCTACAGGCAAGGTACTTCTTGACTTCAGGGACGAAGCACCGATGGAACCAATTTAGAAAGAGGTCTTATTGTCCAGGACTTCTTGTTGTCCAGTGAAGAGACTGGCCGTTGGTGTTTATCTTTTCCCTTTAAGGCTTGGGGCTTAGCAAAGGGCAGTGCTGATCATAAACCCGAGTGCATTTGCACAAAAAGGTAGGCAGTCCCTTTCTGCCTTATATATTGCTACTTACTTCTCTTCCTTACTAATGTCTTTTGTTTTTTCCAGAATAGGGCACTTTCATCTGCATTAAAACCTGTTCAGGCAAATATCCCTTCTCCTCAAGGATTTTTTTTTTTTTTTTTTTTTTTAAATTTTTTTTTTTTTTCAACGTTTATTTATTTTTGGGACAGAGAGAGACAGAGCATGAACGGGGGAGGAGCAGAGAGAGAGGGAGACACAGAATCGGAAACAGGCTCCAGGCTCTGGGGCAGAGCCTGCCTCGGGGCTCGAACTCCCGGACTGCGAGATCGTGACCTGGCTGAAGTCGGACGCTTAACCGACTGCGCCACCCAGGCGCCCCATCAAGGATTTTCTTAATGGGGTCTGGGAACTTGTCTGCTGCCTCTTTGTTGGCAGAAGCTGCTTCTCTTGTTATCTTGACATTTTTTAAGCCAAACCTTTTTAGAAAATTATCAAACCATCCTTTGCTGGCATTAAATTCTCCAGCTTTAAATGCTTTACTTCGTTTTGCTTTAAGTTGTCATATAATGACCTTGCTTTTTCTCAAATCATATTAGAGTCTCTAGGTGTATGCCTTTTTTACAGCGATACCCAACCCGCATAAAGTCTGCATTTTCAATACAAGATGAGAAGGTATTTGGTAAGAAGGGCAGGGTGTTCATGCCTGCTAGTACAGCTGTACCAACATCTTCACAAATTTCCTTTCTTTTACAGTGGTCCTTCTGCTGGATTTATTTATCTTGAAATGGTCTTGAATTTATCTTGAACTGCAACTGCAGACTGATCAAACAATCAACATTTTCTTGTAATGTCATGACTTTGCTTCCTGGGACCACTTTCAGTGTCACGAGTGGCACTTCATATGGGTCCTCAGGTGTTCTTCAAGGCTTACAGTTGTACTAAGCACAATGAAAAATATGTGAGAACCATGGGAGATCACTTTTTAAAAGCAATATGCAACTTACAGGAGATGAACTGCTCATGAGATTATTAGCATCACATGGTATTTTAAGTGATTACTCGCGATACTGGAACTCACTGCAATTGCAACAGGGGGTGGCTACGAATCTACTACAATAGTACAGTATGGACTGCAGTTAATTTTACGCAGTTATGGTTTAATACCACATCTTTACATTGTTTACGTTTCTCTCAATTGCAAATGGCACCAAGTACCGTCTGTGTGTGTTTATGGAAGTTCTGATAAATTTTAACATTTTATAATAGATTTGTGTGTATTTTATGGTAGTAATTGATGAAATAGACTAGTATCTACATATATTTTATGCACATATGACGTATTTAGCCATTTTTCATATGTCTAGGCTACACAGTTCACCTAAGAACTTTTTCAAATTGTCACAAATCTCCAAAATTTTTCTAATAGGTTTATTCAAAAATCATGCATATAAGTAGTCCTGTAAAGTTCAAACCCATTTTGTTCAAGGATCAACTATAACCTGTGACAAAGGTGGCAAGAATATACAATGGGAAAAGATAGCCTCTTCAATACATGGTGCTGGGAAAACTGGGCAGCTACATGCAAATGAATGAAACTACAGCACTTTTTTGCACCTGATACAAATATAAACTCAAAATGGGGTAAAGACTTAAAGACCTGAAACCATAAAACTAAAAGAAAACATAGGCAGTAAACTCTTTGACATCAGTTTTAGCAATTTTTTTTTTTTGGGGGGGATGTGCTTCTTCAGGCAACGGCAACAAAAGCAAAAAACAAATGAAACTACATCCAAATAGAAAGCTTTTGTACAGCAAAGGAAACTGTCAATTAAAAAAACAGAGGTAAAAAAAAATAGTGAATGGAAGAAAATATTTGCAAATGATATATCCGATAAGGGGTTAGTATCCAAAATATATAAAGAACTCACACAACTCAATACCAAAAATAATCTCATTAAAAGGAACAGAAGACCTGGATAGACATTTTTCCAAAGGAGACATACAGATGGTCAATAGACACATGAAAAGATGCTCAACATCACTAATCATCAGGGAAATGCAAACTAAAATCACAAGATGTCCCCTCATACCTACCAGATGATTATTTTCAAAGAGACAAGAAATAACAAGGGTTGGCGAGGACACGGAGAAAAGGGAACCCTTGTACATTGTTGGTGGGAACTGATGTAGCCACTATGGAAAAGAATATGAAGGCTCCTCAAAATATTTAAAATAAAACTATCATATGATGCAACAATACCATTTCCAAATATTTGAAGAAAACAAAAACACTAATTCAAAGAGATATATGCACCCCTACGTTCACTGCAGCATTACTTACGATAGTCAAGATAGGGAAGCAACCCAAGTGTCCATCGACAGATGAATGGACAAAGATGTGGTATACAGTGAAACATTATTTACCTATTAAAAAATGAAATCTTGCCATTTGTGACAACATGGACAGACCTAAAGGGTATTATGCCAAGTGAAAGAAGTCATAGAAAGACAAATACTATATGATTTCACTTATATGTGTAATTTAAAAAAAGAAAATGAACAAACAGAAACATACTCATAAATGCAGAAACAAACTAGTGGTTGCCAGAGGGGAGGAGTAGGGAGTCAGGTGAAACAAGCGAAGGGGAGTGAAGTATAAGCTTCCAGTCATAATATAAGTCATGGAAATGAAAAAGTCAATAAAAGTGTGATAATGTTGTTTGGTGATAGATAGCAACTATACTTATCATGGTGAGTGCTGTATAATTATTAATTATTAATGCATAATGTATAATTAATGTATAATTGTTAAATCACTCTGTTGTATACCTGAAACTAATAAAATTAGTTTAAAATAAAAACGAATAAAAATAAAACTATCCTTCAATTTTAAAAAGCTTAGAAAAAACGTACTTTAGGATTTAAATTACTAAAAAATTCATTCCATTGTGCCAATGTACCATATATGTATCACTATACTTAAGGATAGTAGTACCTACCAAGACAATTGTGCAAAAAAGTTCCCAGCGATAATGTGACAGATAAATAATATGAGAAAAAATTAAATATATGAGAAGGAAAAGAGTAAATATACTGATGAATTGCTGAGCTACAAGGAGAAATTACTTCAAATGCAGCTTATTCTTGACATTAACATAAAAATAAGCATGAGATTAGGGTGTAAGTCAATGAGAAGGTTTAAGTTTTCTACATTAAGGAAAATAGGAAGAGTATTTTTTTAAAGTGTCATATGCTTTAAGATAACATTTTTAAGAAAATTACTGACTACACAAGGAGGGACTAAAGAGAAAAATAGAAAAGAATATTTAAAAAATTTTTTTTAATGTTTATTATTTATTTTTGAGAGACTGTGAGACAGACTGAGAGCAGGGGAAGGGCAGAGAGAGAGAGGGAGGCACAGAATTTGAAGCAGGCTCCAGGCTCTGAGCTGTCAGCACAGGGCCCGAAGCAGGGCTCAAACTCACGAACCGTGAAATCATGACCTGAGCCAAAGTCGGATGCGTAACCAACTGAGCCACCCAGGCGCCCTGAAAAGAACATTTTAATTTGAATATTTTATAAGATAGTAAAGGGATGGATTATAACTAACCTCATTCATTTCTCCCTTTTAAAAAGTCAAATATCAATTGCTAAAGAAAATCAAATCAAACTTTGGATTCTGAAAAGACCGTTGAAGAGATCTGAATAACATACAGCTTTCTCTACCAGTAGATTGTGAGCTTCTGGGGAGCAGGGATGAGTTCTCATCTGTACCTCTACAATGAATAAGGACTGGGACTACCAGAGAAGAAACTGCTAATTACAAGAACAAACAATAGTTTTCATACACTGAAATTTAACATTCTTTACTTATGGTATGTGTGGGGGGACCTGATATACGGATGTTTGAAGTAAGTATACAGTATTTGAGAACCAGGTTTTTACAAACTTCTATTAAACAGACATTTCCCCAGCTATAAATAGTTTATTTCTCCACACTTACCTTCTTTGAATGGACAAGGAGGGCTTGAATGATGTTGTTGCCATACTAAACTGGCTCTTCTTGGCTTTCACAAGAAAATAATCTATTTAAATATCTCTGGCAATTACGCTTTGCTATTTCCTCCTGCCTCCGATCTTCTCTTCGAAACATCTTTTCTTCATGAAAGGATTCCTCACAGGATCATTGTATTAATCTTATAAACACTTCTGTAAGCATTTTAAATGGGCTATTGTAGATTATCCACTTGAAATGCAGTAATATTGCCAAAGTCTAGAGCTCCAACCTGTATCACAAAGAGTTAGCCTCTTGATGAAGAGACTTTGACTTCCTTGGATATTTGGCTAGTTTGGGAAAGGGAGAGGAAAGAGGTTGCTTTTTCGCTTGTTCCAGGGCGAGGGTATCCAGTGGGAAGGAGCTTCTTTCTGGTTTTCCCAGTCCCTGGGTTACTTAGTGCCTTTCCTCAGAGGCTCTGCATCATCTCCGGTGCTGCTGCTCAAACACAGTATCCTCCACACTGTAAATCTTCAGTAAACGTGGGACGGAAATGAAGTTCACCAGGACAGAAGGGATATGTTACTTTATACAGAAATTTGGATCTCTGGAACTTGTGGCTAGAGTATGAGAGGGAGGAATCAAGGGCCACAGGCAGATGCCAGAATCATAAAAAGAATGACAGCCAGATGTTATGTGTCTCCTGATGGAAGAATAATACCACTTAGCAAGTATCGATTCGCCAAAAAAAGAACTTGTAAGATAAGCCTCGAGATCAGGGTTTCACAACTCTGGCACTTACTGACATTTTGTAGCAGGTAACACTGCTGTGCGGAGCTGTCCTATAAACCGCAAGGTGGTTAGCTGCATCCGTAGCCTCCGTCCACTAGATGCCAATAGCACCTCTCTACTTGTGACAACCAAAACCGTTTTCCGGCATTACCGAATGTCTCCCGGGTGGCAAAATCACCCTTGGTCTAGAGCTTTTTGTTGCTGAATCTAACTACCAGTTTATGGAAATAAGAGACAGGTTAACCTGTTATACAGAGATCACATCAACAAAAGTCACAATGTAGAACACAGGACAAACAACCTAGTTTCATCCATAAACAAACTGCAAAGTAAAAAATTTGGGGCAGGGGCCAGGGGCGGATCCCAAAGATTAAGAGACTTCAGGAAATGTCAATCAAATGCAATGTATAGATCATGTCTGGAGCCTCATCAAACTCATGTTAGAAAGCACTTGAGACCAAATGGGGGACTTTCAACAGCATCTTGATATTTAATGTTTCAGAAATAATTCAGGAGAATATCTTTCAGATGTATATACTAAAATACTTATAAATTTTGCTTCAAAGTAATCTGTGCAGGTTGGGGTATGAGTGTGTGTGTTGGGGGGGGATGCAATGATAGATAAAATGGGATAGGCCATAACTTAATGACAAAAGAAAATAATGAGGTTATGATATGGTCTACTTTTTGCATGTATTTGGCATTTTTCATCATTAAAAAAAGGAAGCATAGTAGTGATAATAACAGAACATAATGAAAAGCACCCAGAAAAGCTGGGTAATGTTCAGTAAGAATCACACTACCATTTGAATGGACGGGTTCAAAAGAAACTGAATTCCCAAGATCTGTAGGTACAGACTGAACTATTCAAAGTTTCCTAATGAAAGTAAAATATGCAGTATAAGCTGACCCAGTCTCTATTTAAAGAGTGCTACTAGCTGCCTTTCACTGATAGTACCTGACTATCACACTCATCACCTGAACTGCAAATGTTTTAGAAATGTTACTATTTTAGAAGCACTGTAAAGAAAAAGCCTGTATTTAGCACCTTCTCCGAAAGCCTTATAAACTATCATTTTAATTTGATAATAAGCAGATGAAGTGGATGGAACAAAGAGGATCATTTTAGGGCTCATTTTGTAGGGCCTTAACTAGAGGGCCAGGATCAAGGGCACACCACACCAAATGCTTTCTAATTTCAACCACCGGACTTAAGAAAAAAAAAAAAAAAAAAAGAAAGAAAAAAGGAATACAAGTTAGCTGAAGTACTCATTTTTATAAAAATGTGTTTTATTTTAAAACAAGTCTATAAAAGTAGAAATCACATACAAAAATACAGATTACTCTGACATGTTAGCAAAATAGCTTATGGCTGGACTTGAGTCTGGAAGTACTGTGTGTCTGAGGGCATCTGGAAATCACAGCCCATCTGGATCCTATCATCAGCCCTTGTCACTAATCTGTAAACAATAATTTCATGTAGTAAATTTAGCACTTTTTTAACCAGTACAAAATCAAAACATAATCATTTCTTGTATAACACCACTGTAAAATGTTCGTCCTTAGGTCTGAGCAGGTAAGGGCACTTCGCATCGTTGTTTCTAACATTTGAAAAACCTGATTTGAAAACAACGTTAATAGAAATGACGGGTTTTGGCTTTTTTTGTTCCATTTTGAACATCAGGGAAGGTCATCAGTGTAAATAGGAAGTTAGTGTTTTGTGTCGGTTTTTTTTGTTGTTGTTTAAGTAGAACTTAATCATTTTTCTTCTAGACACCATTAAAAAAAAAAAAAAATCACTGTTCCTATCAAAAGTTTCCACACCTGAGTTTTAACTTTTACATAGGTTCAAGCTGTCTTACTGCTTTGAAACTGCACGGAACACATACCTACTTCTGGCGTGTCTTTCTGAGTGAACGAGCATGCAGTTCTTCTCACAGGACTCTAGGTCCAGTAACTTTATAAAACAATGGCTTTCAAACAATTATTGTGGGAGACAATTTTTTTTTAAAGGCAATTTAAAATACTTGATTCCAGAGTAATATAAAAATAACTTTAAGAGCCTTGGCAATAAAGGAAAATGGCAGGCAACTTCAGTTTGGCATTCTGTCCAAAATTTCGAGAACAAAGACTGGTTACCACTACCTTTCTAAAACAAAGTGAGCCATTTTAAAAGCTAAAGAACCCACTTAACATGATTTGATCGCAAAGTTAGAAGACCACAGTTCTGTTTCCTCAGCTAATACAGAATTTTGGGAACAAAGTCCATGAAGGAAACTTCAGTAACGTGCATCAGAGGGTACTTCAGATTAACTCGTCATAGAAAGTTGCCTCTTGAGCCTTCAAAGTCCATACCAATTCTTTACCTCTGGTTGGTTAGCTGTTTTTTAAAATTTAGGTTTCAAGGTGAATTGCCCAGGGCTATTTGTTTCCATGAACCTAGCTTCAAATCTAAAGGCAAAGTTGAAATGCATATTTTTCTATCTCCAGAAGAGATTACCACAAATGCTACTATCCATCCTATGATTCTTTTGTTCCATCACAATACAAATAGCTTATTCTTCTACCAATCTATGTCTCATAAAGCAATACTGAAAAGTTAAATAGAAGAAAGTTACCATATAGACTGTGAAAATGATTTGCTGGTGGTGACTCTTATACTTGATTCTAAATAGATTGAATAAGAAGGGCACTTGGAAGAGGTGGCTCAAATCTTGCTGTTTAAGGTCTCTTGAAATTACCGGTTCTCCTAAAATTTCAAAAGGCCTAAAACTTAGGCTTTTAAAGGCACAGAAGCAGTGACGGAAGCTTTTATAGTTACTTAGAAAAAGCAAAACTTCATAGTTTTCTCTCAATGGTTGTCTAATATACTTGCAGAATGAAGGCAAAGGGAAAACCAAGAATAACAATAGCTGAGTGCTCCAGCAAGCGGGCTTCCTGCCTATTTTCCCTGTTCCAAAGAAAAGAGGAGACACCATCCTGCAAAAAATACTTCATAGACAACTGGGCTTTTGCAGTGTCAGCCGGCATTTGATGCCCCATATCTCCTGGTTCTTTTTGTTGCCAGTGGTCGGCCTGGCAATGGTGGTGAAATGGGAAGTATTAATCTGTAGATGAGGAAGGGCTTCTTTTAACAGTTGAAGGGTACCGTCTGGCACGATTCCAAAAACTTGTAGTGTTTTTAGTGTGGGAATTTCTCCAAGTTCACTGGAAAGGAAGAGAAACCTTTCAGAGTAGCAGTATCTATGGTAACAGATCCACTAGGGTTACATGACCCAATTTTTACAATTTGTATCATATTCTATAAAACACAAACTGAAAACATAATTCACAATCAAGGATTTGAGAAAACAGCAAAGGTGAATCAAACCAGAAAGCACACACTGAGGCTCAAGACAACACAGCCTTAGGACACACGCAGCGCATTTTGTTAAATTTCTCACAACCTAAAAACTCTGAGGTTTCTTTAAAACCCAACCATATTTGCTTCCTTTCTCCATTCTCGATTTAAAACAAAAGGCGTTGGGGCGCCTGGGTGGAACAGTCGGTTAAGCGTCCGACTTCAGCCAGGTCACGATCTCGCGGTCCGTGAGTTCGAGCCCCGCGTCAGGCTCTGGGCTGATGGCTCAGAGCCTGGAGCCTGTTTCCGATTCTGTGTCTCCCTCTCTCTCTGCCCCTCCCCCGTTCATGCTCTGTCTCTCTCTGTCGCAAAAATAAATAAACGTTGAAAAAAAAAAATTTAAAACAAAAGGCGTTACTGTGTTGTGAGAAGCTAGAAGGTAGTGATGGTAAAGAATCACCACAAGTTACATGTAATTTCAAAATATGGACTTGACCTTTAGTTGAACTAGGCTCTTCCTCTCAAAAGATCAGCAGCAGAAGTTAAGGTAACTTTTTTTTTTTTCAACGTTTATTTATTTTTGGGACAGAGAGAGACAGAGCATGAACGGGGGAGGGGCAGAGAGAGAGGGAGACACAGAATCGGAAACAGGCTCCAGGCTCTGAGCCATCAGCCCAGAGCCTGACTCGGGGCTTGAACTCACGGACCGCGAGATCGTGACCTGGCTGAAGTCGGACGCTTAACCGACTGCGCCACCCAGGCGCCCCTAAGGTAACTTCTTAATAAGTCCATTACCTGTGATAAAACCTAACAGTGACTTCACTAAGATCTTTTAGACGGGGTTATATAGTTGGGTGCAGACAGAAAAAAAGAAATAATCAATCACACCTTTTCTACAAGAGGCAAGAGCCATCTGACTTCTCCACACATTACCATTTTTGCTGTTGTTTTGGTTTGGTTTTGGTCACATACAGGCCAATCCTCTTCTCAGGTATTTCCCATTAAGTGAAATTCAACTCTGTCAACAGTGAAATTCTGGTCCACAAAAAAGGGAGCCTATTTCTCCAAAGTAAATACTTTAGGTAATGATTCTTTCTTCTTAACCCAGATCTATGTGCTTAGAAATTCATCTCTCTGATCTGTATTTGCTCCAGGTTGGGACACACAGTACAAAGTCTTAGGAAAGGGAATATTTAGTTTGGAATATCAACAAAATCCCACTGCAGATCAATGAACACATCAGTGGCCTAGAGTTAGAAGCATCCTTTATATCTTCATTTTGCTGGTAACTACTAAAAAAACAAACTTTCCTCACAGTAATTGTCACCTTGCCTCCAATCTTTCTTCCTTCCAGCCTATTCTATATACCAGTGCCCAAGGCATCTTCCTAGAGCCTAGCTCAGATTATGTCACCCCTCCCACTCACCTGCTCCACAGCCTTTGATGCTGCCCTCTTGTTTACGGAACTCAAACTGTTCAGCTGGCCTTAGGACTTTTCCACGTTCAACCTGTTCTCCCAGTCACCCCACTACCCTCTAAATGTATTTATTCTACATTCAACAAAGCGTAGTAAACACCATAGACGTTCAATACATGTTAGCTGAATAAAGATGAAGGGCACTTTAGAAAATACGAGTACTATCTAAATAAAATAAATATGCTTGGTGTTCATAAAAGGCCAATAAGATCTGGAGGTTACAACAGACACCAAAGAAAATCAGGAAGAATAAACTGCTGTTCTTGAAGTAAACTAACCTCTGGACCATAGAGACAGAAGTGCAAAGAAAGATCACAATTCATAGATGTTTATACTCGTCATTGCTTAAGATGACAGCAATTCTGCCCCAACCTTAAGTCCCTCTTACGTGAAATCTGAGTATTTGAGAACTTTGTGATGAAAATTCAGGTGCTGCGATATCCAAATTAGACAAACTGTAAGTCATTCTATAGTGGACGGTGTCAGAAGCAGAACCTAGAGGTGGGAGCAAGGAAAGGAGGTACAGCGGATGGCAGAAGAGGAAATGTTCTTGCAACAGCGCTGGGAAGGACGCTCGGCGAGGAAGGACATGACAGCAGATTCTCAGAAGACACTCAGGTGTCCCAGCTGAAAAAGGAGGGAGCTGCCTTTGATGGGATGGTGGACAACGGACCAACCCAAGTCAAAAAACCAGAAAGTCTTTACACTTTTAACGAGACCACAAAAATAAAAAAACACTGAAAGCCCCTTCGTGTATGTATCATCTACAACGCAGCAGAACAAATTTCTAAGCATCTTTCTAGATTGAAAAGCAACTGAAGGCTGGTGAATAGGAATAAATCTCTGAAGAGATGACTTCTAATTTAGGAAGCATAAACGGACACTGGTAACGTCTTTAGTATCTTTGCTGAATCTCAGTAAACAGAAGATATTTACAGACCCCCCTCACACGTTCATACCTCACCTCCACTACACGATCCTGTTTTCCTTATAAAATTTAGTAAATGCCTAACTAGGAATTCTCCCTACAACAGACTTTTTATTTAGTCTCTCCTAATGCCAGATCAGTTTGCTACCTCCAGCTTGGCTTTCTTACTTGAATGAGAAATACAGAACAATCAGAAGAGAGTTCAGACTTATGGGATAAGATCGATAAAGGCGTAAGAAAATAGACACAATGCGGACATATCCTGGGGAAGAAAAATCTGATTACCCAAGTATTCTAAAGCACTATCATTACAGAAGAAGTCATTCAAATTTTATTTTCCCACTTTTGAGATAAGAAATAAAAATTCTTTAGCATAAACGGCTTTCTCAAAATTACTACTGAGGATCCTAGAATTCTTACTATGAATTTCAAATACATCAGCTGCCGGAATGGAAGTAGAGAGAATAACATTTTATCTTGAAAAACTCCTAAGGATAGGGTACAAGCAAACTAATCTTAATGGGTTCAGAAGGTAAATCAATGTACGTATTATTTACATAATGCCTGAAGAAACATCCTCTTTTACCTTAAAGTTCAAGCACAGCATCTTTTCTCTCTGTGTTACTCTTTTGGTGGTCTGATTTGTAAATTAAACTCCTGATGCCCCTATTTCTCTCATTTCAAGGTAAGATTTAGACAAGTCACAAGAAGGCAGTGAAGGTTCAAACCTAAGTCTGTTGTGACCTGAGGTCTGTACGCTTAAGCATCAAGTCATACTGCCGGCAGGTATTACACCATGGAAGTGTTACTATCCTACTGGATAAAAATACTAAACTGTGAGAGCTCACAGCCTTCCCTTAGCCTCTGCTCAAGAAAAAAAAAAAAAAAAAAAAAAAAGAACACCTGGGGATTACCTGCTTAGCTTCTTTTTCTGGAGAGAAAGAACGAAAGTGAGACATCTGGATAGATTCTCTTGAGAAAAGCAACCAAAACACACTGATCCCCAGGGGGCTGCACAGGCAATGAGGCTGAAGCCCAGAGGGCAAGGACAGGAAAGACGGAAGACAGAAATGCCTTTCTAGGTAGATGCTAGAGGCTCTTAGGAGTTTTGGATACTAGAAAGGGCAGGAGATTTCAGTAACAGTTCCATGGATATAAATTTACACCCTACCTCTCAGAGCCACGGATGTAAATCCTAGCATCCCTGTTAGGCAGTGCTTTTTCAAATGAGATACCAGCAGAGACCCTGAGCTCCAAGATTAATTAAAGCGATTAATTAAAAACAGAATTACTGGACTCTCTAACTCTACTAGTTAACCTGAAGTTACCTTCAGATACCTGAAGTATCTGATTTATTAATTCTTAAAACCAACTTAGAAGATTCAAACCAATCATTCAAAGACTACATAAATTCTTTGTTCAAATTCACCACCTTTTTTGGTAGACGCCAGAGGCTAAATTACCTTCATCTGGATAGTGAGCTACATACAGGAGGTCAGCAGCCTCTTTCAGGGCATACTGGCTGGAATAAGAAAGAAGGGCACCTGACCAAATTCAAGATACTGACTTCTTGTGGTTTTCAATGAAATTGCTATGCATTTACATTCTACACGAGGAAGGATCTTCCAGCCCTTTGGGGATAAAAGAAAGGAAACTTTTTAAAAACAAACAAATAAATAATATTATTCCTGGGATGACGTGAGCATAGCACTTTCCAAAAGAAAGATCAGACTTCTTTTTCCTTTGTGCAAATTTTTGTGGAAGTTGCTGAGCAGGTACAAAATTAACCCTCCTAAGAGCTACCGGATTAGATATAGACTATTTTCATCCGTCCAGAAAACCTAGGACATAGACCCGGCTCAGTCATTAACTTACTTTACAGCTTTGGGTTAAGACATTTTTCTCTTCTGGACTTCAATCTCCCCCTATTCCAAGACAGCATTAGACTCTTCTGATATTTACCATTTACATTCTGCCATTCTTCCCATTCCCTGACTACCGTCCAGAACAGCCATCACTAGAAGATTACACAACTTTCCTCCAAGGCCAGAGGGAGCCTCTCACAGTCAACTGGGGTTGATTTGAAAAATATGGGGTCGGAGGGAAGCCTCCACTGATCTGCCTCCCAGTTATTACTGTGAGCTCCCCAGAGGTAAAAACTGTCTTCTCCATTTGTAAATCTTCCAGATATTAGTACAGTATTGTAATATCTAAACCTGCTTCTAGGTAAATAATAAATGTTTAGTAAACTATCCCAATCAACTCAACTTTTCTAGATATTTTAAACAAAAAATTTTGCCTTGGGTTTTCTATTTTGCTGGTCTTCCCTAACCTATTTGTGGCCCACTAATATTGATGCCAAGTTTTAAACATCTGCTACTTACAATAACAGATATTAATCCCAAGTGGCACCTCCTTTGCTCCCTGTCTTCTAGTTTTAGACAATGAAAATACTTACAGTAAAGTTTCAGGTATGATATCATAGCATCGACTGAGTGACAGATGTTGGAGGTAGTTGAGCTGGTAAAATTCTGGAAAGCAGTCATTCTTCAGCATGACACTATCACTGTAACAGAGCAGAAGAAAAAATTCCCAACCTATCCATCAATTCAGATGGAGAAGACAGAATTAGCTGACCGTTTGGTTCCTTCAACATGTTAAGATGCTTTCCTCCTTCAATGATCAGTCATGACTTTTCAATTTTTGTTTGAAAAGAAATAAACAAAAAAAATACCTTAAGTCTAGGTGGACAAGATTGGGGCATCTTCCAACTAAGGTAGAGACATCTAGGGGAAAAAATGATGGGCACGATTAAATGAGGAACACCACAAGGGTATCTGTTATTAACACTATCTTTAACATTGTGCTAATAAAACTTTGGGACAATGCAATTAGTCACCCTATTAGACACAAAACACAAAGTCATCATCTTGGCATGTAAGATTTTTGAACCCAGAAAATCCAAGAGAATCAACTGAAAATAGTAGGAGAACTATGTAACACAACAGGTTAACAACAATCCATAGCTTATCTATGTATGTGCAAAAACTGGCTGGGGAAGAAAAGAAAATAAACAAAAATCCCATTCATATTAGCAAAAAGCAAAAACAAACACCACCATATATAAACAAACAACATATTATAAAGGTAGCACTTAAAATCAATAGGGGAAATCATGGATTATTTTTAAAAAATGATATTGCTACCACAGGCAGAAAAAGACTTATTTCTCCAACTCTAATAATATTCCCAAATAAATTCCATACATATTAACAAGTCCTAAATGCAAAAATATGAGTATTTTCTTTCACTGGATCTTGGGACAGGTAAGGCTTTTCTAAACACAAAAGAACACACAAAAGAAACACTGACAATTTGCTACATAAAAATTTTAACTCTACCATGTTAAAGCAACACAAAACAAACAGAATTAAAGAAGTGTCAGAAAACTGCAAATGTTTTCAACATACATGCAATAGACAGTTAATGGTCTTATATAAAGAGAAGAGAAAGCTAAATATAGAAAATGGGTGAAGAATATGAAGAGATACTTGGCAAAACAGGTATAAATGGAGTAAGAAAAGCAAAATAAAATTGAAATATTGCTTTTTAGCCATCAAATGAAAAAAAAAATCTATCATAATACCCAGAATTGATGAAATATAATTAAGCAAATCTCATATACACTGCAAGTGGATATTTAATTTCCTGCAGCCATTCAGGGGAGCAAATGGATTTTTTTTAGGATAAGCAGATTCTTTGTGTGTGTGTGTGTGTGTGTGTGTGTGTGTGTGTGTTCTGAGCATTATACACTCGGCACTTTGGGTCAGTAATTCCAATTTTAGAAAAACAATTAGGTGTGCACGAAGACATTCATTTTAGCATAGCTATACTAACCCTTCCCCCAATTATTTTAATCCATTAACCTCCCTCCATTCTGTGGAACACAATGCCAATGATGGTTATTCAAAAGCTTTTATTTATTTATTTTTTTAATGTTTATTTATTTTTGAGAGAAAGAGAGAGAGAGCAGGGGAGGGGCAGAGAGAGGACGAGACAGAGGATCTGAAGCAGGCTCTGTGCTGAAAGCAAAGAGCCCGATGTGGAGCTCGAACTCATGAACCGTGAGATCATGACCTGAGCCGAAGTTGGGCACTTAACCGACTGAGACCCCCAGGTGCCCCTTCAAAAGCTTTTAAACAACACTTCATGACATGAAAAAATACGAAAGATGTACTGTATAGTGAAAACAAAACCAGTGGGTGTAGCAGGGGAAGGCCAGAAGGAAATATACACAAGGGTGGCAGAATCACAGGTACCTTTGCAGAATTTGGAAGAAAGTCACATGTGCTACTTTGCAATCAGAAAATGAATCAGTAGATGTTATTTATTTTTAAAACCAGCTTCATTTACTGTGGGAAGGAAAACATGGGGCTACTGTCAGCCCCAGTCCCTCCCCTGCAACCTAAACCTAGACTTGCATTTAATTTTTTTTTTTTAACGTTTATTTATTTTGAGACAGAGACAGAGCATGAACGGGGGAGGGGCAGAGAGAGAGGGAGACACAGAATCGGAGGTAGGCTCCAGGCTCTGAGCCATCAGCCCAGAGCCCGATGCGGGGCTCGAACTCACTGACCGCAAGATTGTGACCTGAGCTGAAGTCGGACGCTTAACTGACTGAGCCACCCAGGCGCCCCTAGACTTGCATTTTAAACCGTCTCCTCAACACACCCACTGTGATAGGTGACAGGCATCTCAAAGTCATGCCTAAAAGCAAAACTTCATTTCTTCTCTAAATCTGCCCCTTCCCTAAGTCTTTTCCATCTCTGAGAAGGTGCTCAAGCCACCCATCCAGCTGCTTAGGCCGGAACCCTGAAGTCACACTCAACTGTTTTCTCACATCCCACATCCAGTCTATTACTGAAGCCTGTTCTGTTGGCTTTTTACCATCTGATCATTTCTTACCACCTCCAAAGTCACCACCCAAGGCTCTTACAGCCTTTTCTCAACATGGCACCGGAAGAAGACTTTTAAAGGTGAGTGAGATCATATCACATCATTCCCTGCTCAAAATGCTACAACGGCTTCCCATCTCACTCAGGAAAATTCCGAACAAAGCTTCTGCCTCGGCTTAGAGAACCCTGGGCTACCTTACCTCCTATCACTGTCCTCCTTGCTCCCTCTCACACACTGCCTCCCATATAAGGCCTCTGCACTTGCTGGTCCTCAGTTCTAGAATGTTCTTTCCTCACTTATCTATACAGCTCATGCCTTTCACTCAGGCCTTTGTTCAACCATCACTTCCTCTGAGAGGCCCTCTTTGGCCATTCCATTTGAAAATCAGCCCCTCTGGCCTGTCCTCTGCCTGGTCACTCTGCTCCATTCTTTCTCCCTCCATCTCATCTCCTTTCATCACATTTAGTCATCTGTTGGTTGCCTGCCTCCCCCACCAGAACATAAGCTGTACAGGGGTGACTTCATCAGTTTGGTTCAAGGCCACAGCTCCCAAGTCTGGAACAGGGCTTTGTGCATCGTAGGTGCTCAATAAACATTTGTTTAATGAATGACTAAAAAACGAAGAAGCGCACAGTACAATTTTGAGTGACCCACCACCTAGCCAGCCAACCAGCCATCAACAAAACTCAAAATCAGACACCATATTATTTTGATGCCACCCAGGAAAGAACAAAACCTTGGGGGGTAAAACTGGTTGGTCTCCAGCCCTCACTTAAGCCCTGGCCATCCCTCAGCAGAAAGGGTTAGTAAATAGTAGTCACTGCTTACGAGTATAGATTCCCTCTACACACGATCCCCTTCATTTCACCACTAACCGGAGCTCTGCCTGAGCCAGAAGGCATCTTACAAATCCCCAAATCTAACCCATCACTTTAGGGGAGAGCGATTTCATCTAGAGAAGTCAAGGGCACATCCAAGACGAAGAGCTGGGTCCTCCAAGACCTTGGTCAGCTCCTACTGCCCCATGGGGAGGTCGGTGGGGGTGTAACAGCCAACAATTATTGTACTCTCACTAGCGTTAACATGCTATGTGAGATTAAACCATTTATTCTTAACTGCAACTCTAAGAGACAGGCTTCACTACCACTCCCTCCATTTCACTCATGAGGAAACTGAGGAACAGGAAAGTTTAGCAACTTGCTCACGACCACAAAGTAAATGGCAGAGCAGGAAGCTGAACCCGGGCGGACTGGCACCAGTCTGGGAGCTAAAATAACATTTATATTATCTTCTAAATAGTGAAGCAGTGTGTGCCATTGTTAAAGATATTTAAAAAATCTGATTCCCACTATATAATTAAGAAAACACATACTTCAACTTAAACTCTAGGTCTTTGTCCTTGCTCTGAATGTGTCTAGCAAGCACGATTTTATTACCCATTATTCTTGCCAAATCTTGGTAAACAGGCTCTCCATTCTTTTCTGGAAGAACAAGAGAAGTGTTTTAAGCCAAACTTGGGACAAATTAACAGCAGCTTGCCTATAGCAGAGTTCCTCAACCTTGCAGCTAGAACCTCGTTCATTCAGAAAGACTCTCAATAAAGAAGCAGCAAATTCAGATATGAGGCACTGCCTTTTCTTGAGAACTAGTGGTGAGATTCAATGTGAAGAGGCTGCTCACTGGTGGGAGTTTAAAATCCTTGGGAGGCAATTTGGCAAGAACTATCCAGAACTTAAGAACAGAGCCTAATCCTTGACTCAGCAATTCCACTTTTAAGATCCCACTCTTAGAAATGCACTCAAAGGTCTGTTTATGTTCATGACAAGGTTGTTTATAAAAGGAAAAAACTGGAAAGACTCTAAAAGTCCATTACAAGGAGAGCAAGTGAAGGAATTATTCAATCAATATAAATCATTCTTTATCTATTTGATGGAATATCACACAGCCACTGACAATGATGTGGGAGAGCTACTAAAAATGGGATTATCTGGAGGGAAAAAAAGGGTATTCTAAAGTATTTCATGCACTATGTCCCACTTTAAAAAACACTTTTATGCAGGAAAAAAAGCAGCAAGATGTTAGTGAGATTACTGATGATTTGTTTTTCTTGCTGTTTTTCCATATTTTCTGTATTTTTGAGAATGTGTAATACTGTAATCAGATTTAAAACAGTATTTAAAGGAGAAAAACGTAGAACACAAGTATCATGTGTATAGGAGAGTGGTAAGAAAAACACTCTGCTGCTTTTACAGATGCCTAAAAAAAATAATCCCCTTGGGAATGCAAGCTGGTGCAGCCACTCTGGAAAACAGTATGGAGGTTCCTCAAAAAACTAAAAATAGAACTACCCTATGACCCAGCAATTGCACTACTAGGCATTTACCCACGGGATACAGGTGTGCTATTTCGAAGGGACACATGCACCCCCATGTTTATAGCAGCACTATCAACAATAGCCAAAGTATGGAAAGAGCCCAAATGTCCATCAATGGATGAATAGATAAAGAAGATGTGGTATATATATACAATGGAGTATTACTCGGCAATCAAAAAAGAATGAAATCTTGCCATTTGCAACTACGTGGATGGAACTGGAGGAGTATTATGCTAAGTGAAATTAGTCAGAGAAAGACAAAAGTCATATGACTTCACTCATATGAGGACTTTAAGAGACAAAACAGATGAACATAAGGGAAGGGAAACAAAAATAATGTAAAAACAGGGAGGGGGACAAAACAGAAGAGACTCATAAATATGGAGAACAAACTGAGGGTTACAGGAGGGCTTGTGGGAGGGTGGATGGGCTAAATGGGTAAGGGGCACTAAGGAATCTACTCCCGAAATCATTGTTGCACTATATGCTAACTAATTTGGATGTAAATTTAAAAAAATAAAAAATCAAATTAAAAAAAAAAAGAAAAGAAAATAATCTCCTGTCTGAAGATGCAGGCGTCTGGACTTGGGCACAGGCAAAGGACTCAACTCCCTGGCCGCTCCCAAGAATCTAGCTCCTCTTCTGATTGCCTGATACATCTTACTTTGCCAAAGACACATTTGTTCTGGAGAAGCATGTCTCAAATACTAATATTCTAAGAAGATACATTCTCTAAATGTCTGATCCAAATCTTTTAAAGTATAATAAACTCTATAATAAATAAAACAGTTATGAGCTAACATCAAGTCATAAAGACACGGCTGAGGTGTGCTGGCAGCTTCACAAGGCTTTGCGTGGCCCGCAGCCTGAGAGCTCGAGGGGAAGCCATTAAAAAAAAAACCTGTGCCATTTGCAAACACTTATCTCTGCAAATCGAGTTTTTGCCAGTATTAGAAGATTAAAGCACAACTGAATGTCGAGGCTTATAAAGACTGTTGGCTATTCACACATTACCCCTGACTTCAAATGCCCGTATTAAACTAAATAACATCATGATCCTCTTAGACTGAATTAAGAAGAGTTGTAATATGATCTTATAAACAGGGCTGAGAACAGGGTTTTTCAAACCTTGGCACTTCTGACATTTGGGTCAGATTACCTTTTTGTGTTCTGCTTTCCCGTGCATTGCTTTCTTGCATTCCGGGCTTCTGCCCACTGGATGCTAGTAGCATCCCTGCAGCTGTGACAATCACAAATGTCTCCAGACGTCCCCGAATGTCCCCTTGGCAGGAAAACTCTCCCTGGTTGAGCACCACTGCTTACTGATCAAACACTGCATTCATCTATTCTATGTTGGGGGTCTTACCTAATAATTCAGCTGACTAAAAGAAGTTCTGCTTAAATTGGTTGAAAGTACAAAGGTTTTCACTTCCAGATTCTGGATTCGAATCCTGATGCTACCCCACCGGCTGTCCATCACCTAACCCTTCCAATCGGCTGCTACCTCCTCTGGACAATGGGAACAAGACTATGCATACTGGACTGAGACAATGGAGGCAGGACAGCACTTAGAAGCTCTGCAGTAAATGAAACCTTCTGCCGGTGTGGTCGCTGTTAAGGGTCCAGTGTCCAGTGGGTCTTACCTGATCTCTGGAGATTCTTTCGGTAGCCACTGAGGTTCAGCTGGGTGACGGTCTCTGACACATGTGCGACAGCCACTTGCACGTGCTTTTCAGTGAAGTCGTAACACCAGGAGAGGTTCAGCTCATCCAATCTGCACACCAGAGGGGAAATAAGGAAAGTGTGAAAGCACAACACAGGAATGAGTTCTGTAAGTAGCACTGTCTCAAGCTGCAAAGAGAACACAAAGCCATGGATAGAGTCTTTGCCATTTCACGCACAGAACCTCTGCTTCTCTAAGCAGCTACCTCCCTCTGCTCACCTGAAACTGCCTTCTCCCCTCCTGACACACTCCCCTGCCCTGGTTTGCCTCAGAAAGTTGCCTTAGTGAGTGATGCCCCCTTCTGGAAATGGAGGGAACACTCTCCTCTAGATGGCTCAAACCTCATTACAGGACTAGATGGAGAAACTCTAGGCTATTTTCTTTTTCAACCAACCATGTTGTTAGCAAACAACCAGAGACTGAACAATCACTCGAGACACTTTAAAAAATATGTATCGGTGGATTATACCAGGGATTCCCAATAAAGAAATGTTGACATTGCAAAAAGCCACTTCATCTTACCTGGCCTCTGCTAACTGAGCAAATGAAGGACTCAAAGACAATATCCAACCATTAAACCACAAACCCCATTCCTGACACTGCTGAATAAATGTAGGGTTACACATTTTACTTCACTGATAACATTTTTATCCAAAGGTAATCTACTTTCAACAGATTAAAGAGATATACGGGGGTGCCTGGGTGGTCGGTTCATTAGTTAAGTGTCCGACTTCTGCTCAGGTCCTGATCTCACAGTTGGTGAGTTCGAGCCCCATGTCAGGCTCTGTGCTGACAGCTCAGAGCCTAGAGCCTGCTTCAGATTCTGTGTCTCCCTCTCTCTTTGCCCCTCCCCTGCTTGTGCTCTCTCTCTCTCAAAATAATAAATAAACATTAAAAAAATTAAAGAGACACACATACAATGCTACAGTAGAAAGATTAAGAATTATTAAAAAGGACACACAAATGCACACACACAACACAGTATTGTGTATTCTGTGAGCCATGTCCCCCTCCCATTTAGTAGTATCTGTAACTGTAGCCTTTATTTATATACTAACATTATTATATGACACAGAAGATATTTTTCATGGAGCCACCCAAATTTATGATATTTGCATAAGTTAGGTCTACAGATATTATAGGGAAAAGGCCTGACTGAATAGTCAGGTATAAACAGATTAATTTCAACCATACTGTTGATAAACACAGTACTAAATTTCCCTTATTTTAATAGTAAAAAAAGAAGGGGGATCACTACACAAGTATCCCCAGCAAACCCAAGTGATCTGCCTCCTCAGCTTGAACAAAGTTCAGAGGGTAAAGGATGGATGCTGTGTTACCATCAGGAACACAGAGTTAGGAATAGCTAAAGAAATATATTCGATTCTACTCTCATGGGAGGGATAGTTGTATATTTGCCAAAACAGTTCTATAATCAAATCTCACATCATTCTTACCTGGAACAGCTGCTCAGCAAAGTCTTCAGGGCAGATTCGGAGAATCCAGAACACCCAGAAAGATTTAGTCGCAATAAATTTGAGTTCTGTGCTAGGTTACTGGAAAAGGAGGAAAATGTCAGAATACCAATACGCACTATTACTCAATTAGTAAGCATTCTGAGGAAAACAGGCTAGAGAAGTTAAGTACTCAAACACACAGGGCTTTGAGCCAGAAGTGAGTTTCAACTCCTGTCTCACTCTGTATGACACCAAGCAGGATGCTTTGCCTCAGTTAATTCATCTGTGAAATGGCAGTATCAGTACCTTCTTGGTAGGGTTGTTAAGATTAAATTATATAATGTGATAAAGGGCTCAGTACAGTGCCTGGCACAAAGGAAGCACACAAGAAATACTAATCAATGTAGTTTTATTTATTTTTTATTATTTTTTTTAAGTAGGTTTCACGCCCAGCGTGGAGCCCAGTGCGGGGCTTGAACTCATGACCATGAGATCAAAACCTGTGCTGAGATCAAGAGTGGAACGCTTAACTGGCTGAGCCACCCAGGAGCCCCAGTGTAGTTTTTAAATTAAAAAAAGAAAAGAATGATGGAATAAACATTATTTCTTTTTCATCCATAATTAGCATTAACTTGTAGGCACACTTTTACTTGTCAAGTCTCCAGGTTCTTTCGATTAAACTTCTCTCAAATTTGCCCTCTCTTCTGCATTCTCAAATGCCTTGTGTTAGTGGATTCAGTGATTAAGAGCTAGAGTTCTGGAATCACACTCTATAACCAAGTTCAAATCTTGGTTCTGCCACTTAACTACCTGTGAGACCTTGGACAAGTTATTCAACCTCTCTGTGCCTCAGTTTTCATATCTGAACAACAAGAGCTTACATGATAGGTTGCTGTGAGAATTTATGAGATGACCTTTGAAAGTGCCCAATAAATGTTGGTAGTTAATTTTATGTATTTTTTACATCAGGTTTCATCATTTCTTACCTGAGTGAACACAAAACCGTCTTAAGTAGTCTAGTTTTTTCCTTGTCTGATTAACCTGCCAAGGTGCCTAACAAGTTATTTTCCTAAATTTCAACTCTGACATGTTCCTTCCATTCTCAGATCCACTCTCTTTATGACACTTCCCTCTTCAGTGCCTATCATGGAGTCCAGACTTCTTATAGCATGGCAGGGGCCCATTATGATCGGGTCCTCACCTCCTGTCACCTCCTCACTGTGCCCTACGCTCCAGCAGTTCCCAACTACTTCAGAGTTTAGAACTGCACAGGCGGCTTTACCTAGACTGCTTCTTTACCTTGTCACATGGGGATCTCCAACCTGAATATCTGCAATACTCAGCTTAAGAGTCACTTCCTCTGAGAAGGCTGCCCTCCCTAAATTTAATTAGGTCTCTCTGTGGGATGCATGCATCTAACAAACACACTGCACTGTAATTATCTGTCTCTCCCATGAATGGGGCAGGGAGTGGGCCTCTATTCATCCTTGCTTGTCTAGAACCTAGTATAAGGCCTGGCATATAGTTAGCATGCCAACTTGCATTGCCTGGATGAGTCCCGCACAGTACTGCAGAAGCACAGATACTTTCTGAGTCCATATGGAGATGGACAGAAGGGCACCCCACATATATGCCGGAAACAAAATTAACATACAGAAAACAACTGCCTGTGGGACATGTTTCTGACGGCCACTCACTTGACAATGGGATCTGACAGCTGGAGGCCTTCCAGGCTTAGATTCTGCAGCTTGGAGCACCGGGACAGAATGCCGTGGAGGGTAGACACATCGATTACAGAGTTGGACAGATCCATGTGTTGCACACGGAAAGAGCTGAACACAGACGGGAGAAAAGAGAGGCTACGTAAGGTGGCTCACACAAGTTACCTCCAGATCAAATCCAACCTCATCCCCTCCCCAAATGAGCAGCCAATCACAAACAGGATCCTTACTACACATTTCAAGTACAGTTTTGGTCTTAAAATAATTGCTACTAGTAACTCCTTTCCCTCACTCATTTTAAAATTCAGGAGGATTTCTGCCAGGTCAAAATGGTGCTGCCCATTTTGCTTAGGAAATTAGTCAGTGGGCATCATGAGAACGAGCTGGAGGTGGCTGACAAGAAGATTCTGCATATGATGCCTCGAGGCAAAGGTGAGTGAGTGAATTACTGAAACAGAAAAGACAGCAGAAGAGCAAGCTGTAAAGGGCTACTATTGAGAGGCCTGGAGGAAACACAGGTGTGGAAGTTTCTAGGTAATTGGACCTAGTTGTTTGAAAGAGAGGGATGAACTAGAGGATTGGAAGGTTCTGGCACAACTGTGGGTGTATGACAGTGTGTCCAGACAGTGTGTGGATCGAGGAAGGCAGCCAGGGACAGACCCCAGAGTAGCAGAGAAAGAGGCACATGTGAAGAAGACCCAGAAGGAATAGCCATGGGAGAAGGATAAACACCAGTGGAAGAGGGGTGCAGTCATATGACCATGGAGGGAAGGGGAAAGAACTAGAGTTGGGATCCCTGTTTTGTCCTTAACTCTGCCATTTTTAGCTTATCTTTCTGTTCGGTATCTAGTCATTCCACTCAAGTTTGGGATGGCATTAAACCATACTGCAAAACTACCAGGAAAAGAGAAGTAGTTTTTCAGAAATATTCTACAAGGCGAACAAAAAGAGGGCATTTCTTTCAGGTTGCCAATCTGTCCACCATTGGATCAGAAACCCAGAGCTACAAAATCCGGGAAGACTCCTCACACACTGTCTTTATCAGAACTGGCCAGTGCGGCAAGAGCTAGGCTGGTTGAGTACTGTGCACGGCCCCTGCCTCAAGCGACTCACGAGGAGCATCTGCTGAGGACCCCCCTCCCCCTTGAGAAGCAAAATGTGCATCTCTGACCCTCAGGAAGAGCCCGAAAATAACCCTGACTTAAAGTGGGAATGGGATCACGGTAAGCAGTGCCAGGTTTCAGCATAAAGGCCATACAGCAAAGCATGCACTTAACATTCCACTGCATAGCTGACTTGTCACAGGCCAGAAGGCTGGACACAGAAAAAAAGTAAGTTTTCATCTGCTTCTACCTCAAGATTTAGAAATAGTCTTTTCCAGTTTTTTTTTTACCTGAAATGTTCAACTAATGGTTGATCCACAAATGATCGTGGGCAGCGGAAGGCAACCACCCCTCGAGACAGCAGCCGGCCGATCACATCCGGGTGCAGGTTTTTACCTGTGAGGTCCAAGGTCTGCCACAGGGACTCATCAAACCTGGAAAAGAGGAGGTCCTTAGTTAAGTCAGGGGCACTGGATACCAGAGGCTCTTACCACTGTTACAGAACAAGGGGGAGATGGCCATAAATCACCTTGAAGCAAATTCCGAAGGAAGCTGTGTTTCTGAGTTGACAATACAATTAGCTATGACACTTTTGAGATACTATTGACCATTTCTTGCTCATCTCACAGATTAGCTTCCATCTTCATCTATATATGTATTTCAATATACATTATTGAATAGGTAGGTAGGTTCAAAGTTACCTAAATGATCCCACCTGCTGTTTTTGATAAGCATAAATAAGTTACCACAATCACCCTAAGTAACACGTAAATATAACTAAAGGAGGGAGGTCAGCCCTATAGCTGACCTTTGCACATGGGTTTGAACTATGCAGGTTCACTAACATGCTGATTTTTTTTTTTTTAACGTTTATTTACTTTTGAGACAGAGAGAGACAGAACATGAACGGGGAAGGGTCAGAGAGAGGGAGACACAAATCTGAAACAGGCTCCAGGCTCTGAGCTGTCAGCACAGAGCTCGACGTGGGGCTCGAACTCACGGACCGCGAGATCATGACCTGAGCTGAAGTCGGCTGCTTAACCGACTGAGCCACCCAGGCGCCCCACACGCAGATTTTTTATAGCACAGTACTGTAAATGTATTTTTTCTTATGATTTTCTTAACATTTTCTCTCTAGCTTACTTATTGTAAGAATAAGAGTATACAACACATATAACATATAAAACCTGTGTTAACTGTTTATGTTATGGGTAAAGCTTCTGGTCAATAGTAGTCTATTCATAGTTAAGTTTTTGGGGAGTCAAAAGTTGTATGTGGATTTTTGACTGGGCTGGGTGGGGTCGGTGCTCCAAACCCCCATGTTGTTTGAAGGGCCAACTGTACTTTATTAAGAAATAGTACTATCAAATATCTACTAGGAAAAAGGAACCCTAAAAAGGAGTTGGGCTGTTTTACAATACGCTTTAAGCTTAAAAACAAAAACAAAAAACGTATATACATGCATGGAAATATATGTATTTGTATGAACTAATGTGAAAGGAAAAAGGAAAAATATTACTTAGATTTTGGATAGTGTTTCTAAAGCAAAACTGAGGTACTAAAATGTACTGAACAGTAAACCAGGGGGCTGTAATAGCCACAGTTTAATTCAACTTAACAAAAAAAAGAAAACATGAGATCAAGCACATGAGGGAACATTTTCAATGCCTACTAGAATTTTATTCTTTAATATTGCTTGAAATAAGCAGACCACCGGCAGGGCTTTGAAATATCGCTGCATAAAGAAACTGTCAACGTGTTATTTGACTTCTATTAACAAGAAGGCACGACTACAGTACCTGGCACATAACAAGTGCTTAATAAATGCTGGTTATTGCTTTTATGACAACTGATACGAAGATTAACAGACTCTGCATGAAGAGGAGAGCTGGTTGAAAGAAAATCGATATGGGGTCACTTAGGGAGGGATCAGGGAAACTCTGCCACCACTGGCTCCAGCATTCCAGGGGTGCACACCTTCCCGTGGCTCTTCTAAGCAAACAGCCCACTCTGTAAATACCCGGGGCGTCTTACTGCCCACACACCCCTGAATGGACGGGAAGGGGCTCTTGCTGGCTCACAATAAGAACTCCAGAGATGTGCAGGGAGAAGAGAGATAGATGGCCTTTAAGCGCAAAGGATGGCTAGTGGCTGGCTGGGGAGGACAGGTGGTGAAGAACGCACAAAAGTTCTAACTGCAAACAAAGACTTCCCCCACTTCTGGCCTGTTACTGCCTTCCAACTCACCAAGACGTTCCCTGTGCAGCTCACCGTTCACACTTGAAAAGTGGCAATCCCGAACCAACAGAGACACCCGTAACTATTGGTTTCCATGTGCTACACGCTTCCACGAGCCAGACACTGCACCGCCATCTTTATGCTTCATCCTCATAACTGTCTGGAAGGTACTACGATCTCCATTTTATATATGGGGGGACCGAGGCTCAGAAGTGTCAAGAACATCACTAAGGTCCCAGAGTGCTAGGTGGCAGAGACTGGGTTCGCATTTGGATCTAATACCAGGACCTGTGTTCTCCCCTCTGCGCTCACTGCCTGGCCCACGGGTGTGAGAAACCGTTGGCATCCCCCTTCACTCCTAGGACACCACCTGGTCGAGAGTCGGCATCCAACCAGCAATAATATAGGAAAAAGTTCTCCGAGGTGGGTATGTTTACACCTCCAGGAGACTCTTCCCTTCCGCTGTGAAATGAAGTCAATAATATTAAATATATGAAGATACCTAGTTTGCTTTGTGGTACTGTATTTTTCTTGTTTTTTTAGTTTCACTAGACCCAAATGAATAAATAAATAACCCTTCTCTTCTCCTTCCACACATAAACCAAAAGGGGTAAAAAATACTTACGCTAGGTGATACCACCTCTTACAAACACTGGAGACCTTCAAGAGTTCAGGGAGGCACAGACAGGAAAAGATGCCTAAGAGCAGCTCGTCCGGAAGGGAGTCCCATGAAACACCTTTGAGGGAGAAAAACAATGTGTCTTCTAATCACCCAATCATTCACCCAATCAAGTCTACTGAGTCTTTTCATGCACTTAAAGGATACACAACATTTAACTTACAGGGGGAATTTAACACTAATCGAATTACTCATCCCACAATTGTTTTTCTGTTCACCCACTGTCTCCGTACCCTGCGGTGAGGCACCACACCTTCTCAGCAAAGGAGAAAAGAGAAAACCAAGAATACTTTTCATATCATTTTTCCCTTCAGCATCTGCTGGCCAACCTTAGTAAGGGCTATATTAAAGGCGGTACAGAGCAAGTCCCCCCTTCCATGGCATACAATAATGTCTAAGACATTGATGCCCTCCATGGCTAAGAAATGCCTGGTTTCTCTCAGAAGTGGATTCGGTGGTGGATTCAGCCATCAAGTATTGACCTTATCTACAAGGCAAATGAAGTTTCTCCCTCTTTCTTTCAGATTTACAGAAAGCACTCAGAAGTCCATTTGCCTACAAGTGCACTATCAGAAGGGTGCTTTCATCTATCTCTCTATTTACTATGGTGCCAGGGAGCATTCTAGGTGTTGGGGAGAGAGCAATAAATAAGATAGACAAAGCATTTTAGCTTCACGGGACTTACATTCTAGTGGGAGGAAACAATCACACATATAAAAATAAATTACAAGATCTGGAAAAATTGATTAGTGCTATGCAGAAAAGTTAAGCAGAGTAAAAGAGAGGACAGGAAGTACAGGGGCCAGTGTTCAGAATCTCAACAAAGCGGTCAAGGAAGGCCTCACTGAGACAGCGATCACTGAGCAAAGGCTTGAACAAAATTAGGGAGCCATGTTTTCTAGGTATAGGGAACAGAATGTTTGTTTTGAGGAACAGAAGAATGAGCAGGGAGGTGACAGAAGATGAGAGATGTTGGGGCCAGGTCATGCAGGACTCTACATCATGAGGCCTTCAGCTCTGACTCTGAATGTTGTGAGGAACCACCAGAGAGTGCTGAGCACAGAAAATTCTGAAAGGATTGCTTGGGCTGTGTTAAAAAACAAACAAACAAACAAACAAACAAACAAAAAAAAACTGGAGGGGCGCCTGGGTGGCTCAGTCAGTAGAAGGGTCCTACTTTGGCTCAGGTCACGATCTCATGGTTTGCGAGTCTGAGCCCTGTGTCAGGCTCTGTGCTTACAGCTCAGAGCCTGGAGCCTGCTTCAGATTCTGTGTCTCCTTCTCTGCCCTCCCCTGCACACACTCTCTCTCAAACAAAAACATTAAAAACAAAACAAAACTGGAGGGGGGAAAAAGGTGGATATTTTAAGATGAGTTTTGTCTTATAAAAGCAATGTCTCAATAGAACTCTTACATAGGAACATACAGAACATAACCCACAAGATCAGGATAACAGGACAATGGCCAAGAAGGAAACAGGTATGCATGGAAGAAATACTGAGTGTTTAGATCAGTTCAGTAACTCACCTTCCTAGTCAGTCTCCCTGTACCTCCACTCGCTCTTGTACACCAAGTCTAGCGCTATCCTCTCCCTTCTGTGAGGGTTCACAGGACTGATGTCAGCTTGACTGGGTCAGGGGCAGGCTAAATATTTGGTTCAACACTATTATGGGTGTGTCTGTGAGGGGTTCCTGGAGGAGATGAATGTTGGGAGTCTGTTGACTGAAAAACAGATTCCCTTCTCCAACGTGAGTGAATCTCATTCAATCCAAGTCCTGATGAGAATTGGTTTTCTCCCTGCCTTTGAGCTGGGACACGGATCTCCTGACTTCAGATGTGAACTGGAACCATCTGCTCTCCTGGTCCCTGGGCCTTTGCACTGTGGACCTGGGTACTTCCCAGCTTTCGTAATAGTGTGAGCCAAGTCCTTATAATACATCTCCCTACATCTCTTATTTTTTCCACATCTCTGGAGAACCCTGATTACTAACACACTGTCCCTCCCCCCTGTTATCTAAAAAGGTGGATTTCCTGCACAGGTACACTGAACCAGGCTCTGTGGAGAACATGATGGAGAAAAGCACCGAGGGTGATAAACGTGGCACTTGTTGTCTCTGGGTGGTATTCTTGGGCAATCTTTCCAAGTTTGAACATCTCCATGGTCCCCCCCAAATATGTAGCCTAAGGTCCAAACTGCTTAGCATGAAATTTATGTCACAGACCCACTCATTTTTCTAGGTTCATTACCTAGAAATATGTTCTAGCCATTTGGACTTACTTGTAATTTGTAGAAGGAGTCATTCTGCGCCACATCTCAGAGGCCCTGTACGTGCTGTGCCTGCCCCGATTGCTATTAATTTAAAATCAAGTTGCTATTAGAGCCCCAATGCTTATGGAAGGCTTCCCATGACATCACCAAAAATGGGTCACTTTTTTTTAACCACAATTTTATTATTTACTTACTCATTTGTTTAGCCCCTGCCCCTGCTGGGCCATAAGTTCTTGGGAACAAAAAAGTATTTTTTAAAAAAATAATCTTTGTATTTCCTGGAACTCGCACGGTGTCTGATACATTCGTATGATATATACATGCATATACTTATTGAACATGTCCTATCTGTGGGTGTCTGTTCTACAAATATGGAAAGGGATGGCCAGCTCAGGGTTTGAGACACAAACGGGAAATTTCAATGAAGTATCATAATGGGCTGCAATAGGGATCACAGTGCTGTGCTGTGCAGTGGATGGTGGTAGAGGAGAGATCAGAGAAGCCTTCCTGGAGGAAGTGGGCTCTACTGAAAAATGAGGAAATATGCAATTGCTCAATGAATGCCTGCCCCTCCCTCCCTGAGGACAAAATGATTCACTGAGGCCCTGAAACCAGGAGTAAAGGGATGAGGACAGACCATCCATGCTGACCCTGGACCACAATGCAGGGAGGAAGCTGGAGATCACCCTGAGGCTTCTCAGTGCAGCAACAACCCCCCTTCACCACAAGGCTCCTCCAAGCTCAGCATGGACAGAGGACAGGGGTTCTCAAATACGGCTCCTGCTCTGCTTCCCAAATTCGAAAAAGTTGATACATTAGCTTTTCTTAAGTTCTCCTTCCATTAACTCTTCTGAACTCCCTGACCTCTGGTGCCTCTTGAATACGTAGATCAGATTCTAGCATTGGATTTGGCAAAAAAGTCACACGCTTCGTTATTTCAAATCCAGGATGTTGAGACCACACTAGGACTTGCACTATGATCTGTCCACTCCTCGTGACACCAGGTGCCTGGCCTCCCCGAGGGTGACAACCACTGCAAGGGAAGCACGCTGATGGGAATGCATCTCTGTGGCCCAAGTCTGTGAATACTGGGCAAGTTACCTAATCCCTCGGGCTCGGTTTCTACATCTGCAGGAACAGGAATAAAATGATTTATTTTGCAAAGTAGTTCCCTGTGGAGATTAAATAATATAAGGGAAGACATCAAGCAGCAGAGTCAAACTTTCCTTTCTCCTTCTTGCCTCTATCTCTCTCCTCTCTCCATTAAAGCTGCACATTTGCCTTTTGTGATGACTGTTCGCTGCTGCTTGGAATTTCACTTATTTGAAAACACACTGGGTTTTAATAGGGTTTGGATGAGGGCTGCAGCATGTGATTGACCAAGAGGCCCAAACAGCTCTCTATCTAAGTTTGGGACCCCCAGAAGCAGATCCTGAGGACCTGAAGTCAAGTAGTTTATTTTGCTAAGTAATCCCAGGAAGCATTGGAAAGTGAAGAGATATGGAAGGGAAAGAAGCTAATTCGGGGAAATGTTAATAAGCAGGTTATCGCCATTGCCAAGTGGAGTTCAAGTCTGCCGGGGACTCCAGGAGACCCTATAGCACCCTGCCCCAGAGCTGTCTGTCTCAGCCAAGAGCATGGGTGCTGGGGTATTAATCCACCAACAACTCTCAGTCACTGCGTGTGGGCTTCTGGGAGCGGGGCAGAAATGTTAATTCCCACATGCCTGCCCAGAGAAAGGCATCAAGCAGTCATATCTGTATGCAGGAGAAAACCTGGCACATAAAGGAGTGCTGAGCTTCAAGGGGCTATGGATGGGGCACCATGCGTCCTCTAAAGACAGTGGAAAAGGAAATTAGGGAGGCTTGTTGTGAAGTGCAGGGCAGGAGAAATAAATTAATGAATTTGGTGCCTATTTTATTGGGAACATACAAGAAATCAGAAACAATTAGAACAACATGAGCTAGGTAATTAAAATGCGAGGAGGAGGGCCACCTGGGTGGCTCAGTTGGTTGAGCATCCAACTTTTGATTTCGTCTCAAGTCATGATCCCAGGGTTGTGGGATCTAGCCCCACATTGGGCTCCATGAAGCCTGCTTGGGATTCTCTCTTTCTCTCTCTCTCCCCGCTCCCTCCCTCTGCTCCTCTCCCCCACTCATGATCTCTCTCTCTCAAATAAATTTTTTTTTTAAATGCGAGGAGGAAAACTAGTCACTATTGGCAGCAAGGAACACAGAGGTTTGCAGAGGACAGCAAAGCTAAGCAGTGAAGCACACTAGTAAGGTTAACACTAGAATTTGGATGTCTTCGTCCGTCCAACTCCTACTCATCCTTCAGATCTCGGCTTAAACTTGTTACCCCCTCAGAGGAGCGTTCCCAGATCACCACCATAGCCCCCAGACCCAGATTTGCACACCCAGCACACCGCACAATACTAAGCCCGTAACTGGCATCCAATAAAGCTTTGTTAGATGCATCATACCTTTTACTCTCCCTTCATGCAAACTGAATATGCCAATTCTGCGTTTGCATTTGCGTTGACTAGTCACCCTTTGCTAATCAAGAAAATACCACACACCCAATGCCTAGGAGAGAGCCTGACAATGAATATTAGAAAGTACTCAAATGATGTTTCACGAAGGAATGACTGACAGCCCAAAGAAGAATGCTGGCTTTATTCTACACACAGGCAAGACTGCTGGCTTCTTAGGACCAGTGAGTTTCCTTATTTGTAAAATGATAATGTTGGCCTATGGCTCCACTTCAGCAAACATTCCTGGGTGCCTAATTAATGCACAAGTCCTGGGAGCTGGGTGTAAGCTACAGTCCCTGCCCAACAGCCTCACTTGGAGACAAACTAATAAACAAATACATAACTTAACATTTAAACACTGCCATTTACTGAAAGCCCTAAAGTCTCGAGCATTTATTCAAGCACATTGACTCTAAATGCAACAACCCTGTGTATTTAGTAGCATGCCATCTTACAGATAAGGAAACTGGCCTCAGCAGGGTTAAATAACCTCACCAAGGGGCTATTGGCTGTTAGGCAGGAGAGCCAGGAGGCAAAGCTGGGGCTGCTCTGAGTATGCCAAAACCCCACACCCTGAGGTGCAGGTGCAGAGCCCCAAGAGGTGGCTATGTGAAGGCTGGCCAGGTAGCAGAGGGCACTGCAGGTGTGGGCCCTGTGCCTGCAAAGGAATGGCACGGCGCTGCTATGCAGAGGCAAGAAGGCTGAAGACAAAAACCCAGGACGAAAAGATAATGTACCCGGGTCAGTACACGAGTAGTCTGAGATGGGAGGTAGGGGGAGTGCAGAAGAACACACAAGTGCGACAAGGCCACAAAACTAGCAAGTGGCAGGGTGGGAATTCAAACCCAGGTCTGACTCCAAATGATGTCCTTTCTACCACAGGATGCTCTAACATCCCACACTGTCCCCTGTTCTAAGTGCTTGATGCTCTACAAGACGGAGGAAGGTAAGAATTCAACCTGACTTACAATGCGAAGAGAACTCAATCAGGACTAGGGAGGGAGGGCTGCCAGGGAGAGGGAGTAAAACAAAGATGCTAAGAGTTATCAAGCAGGCTGACTCCCAAAGGGAAGGAACGAAGGCCAAGGAAACGCACGGCCCCAGCTGGCAGCCAAGTCCCCAGGACTCCCTCAGTTGATCACAGGACACGGACCTTAGGGCCCCTCGCTAGAGGTGCTGAAGCCTGAGACTGGCTGCTGTATAAGCAGATGGGGCAGAAGTCTGTCTTCCAGCTCCAGCGGCTGGTATCCAGGCTTGTGATATGCTTAATCTAATTTTACTTGCCATACTTAATTCTCCAAACATCAGCCATCTGTTTCCTGGATTCCTGACTCCTCTGCTGCCTGGTCTGTTTGCCTGAGCGGATGGGAGAGTCCAGAGCAGGACTTTCCTCCACTCACCTCTTCTACACCCCGAAGGCTGCACACCAGCCCTGCACAGAAAAGGAAACAATTATTTAAGCCCACGGCCGCCAGTCTTCAACTACACAAAGGCTGTTAAACACACTTTGGAGCCACGAAGGGGTGAAAACTGGCCAGATTCACAAACCTGCTGGTCGTCACCCTCAGCCACCATCATTTCCACTTACCCTTCACGTGCAAACCCAGCTGTCCACGTCTATAACTTCGCCACTGCCCATGCCTCAAACTCCTCTGGGGAGAGCGGCTTATTGAAGAATTTTCTATGTATGAAATCTTTGCAGTATAGGTTACTCATCTTTTTTTTTTTAATGTGTTCATTTATCTTTGAGACAGAGAGACAGAGCATGAGCAGGAGAGGGGCAGAGAGAGGGGGAGACACAGAATCCGAAGCAGGCTCCAGGCTCTGAGCACAGAGCCTGACGCGGGGCTCGAACTCACAGACCGTCAGATCATGACCTTAGCCGATGTCGGACGCTTAACCCACTGAGCCACCCAGGCACCCCTATAGGTTACTCAACTTCCTTGCAATATTTATTTCTTGGAACATCACCCACACTCAGATTCAAATTAAAATTCTAAATCTTAATCATAAACTCTTGACTCTCAAAACTGCTCCTCTCCTTCAGCATGGATAAACAAATTATACTTGAAGGATAAGCCAGCACTCACACCTCCCGTTTCTTATATTTAAGGGTGGGGGCTCACTTCACATTTGCTTGTGTTAGCTTGTTTTAAGTATTAACAATCTATGCTTCCTTTCTGAAAAACCACAAACATTCTGCCAAGCAAAACACAGTAAAACAAAAGCAGGGTCCCAAATGATCCCCTCAGCCCCAGAACCCTCTATTTCTGTAAGAAACTTGCTCAACTCTGAAATGTGGGGAGAGTGGAGAAACCATGGAAATTAGGATTTGGAGAATAAGGTAAAGTATATACACTCTCTAGGAGGTCTGAGAGGAGGTCTTTTGCCTGTTACGTTCACTGCTGTATTAGTAACCTCTAGAATGCTCAGAATTAATTACCGGCTGCATGAATAAATGAAAGGAAGCTGCAGGGCAAAGAGATGCCTCATAGGGCCCCATAAAGGCTCTTGCAGAGCTGAGTTTTGGGAGCCGGGGGCTGAGATTCATTGGTGAGTCATGAAATCAATTCAGTTGAAGCAGCCTTGTTTTGAAAGAATGGAATGGAACACAATAGTAAGTATCTTAGCAAGGGGAATTATAGTTTTGTGAGATTTCTGTTTCAGGCACACACCCAGCATTGCAATGTAAAATATATTTATTACTGGTTTAAAAAAAAAAAAAATTGGAGGAAAAATGTTTGCCTGTGAGCATTAAAAAGCAGATTCCCGGGCTCAAGGCAGGACTTCTTGGATCCGAATCTCAGGAATTTTGCACTTTGAACAAGTTCCTTTGGGGATATCAGCAGACACTAAACTTTAGAGTCTCCAGTCTGAGAACCACTGCAGGCTCTGGAATGTCAAGCAGTTTAACAGCCCTGGGAAAGCTAATCAACAAATTAGTTCAACGGTGTTTTCACTGTGTTTCACTGTTTTCACTGGGGCGGAGGGTAGGGAGAAAAGGGACCAAGACAGGCATTTAATGACATGAATAAAATGAAGTTGTCCTGTTTGGGCTTGTTACTGACCCCACTACTGGGCCACTTACTTCCAATTCCTTCCATACACTCACCCCGAGGGCAAAACAGACCTGTCCTGATACAGCGTTTGCCACACAGTTTTTATCTTCCAAAATAAAAAGATGAGGAGGATTTAGTTGCCAGATGTGTATGAGTCTGGCTGGGGGCCTGCAGGGAGACTGCTGAGGGAGGAACCAGGAAAAACTCCCAGCCAAGGGCCACTGTCACCAGATTGCTACATAAAGCAGGTGTGGCTTATTCTGCCCTAATCCTGGCAGAGCCATTAGCCACCTGTCTTGACAACTGCACACAAAACTCCCTGGAATGATGATCCAGAGAGAGAGAGAGAGACAGAGAGAGAGAGAGAGAGAGAGACAGAGACAGACAGACAGACACTGGAGGCCCACTGGGAATCCTCTACCCAGCTGTCTCTCATCCTGCATCAGGGAATCCACCTCTCCACACTCCATACCAATTAGCCAGTCTATATTGTGTGCAATTCCACACACATAGGATGTAGATTATTACTTTTCCTTCCTGCCTCTCTCTTAGGTAGTAACAAACATAAAAATAAAACATTGTTTTTTCTCTTCTTGCTTCAGGCATATATATTTGAGGTCAGTTTTAACAATGTAGACTTATTGACTGGACCATTTCCAGATCTTTCCCTCTCCTCAGAGCCTCCACTTTCGCTGAGTGGAAGGAGGAAGACTGTCCACATCCGCTGGGAATCACCCTGGAAGTCCTTCTGCACCTGGGAAGCTGTACCTGGTTCAATTTGGCCCAAGGGGTTCCCTTCCTCTGGCCTCCAATTGCACTTACTACCTAGACTACTCATTGGATGCTAGTGTTTTGGTCGCCATCTTCTGCCGTGAGCTTCTCTGAGGGTGTGTTGTCTTTCTCCTCAACTTGACTTGCAATGTCCTACAAGCCAGCAACCATCCCTTAATCTCTCTTGTTTCCACAGTGCCTTGCTTAACAATGACTTTTTTATTTATACATCTCTATCTCTGTGTATGAATGCGGAAGGACATACAGGAATCACACTGAATGTTTAAAAGCAACTGGCCCTGGACAAGTTAATCAAAATATGCTCATCTTAGCAGAAATGTGGTGTCTGTCACCACATCTGGTTGGTCAAACACCAAATTGCTAGTGCTACACTCCAGACGCTAAAAATAACAGAAGCATTAAATTCTGAAAGAAAAAATTCTATACTAACAAGGTCAGGCTAACAGGACTAAGGACAAAAGAAAAAGTGAAGTAGCTTCCCAAATGAGTGTCAGAAATTTTGTTGACCAAATTAACTGGATTTACTTATTGTGTATTATGTGCACACAACATGCTAAGAGCTTTGTGGGCACTCTTTCCCTTAATCCTCACAGCGACCTATGAAGTGGGTATTATTATTCTATTTCACAAAGAAATGAAGGCAAAGAGAACTCAAATAACTTCCCAAGGTTGGTAAATAGCAGAATTAGGATGCAAAGCCAGATCTGTCTGACTTGATCACAATCTTTTATTGCCTTTCTAATTAATTCACCCCCTCCCCTGATGTAGATTTCCAGACGATAACCTGTAGGTTCTCATTCCTAACGAAAGGGTCAAAACCCCAAAACAACAGATTTTTTAAAGCAAAGCAAACAACCAACCCTTTTTCAAAAATAGTCAAATGGGAGGACTAAGGAATATACTTATTTACCCCGGCTCTGTAAGACTTCATCTTCAATATTTCTTTAATCTGTCTCTTCTTCTCTGCTATCACCCACCCAATTCCTGTTCAGCCTCTGATCACCTCTTCTACAGACTACCTCAATGGCCTAATTCTGTCAACTCTAACGTCAGAATCTATCCAGAACGTGACACTTATTACTACCCCCATACCTCTTAACAAATCTCTAAATTTCTACCCTTGACCCCCTACAGTTTAATCCCATCAATGTGTCCTTTTAAAAGGTCACATCACAACTCTGCTCAATACCAGATCTAGCCTTATCTCCCACTACTCAACCCTTAGCTCATTCCACACATGTCTTCCTTCTTCCTTGAGCAAACATGACATGCTTCTGCCCCAAGGTCTTTGCACTGACTATGCCCTCTGCTTGGAACCCGTTTCTCCAAGATATTTGCGTGGCACATTCCTCACACTTAATGCCTTTACTTAAAAAGCTCATGTCTCAGTGAAGCTTCCCTTCAATACCGTGTTTAAAACTGCAATCCATATTCCCACCCCAGGACTTCCAATCCCTCTCAACTTGTTCTATGTTTGTTTTTGGCCATGGCATTTATTACTTTCTAACATTCTACATACCACATTTATTATGTCTGTTGCATCCTCTCTCTCCAACAGAAGCTTCTTGAGGTCAGGAATGTTTACATTGTTTGTTGCCGAATCCCTAACAATCCCTAACACCTAGAACAACGCCTAGCACATAGTATGTGCTCAGCAAAAATGTGCTGGCTTAATGTTTTAAATACCTTCTAGCAAGAAACAGTATTATTGCACTACCTTTACCCTATGGCCTTCTGTACTCTTGGGGCTCTGATCCACTCTGGGAGGCACACACTGATCTGTTTGAAAAGCCTGGAGACGGGGAGCTATCAAAGCCAGAAATGATATGGTGAGTTCTACATTTCAGTCAGTCTGCTCTAGCTCTGGGGATGGATCTGCAGAGGATAAGCCTGGAATTATGAGCCATTCCAATATTCAGGCAAGAGATAATGAGAGCTTGAAAAACATCCTGGAGACAAGAGGGAAAGATTCAATGATTGGCTGGATGCTGGAGGATGGCAGAATGGGACTGACCCTCAGGTTTTTGGCTGGGTGACTGAACACATAATGCTGGCAGTAATGTAGACACAGAACACCAGAAGAATCCCACTTGGGAGGGACCTGGGGAGAGAAGTCTCTACACCTAGTTAACATTCACTTTAGCAGTTCTTTGGAAATCACTAAAGCAAATATGGCCAAAAAACAAAACAACAATAACAAAAAACCCCAAAACCCTCAACCAAGGCTACAGAGCAGAATATAAACAACAATAACAAAATCCTACAAGATTATTGCTTATGTTCCCATTTATCAGTAGCACCGAGCTGGCCTTTGAACATGCAGATTCACTTCAAAGTTAAGAGGTAGGTATGTCTTCTGGGTTAAAATTTCACATGGGTTAAAAGTCAATTGTGCGTCTAAAAATATGTATCTACCAAGATTCCTGCAGATTTGTGAAAATGACTTGTCCCACTTCTTTGGAAAATGACTTCAGAAGTAGGCAATTTTGAAAATGTGCCATCCTAAAGATCACTAAACAAAGATTACCAATAAAGTAGTTCAATCCACCTCTTATGTGACCGCCAGTTTACCTTACCTGGAAAGCTGTCTCTATTTAGTTTAGGTCTGCGGACTATCACAAAATCCTTGTCATTCCCCTTGCTCTTCAGCCGTTTTCGTGGGGGGCTCTGAGCGTGGCCCAGGTTTGAGAGCAGTTCCTGGGGGATATTCTCACTGTCCACCTCCTCTTTCTCCAGGGCGGAGACCCCCATGCCTGACAGCAGTTCAGAAGTCTTGCTAGAATCCCATCCCCATGTGAAGCTGGTAGTAACGTTGCTACCCTGGTCAGGAATCTCCTGGAGGTGTTTCCTGCAGAAATGCACAAAAGCCCCCCACCCCCGGCCCGTTCCTTTCAAAAACAACACCCGAGTAATTAAAAGATAGGCCTAAATGAAACTGCAAGTTATGCAATGCAGAAAACTTTCACAGTGGCTCACAAAATTGCATATCTTAAGCGCCGGCGGCGAGTTTCCAAGTAGGAAAGAGAAAATAACCAAGCAAATCAAAAAGGCTTTTTGATTTACGATCACGTAGAAGGCCTTGAGAATGTCTTAAAGTGGAGGGAACAGACAAGAGGGAGAGCAATCATACAGCGACTGAAAATAGCAGGAAAGCTCAGTAAGGGAAGTCAAATAAAACCGCACACTGATCACCGCACTAAAGCATCCAGCCATCCACGCTTTCCCAAAGGGGCTAAGCAACTATTCACTCTACAGCATTAGTAACAATATTAGCAAGTAGCATTTTTCGCGGCCTAAAACAATTAAGACGGTTCATGCAAGCTCTGCCCCCTTTTGCAATCCGTTTACCTGTGCATGGCGTCCACAAGTTCTGGAGTTTTAAATGGGTGCATTAATTGCAGAACTGCCCGCCACCGGGATTCCCGCTTTGGCACGCGGCGGCTCGCGGCGTGCAGCTCCGACCCCCAGCAGCAAGACCCGCGAACTCTAGCAACGTTCCATCCTCACCGCGCGCGCAAGGCTCTTCTACTCGCTCTCCTCCGCCGCGGCCGTCTGCAGCCCCGCTGCCTGCTGGGAACTGTAGTTTCAGCCCTGACTTGTAGTCCAGCAGGCTCTCCGCTACTTCCTTCCTGGCTACTTTACCCGCCTTTGAGATACCCACAACCCCCTGCGGCTGGGGGCTGGGCGACCCATGGGGTAGGCGGGGAAACGGAAGTGGGCGGCGCTCAGGCTGCCTGGGAAATGTCAGCCTCTTGACTGGGGACGGGTTTTCCTTACGGCGGAGCCTGCGGGCCTTCTAGTGATCGTCACCGCCGTCGCCTCGGAGAGTGGGTCCCAGATCCTGGACGATTGCGGCCGACGCGGAGTTTTCCGGTCCTTCCAGACACTGTCTGGCGAGATCGGACCGTGAGCCCGATGGGGAGAGCGTGAGGCACTGTGGGGTCGAGGGTCTGAGGCCGAGAGCAAGCGGAGATCGAGAGGACCACGGAGACCCCGAGCACCCGCCGCCACGGGCCTAACTAAGTTCCCGGTCACGGAGAGGAGGTGGTAGCCCGGCCCTCTGGCCAGGTGAGATGATGGGGGCCGCGGGCGTCACATGTGCTCTCCCCTCCGCCGGGAAGCTGCTTCCTTCATCGGGGAGAGGGTGACCCTTAGCACCGGTCTGCGGATAGGATCCTTTCCTCAACAGTAAAACAGGCACTAATGATATCGGGGGTCATCTCGAAGGCTTGGCGTGAGGGTCAAGTCAGATAACGCTTGTGAAAGCGTCTTGTAAACAAAAGCGCTGTTCGAACGAGAGGCGAGGCGGTGTTTTAATTTCAGGTGAGCAGACCAGTGGTTCCCGTGTGCAGTGGGAAGGCTGCGCATAGCCTTTCAGCCTTGACGAATTTCATAAATGTTAGCAAGGGAACGAATACGGTGACTGTATGTTTGCAGAGGGCTTTATAGCGCAACTCTCGGGGCCACGAGCGGGGCCATTCGTCTCTTAAGACCGGCTGCGTCGCCGTCTAAAAACAAGCTGCTTTTAGCCTGTCTCGGCGGAGAAGAGTTTGGGGGCAGCTAGAGGAGGGAGTGTGCCATGTTCCAGATAGGATGACCATGCGAAATCTGTTGTGCACACTATACCATAACTGTGACCCTTGGAAAACATTGGAAGAGAGAAGGGGAACAAATCCCAACCCTAATAAAAATGGAGAGGATTTATAAAGTTCGGAAGTAAGCAGGCCCGCGTCATCACAAAAATTAATACTGGAGTATTACTTTGGTATGCTGGATGACTTACCTTAAAAAATAGTATGGCATACCATTAAAAAAATGATTCGCTTTTTGTTGGATTTAAACCTAAAACCTATCTTGTCCAGGTATGTGTTTGTTTCAGGCTTGGTGCTTAGCTTGAAAAGTGACTACTTCTTAATTAAGGTATTCACAAACCTTTAGTTTTTTCTTGAAAGTAAGCGAAATGGGCCTAAAGAAGGGATATGCTCACAAATTAATTTTGCCTTAAACTATGTGAAGATACTAGGTTGAATTGTCACAACTCATTAAACTGATGTTACAGAAAATATTTTTAAATGCAATATTCTGATTTTTTATATAAAGCTACCTTTATGTTACTTTGGCTAAGGAGAAAGCGTTGCCCTGGGTTGGAATCTACATCCTTTACCTTAAGTTGGCAACTCATTAGAAAAAATAATTTTGTCAAGAAAAGTTATAGTCTCCTTCAAGAAAGACAGAGGGAATGTTTCTGGAGGAGAAAGAAAACAAGAAAATAATATGTCGTGATGAGAATAAACAAAGTTTTGAGATATAAAGTAGATCGTATAGATAGGAAGATCTAATGGGATGATTTTAAATTTAAAGATGAGAAATTTCTAGTGGTAGGATTTAGCAAGGATTTACCTAGGAACTAGGGAACATTTCTAGTTGTCAGAATACTTTTTATATCTGAATTGGTGGACAGGAGGTCCTCTATAGGACTTCAAAAAGAGCCTTTCAACTTTGAAAATCTGTCTTCAAATTCTGTAATAGATATCTTACTAACAGTTTGCCCTGGCAACAGAAAAACATTAGCTTGCTGAAATAGGAATCATTTTTTTTCCGCATGTCTTCTAATCATGGCTGTTTTCTATCTAAGTAAATAAAAGTTTAAATTGGTACAGGTGTCTGATATAAGGAATTGTGTCCATTGAAGAGATGAGATTATCAGCTACATATATAATTGCTGTCTGGTCTCTTCAAGAATTGCATGTAATTGCTACTGATATGGATTATTTTTTTTCCCTGATTAATTTTATTTATTTAATCTTGCTCAGCATGCCCCATGCCCCATTTTAGTGGAGAGGTGTGACTATATTCCTAAAACTAGAATTACTAGATCATTATCTAGGATAGATGAATTATAATTGTTTTATCTCTGGAAATGACATTACAGTAAGTAGTGTTTAGTACTGTTTGGAAGTTTGAGATAGAATACAAAGTGACTTTGGGGCTCCTGGGTGGCTCAGGTTTGATTTCGGCTTAGGTCATGACCTCATGGTTGTTGAGATCCAGCCTGCATCAGGCTCAGTCAGCCCTGGGCATGGAGCCTGCTTAAGATATTCTCTCTCTCTGTCTCTCTCTGTCTCTCTCTGTCTCTCTCTCTCTCTCTCTCTCTCTCTCTGTCTCTCTCTCTCTGTCTCTCTCTCTCTCTGTCTCTCTCTCTCTGTCTCTCACCCGTCTGTCCCCTCTCTGTGCATTCCCCACTCTCTCAAAAAAAAAAAAAAAAATACAAAGTAACTTTGTAAATTGGGAAAGTGTTTATTGTAAAAGGGACAAGATAGTCAATATTATGAAGGCACAGGAGAGGCCAAAAAGGACTGGAAACTACACTTGACAATAAGATATATAAACAAATAAATAAATATATGTATATGTATATATGTTCAGTAATATATTAGTGTTCTTTTTGAAAATGAAATATGACAAGAGATTGTATTTAAATTAGAAGAGTGATGTGCTTTTTTCTTAGTTCCATCATAGCATGAAATCTTAAAGATTTCTTTAATTTTTTTATGTTATTTAGCTTAAGGGAACAAAAGACTAACAACAATTACATAGCAAGAAGTTTCTACCTGCCATCAAATTTCAAAAGGATCCTTTTCCCTCCATTAATTTTAAAGTAGATCTTTCGATCTCTGTAGTTTGATGTTTTCTGTGATGGACAGATTGGGGCAAGAACAAAAGGGTTCTTTCCCTATTCTGATTTGCTCTGTTTTCTTTTCTACCTTCCTCATGTAGATTAACAGTCTTAAGTAATAGCAGTCTTACCTGAAGGTAAAAATTCTTAGTTAATTCTATATTAAACATGACTTTTCTAGCATTCTATCTTGATATATGTAAAGGAACAATTAATAGAATGTTTCTTGTTTACTATGAAATGGAGCAAAAGAAAGCATTTAAACAATTTAAATTGCATTAAGTATGTCTGGATTCAAAGAGACTCTGTAGTATCCATGTTGTAGTTAGAATGTGTAGGTTTGAATCCCAGCTTTGCCACTCACTCACTGACGGGGAATGTGGACAAACTACTTACTCTATGTACCCTTTTCTGTTCTGTAAATAAGGATATTTATAGTCCTTTCTTATGAGGTTGTGAGGTCTAATTTGATAAAGTATGTTAAGTGCTAGCATAATGCTTGGAATCCAGTAAACTCATACTCAATGTTAGCTATTGTTGTTGTTGTTTTTAATTACTTTAGTAAGAAGGATTCTAAGGGGTCACCGGGGTGGCTCGGTTGGTTGAGCCTCCGACTTTGGCTTGGGTCATGGTGTCGCAGTTAGTGGGTTCGAGCTTGCACGGGGCTCCCTGCTGTCAGCCCAGAGCCTGCTTGGGATTCTCGGTCCCCCTCTCTCTCTGCTCTTCCCCTGTTTATGTTTTCTCTCAAAACTACATAAACTTTTTTTTTTTTTAAAGGATTCTAAGGATTATTCTTTAATTACCAAAATAAGTCTTACAATCTCTTTACCTGAAATCTTTAAGAATCCATTACAATTCCAATTGTTTTCTTCTTACCTGCTTACATGGTTACTCACTCTCTCCTCTCTCCCGTGCCTTACCAAGAGTTAAGCACTTTGTACGTATCTGTTTCTTCAGAAGGGCTTGTCACACTTTGGAATTCAGCTTACCTGGTTGATTTGGCAACTCAGCTCATTTTTTGAAAATGACTTCAAAAAATATTACAACTGTTTTTATTTTTAGAGGAGGAGCCACATTCTCTTGTGGTATATCCTAAACTGAATTCTCCCTGTACATCTCCCTGAAATCTTTAAACATGGAATAATGGTTATATTTCAAAGATTTAATTTTTTATTGGTGGTAGAGAATTGTTGACTTTGATCACTCCATCTAGTTCTGATACTTTCAATTTTTCATTATTAAGATGTTGAGTTGCCTCCTAGTTTTTATTATTTTACATATCTGAATAAAGACACATTTAAATTTACACAATCTGAGCCTGATGAATCACTAGGTTCTAGCTAGAAATCTTTCATTCAGTTTTGGAACCTTAGGTTTGGACAAAATATTTGTGTTCAGTTGCTACCACAAATCTTTCCTGCCATCTTCCCTTCTTCTCTTTTCCTTTTCTTTCTCTTTCTTTTTGAAAATATTTAGGATGCTTCAAATTCCAAAATTTTCTTAACCTGTAAATTTTCCACTTAAATTTAGCCTAAAAAACCTATCAGCCATAAAGTACTTGGGAAACAGCACCCCGAGTCAGTAACAATAACAAGCTAATTATGAAAGGCATTTGAAAGGGATTGTATGAGATCTTGATACTTGTTCAAAGACTGACATGGATTTTAAATGTTTAAGACTTTAGAACTGGTATTTTGAAAGGGAGACTATGTCTGGATTTCAAGTACTAAAATTTGATTGAATGAATTGGCGTTTTGATTTTGAGTAAAATCTACTTTTGCTGCTGTTGGTGTTCATGCCACCCTGTGACAGCTTTAAATCTCCTGTTCAATTTCTAATCACATGGAACTGAATTTTGATTTGCCTCCAAATTTTTGCATATTCTTCACTCATTTTTGTCATTTAGCCTAAACATGTTATTTTAATATTTGAAGAATGCTACTAGAAGGACCACTTTTGTGGGTGAAGGCACATTTCCTCTTTTGTCCTTGGAGTATATTTTTGCACAGCTGTACATGGTTGCAGGTCAGCAGATGATCCATTTTTATCTACCTCCACTTTGATCATGTTCCTAGGAGAATGGCATTGTCTTTCTACATGACATTGCCATGTCTTACACGCCTTGACATGGTTCTGTCCCTTCACAACAGACAGGTGAAGGGGTGTTTGGGCTACTTTGTAGACCTATGGAGGTAATCCCAATTAGTCAAGAGAGGCAAGGGGAGCAATTTCTTGGAGCAAAAATCATTTTTTGTTTTATAGGAATGAGGGTGGACTCAGGCTGTGGTAACCACAGAGAATGAGAAGCAAAAAGCATTTGGTATCCATATTTTGGTGGGGGAGGAGACTATATGGTATAAAGTTATGCTTTGAGATTGTTGAAGCAACTGGTTATCTTCTAGAAGCACATGATATAAAGGAGGTGGAGATTAGCAAATAGCATTTATTGAGGATCTATTCTGGGCCTCGAACTCCTATTTGGTGTTTCACTTTTGTATCTCCTTTGATCTTCATAGCAACCTGCATGAGGTGATTATTTATCCTCACTTAATAGCTTAAATTGTATAAAGTTATGCAATTATTAAATTGAGTTGGGATTTGGAACCCAGGTTTATCACAGTACAATAAAACATTTGTATTTTAAAATAGCTGTAACTTTAGACACCCAGCACCACAGCAGAATTTTTCATTTTCTATTTGCTGTGTGTTTTACCTTCCATATTACTACACTGATTTTTAACGTTAAAATTACAAAATAATACTTTATTTGAAATTAAAAACACATAACACAAAAGCACAAAGAAGAAAATAGAAATCATGTCTTTATCATTTTAGGACAGCCACTGTTAGCATTTTGATGTATATTTGTCCGTGTGTTTCTTATGTGCACTTCCTCGGACCCCACCCCTGTCCCTTTGCCATCTCTAAAGTGCCCCTGTGGATCTCACCTTTCTTCCAGACTGGGGAATCTGGTGGCTTCTTTGAATCGCAGCCTGTAGTGGAGTGTTGCTGTTCTGTAGTCCTTGACTCATGCACAGATCCCTGCTCCCATCAGTATGGACAGGTTTGCAGGATTAGTGATTTATGAAACCCTTGGCTGCTTTTTTCAAAAGGTCAGTGGACAGCGATGAGACTGGTGGACGCTTTTGAGACTTCCTAGACTATTTAGTACAAACATTTAAGTTGTTGCTATGTTTTCATGTTTAAATAATGCTGCCATGAAAGATAATATCGTAGATCAATTTTTGTTCACATTTTGGGTTTTCTTTAGGTTATTTGAAGAGGGATTGCTAGGACAAAGGATATGTACCTTTCTAAAGGTATCTGATACATATCGCCGAATTGCTGTACTCCTTGGTTATGAGTTTTTTTTACTAAACCAAACCTGAGTTGTCTAATCTATATTTTTATTAGATTTTAATTGACAGTTACTTTATTAATTGAACATACAGATAACTAGATCAGATGGGGAATAAGGTGTGCCTCTAGCTTTGAACACAAAATTATTGAGCTGAAATAACCAAAACAGGATATAGGGATTCGTAAAGAACCTTGAAAAGTGCTGTCATTCTAGACTGAAAAAAATAATTCCTCACTTGAATTTAGGTACAGGTCAAAGTTATGGACTTTGAAACTATTATTTTCTCACCTAAGATTAGGGAAACCCCAATTTTCATCTCCAGTTTAATGGGGCCCTTAGGCCTAACCTTGTGCCATAACAAGACAACAGGAGTTCAGGTTGAACAGAATGGACGGTGTGGTAAACAGAATAATAGACCCTAAAGGATATGTATGCCTTAATCCTTGGAACCAGTAAATATGACTAGATTATCCACATTGTCCCAGTGAGATCAGATAAGCCCTTGAAAGCAGAGTTTTCTCCCCCCGAGAGTGGAAGAGAAAGTCCAAGATTCCTGAGAGGATTTGACAAACCATTGCTGTCTCTGAGGTACACAGGGCCACATGCAAAGACTGAAAGAGACCTCTGGAGCTAAGGGTAAATGCCAGCTGACGGCCAACAAGGAAATGGCGATCTCAGCTCTAAAACTATAACAAACTGAATTATGTCAATAGCCTGGATGAACTTAGAAGTACATTCTTCCCCCAGAGTCTCCAGAGAGGAACACAGACCTGCTGACACCTTGCTTTTGATCTTGAGAATTCAGTTGAGCCAACTTGTGCCTGGACATCTGACCCACAGAAACTATGATATAAGGGTGTTGTTTTAAGCCTCTGAGTTTATAGGAATTGTTTATAGCAGGAATAGGAGACTAATACACTGAGAATGGAAGAGATCGAACCAAACCGTTTCTTTATTACTAGAATAAGGGATCCATAGTTCTCTTTATTCATCTATAAGATTTTTAAAGTGCAATCGAATCAGACTGAAAAATTGACAGCTACTGTAAAAAAATATTAGTAGCTTGTGGTAAGTTTATAACTGATTTTGTTGTTTGCCTGTGCCAACAATTTTATAATTCATTTTTGTCTTAGTGTTTTCCTTAAAAAAATTTTTTTAATGTCTATTTATTTTTGAGAGAGAGAGTACAAGCAGGAGAGGGGCAGAGAGAGGGAGGGAGACACAGAATCCGAAGCAGGCTCCAGGCTCGGAGCTGTCAGCACAGAGCCCCAGGTGGACCTCGAACCCACAAACTGTGAGATCATGACCTGAGCTGAAGTTGGTCGCTTAACCGACTGAGCCCCCCTGGCGCCCCAATGTCTTAAGTGTTTTTCATGCATATTATAATAAATGTAAAATGTGTGAATTGAGTTTTTCCATTAATGTTATGGTAATTTTCAAATGTTACTAGATAATCTTAATATCATTTCTTATACTTCAATAATCTATCATTTGCTTCTGCCATACTTTAGCATTTCCTTGGTAATCTCTGATATTCAGTCTTTTTTCTATGACTACCATATTCCTTGGACTGGACAATTTCAGGAAAGTAAATATCTCAGTCAAACCATAAAGGGATTTTCAGATAGTAACTATGTTACATTTAAATTCACATTGAGTTATGTTTGTTTAAAAGCTGGATCTTGAAGATGGTAATGGCTTTCATCAGCACATTCTGCATGGAGTTATCCATTTAATCTATTCTTGAATTACAAATAAGATTTGACCTACTCTTATTGTGATGGTATAAGTTTTTCTCATAGAAAATGAAATTTGAAATTTTGAGTAGTAGTTAGTAGTGGCAGAGATGTAGTAAGTCTTTGAGTTGTGATAAGTATTTGTAAAATCGGTTTTGAAGAACATAACAAGAGTTTTATGTTGCCTTTATAGTCAGCATTAATAAAAATTATGTATATACTGAAATGTAATGTTTTTATTCACTTATTCATTCATTCAACAAATACTCTTTGAATGTCTACTGTATGCTGAATACTATATTAGAGACATGGGATATAGTACTGAATAGTCAAGTCTCTGCTCTCATAAAGTCTGGGAGGTGGGGATGGAGGAAAAGGGCTACAGGGAGAAAATAAATATAAATATACATTATATCAGGTGGATAAGTGCTTTGAAGAAAGATATTGCAGGATATGGTGATAGAGTGATGAAAGAGGGTCAATTTGAAATATTTAAAAAATATGAAAATACTGGTTGAAATACACAAAGGAATGTTTAGTTGAAATACACAAAGGAAGGGTCAGAGAGAGAGAGACACACACACAGAATCTGAAGCAGGCTCTAGGCTCCAAGCTGTCAGCACAGAGTCAGATGCGGAGCTCCAACTCATGGACCCTGAGATCATGACCTGAGCCGAAGTCAGACACCCAACTGATGTAGCCACAGACGCCCCTTTGTATCACAATCTTGATTCACTATTAAGATATTTATTACTTGGAATAGTGTAGTTAGTCCATGGACCCAACAAAAATGCCTAAAATTGATTTTGCAAAGGTGAACCAAACATGCTGCATTTAGTTAGTAAAGGTAAATTATTTTAAAAGCATAGAGAGAGAAAAAAATAAACCATTTGCTGGTGTCTGTATTATCAGCATTTATAATTAAGAATATTTTCAAGTGTTGATGATTACAGGTTTGTAATATAACTTGAAGTCTGGAATTGTCATGTCTCCAACTTTGGTTTTCTTTTTTAACATTATTTTGGCTATTTGGGGTCTTTTCTGGTTCCATACAAATTTCAGAATTGTTTGTTCTAGCTCTGTGAAGAATGCTGGTGTTATTTTGATAGGGATTGCATTGAATGTGTAGATTGCTTCAGGTAGTATCAGCATTTTAACAATATTTGTTCTTCCAATCCATGAGCATGGAATGTTTTTCCATGAGCATGGAATGTTTTTTATTTCTTTGTGTCTTCTTCAGTTTCTTTCATAAGCTTTCTATTTTCTTATTTTTTTTTTAACGTTTATTTTTTTTTGAGAGAGAGACAGAGCATGAACAGGTGAGGATCAGAGAGAGAGAGGGAGACACAGAATCTGAAACAGGCTCCAGGCTCTGAGCCGTCAGCACAGAGCCCGACGCAGGGCTTGAACTCACGAGCTACGAGATCATGACCTGAGCCGAAGTCGGACGCTTAACTGACTGAGCCACCCAGGCGCCCCAACTTTCTATAGATTTTTTAACCTCTTTGGTTAAGTTTGTTCCTGGGTACTTTATGGTTTTCGGTGCAATTATAAATGGGACCGAGTCCTTGATTTCTATTTCTGCTGCTGCTTTATTGGTATATAGAAATGCCACAGATTTCTGTATGTTGATTTTCATATCCTGTGACTTTCATATCCTGTGAATTCACATATCCGTTCTAGCAGTTTTTTGGTGGACTCTTGGGTTTTCCACATAGAGTGTCATGTCATCTGGGAAGATTAAAAGTTTGACTTCTTCCTTGCCGATTTGAATGCATTTTATTTCTTTTAGTTGTCTGATTGCTGAGGCTAGAACTTCCAACATATGTTGAACAATGGGTGAGAGTGGACATCCCTGTTGTGTTCTTGACCTTAGGCAGAAAGCTCTGTTTTTCCCCATTGAGGATGATATTAGCTGTGGGTCTTTCATAGGTGGCCTTTATGATCTTAAGGTATGATCCTTCTATCCCTACTTTCTTGAGAGTTTTTATCAAGAAAGGATGTTGTATTTTGTCAAATGCTTTTTCTGCATCTACTGAGAGGATCATGTGGTTCTTATCCTTTCTTTTATTAATGTGATGTATCATGTTGATTGATTTGCCAGTATTGAACCAGCCCTACATCCAGGAATAAATCGCACTTAATCATGGTGAATAATTCTTTTAACGTATTGTTGGATTCAGTTTGCTAGTACCTTGTTGATAATTTTTGCATCCATGTTCCATCAGGGAATTTGGTCTGTATTCTCCTTTTTAGTGGGGTCTTTGTCTGGTTTTGGAATCAGGGTGATGCTGGCCTCATAGAATGAGTTTGGAAGTTTTCTTTCCATTTCTATTTTTTTTGGAACAGCTTCAAAAGAATAGGTGTTAACTTTTCTTTAAATGTTTGGTAGAATTCCCGTGGAAAGCCATTTGGCCCTGGACTCTTTTGAGATTTTTGATTACTGATTCAATTTCTTTACTGGTTATGGGTCTATTCAAATTTCCTATTTCTTCCTGTTTCAGTTTTGGTAGTTTATGTATTTCTGGGAATTTCTTCCAGATTGACCAATATGTTGGCATATAATTGTTCATAATCTCATATTGTTGTTTGTATTTCTATCGTGTTGGTTGTGATCTCTCCTCTTTCATTTGTGATTTTATCTGGATCCTATCCTTTTTGATCAAACTGGCTAGGGGTGTATCAATTTTGTTAATTCTTTCAAAGAACCAGCTCGCGGTTTCGTTGATCTGTTCTGCTGTGTTTTTTTTCTTTCTTTTTTTTAAATTTTGATATCCTTGGTTTCTGCTCTAATCTTTATTATGTCCCTTCTTCTGCTGGTTTTGGGATAAAGAAGATGTGATACACACACACACACACACACACACACACACACACACACACTCTGGAATATTACTTAGCAATCAGAAAGAATGAAATCTTGCCATTTGCAACAATGTGGATAGAACTAAAGTGTATTATGCTAAGTGAAATAAGTGAGTCAGACAAAGATAAATATCATATGATTTTTCTCTCATATGTGGAATTTAAGAAACAAAACAGATGAACATAGGGGAAGGGAAGGAAAAAATAAGATAAGAGAGAGAGGCAAACCATAAGACACTTTTAAATACAGAGAACAAACTGAGGGTTGCTGGAGGGGTTTTGGGTGGGGGGATGGGCTAAATGGGTGATAGGCTTTAAAGAGGACACTTGCTGGGATGAACACTGGGTGTTTTGTATAAGCGATGAATCATTAAATTCTACTCCTGAAATCATTATTACACTATATGTTAACTACCTTGGATTTAAATAAAATTTAAAAATTAAAAACCAATTCTCAAGTGTATGATTTTAGTCAATAATCATTGGTAAATTTTTCTGCATATAAAATAGGTAACTTTCTTTAAAGAAAATAAGATTTATATAGGTAAATGGAAAAGTGGTAAGTATACATTTGCAAGGGTCAGGGGTGCCAAACCCTGTACAGTCGAAAATCTGCGTATAAGTTTTGACTCCCTGGAAACTTAACTGTTTATAGCCTACTGTTGATTAGAAGCCTTACCTGTAATGTAAACAGCCGATTAATAGATATTTTGTGTGTATGTCTATGTGTGTGTTTTACTGGATGAACTTGATGTTTATTTTATAGTGTGAGTATTTTTTATTGAAGATAATTAGCATACAGCATTATATTAGTTTCAGGTGTATGACATAATGATTCAACATATATTGTATGCATATTATATACTCATAATAAACTAAGCTGCAGAAAAGAAAATGTTATTAAGAAAGTCATAAAGAAGAGGACATATATTTAAAGTACTGTATTTATCAAAAAAAAAAAAAATCCATGTGTAAGTGGACCCACAGTGCTCAAACCTAAGTTGTTTAAGTATCAAGTACTGTGTTTTGTGAAGCAGTAAATAAGTAAGAATTTCAAGTCATTAAAATTGTTAAGACAAGATTAGCACACACAAAAAAACAAACTATTTCAAACAAAGGAAATGTTTTCAAATGGTCTTTTTCTTGCTGTTTTTCCCTCTTTTGGAACATTTTAAGTAATGGACTGTGGAAAACTTTATTTTATGAAACGTCTGATTACTTAGGATCTAGTCAATTGTGTATTTGTATAAAACTTCTGTTGGGGCTTATAACTGTAAGGAACAAACTCCAAATGATACTTTTGAAACAGTTCACGTTCAGTATTCTTATTTTGCAATATTTTTAGAAGTAGTATAATTTTCATTAAGATAACTTTTTTCCTGAAGATACAATTTATGTCAAGATTTTAAGATCTGTTTTCAAAAATTAGATATGTATTTGAGAGTGGGAATTATCCTTTTCCTTCTATTTCTTTTTTTTGATGTTTTATTTATTTTTGAGAGAGAGAGAGAGAGAGACTGCAAGTGGGGGTGGAGTAGGGGAGGAAAGGTGGTGGTGGGACAGGATCCAAAGCAGGCTCTGTGCTGACAGCAGCGAACCTGATTCCAGGCTTGACCTCACGAACTGTGAGATCATGACCTGAGCCGAAGTGGGACACTCAACCGACTGACACACCCAGGCATACCCTTTTTCCTTCTATTTGTAGTTCAATGTAAAGCCTGACAGTTTTCCAAAGAATTTATTAACACGTCAATAAACAAATATTTAGGAAATTTCCAAGTGGTTGTTTATGTTAATGCTACCTTTTTTTTCTTTTCCACTTTACAGATATGATCCAGACCTGCTCATGAATGACTTTTGGTTAGTCAGAGTGAACATTCAATAATGAGTGGTGCAGCTTTGGGACTCGAGATTGTTTTTGTCTTTTTTCTGGCATTATTCCTACTTCATCGATATGGAGACTTTAAGAAACAGCATAGACTTGTAATTATTGGAACACTGCTAGCTTGGTATCTCTGCTTTCTTATCGTCTTCATACTGCCTCTGGATGTTAGTACGGTAAGAGGTGAAACTGAGTTTTGCAATTTGAAAGGCAATTGTAATCATACAGCATGTTTGAGATATGTTAGTTCTTAAAACAGCTAAACTATATAAGGTCATGCTTAACTTTTTGTATTTAAATCTTTGTGAATTTGATCATTAAAAAACATAACCAGGAAGGTCACTGGTGGATAGGTTGATACCCCCCAGTATCCCATAACTCTGTAACCTTCTGATTTTCATTTTTAAACCATGTGTTCATTGATTTAGACAATATACAACCGGTGTAAGCATGCAGCCGCAAACTCAAGCCCTACCGAGAACAGCAACATTACAGGATTCCACGCAACTGCTACCCCAGTTCCAAGGTATTTTCTTCCTTTTTTTTTTTTCTTTTTTTAAATAGTGTGGAGGAAAAATTACTTTAAAATTGTCTGTTCTTACCATTCGGGATTTAAATTTATAAAGTTGATCTTCTTTTTCTACTCATCCCCCACGCCTCTCCCATCCTTTGCTAGTAGACTTTTAATTACATTGTATTCTATTTAAATGTAAAGCTTAAATAAATTTTACGTATTTATTGGTGCATGAGGCCTTTCAGTAGATGCTAAGCAGAAACTTGGAGAAGACCTGATTTTTTTAGCCCCGGTTCTACCTCTTACTAAGAATGTGACTTCCAATGGCTTTTTTTTTCTTCTCAGCCTCTCTCTAATCTAAAAAAAAACCTTCATTTTCTCTTTTGCCTGATTTACAAGGTTGTATAAGGGGATTATTCTGTATGTAGGATGTTCTTTTCATATTGTGCATCTTTTGAAACCATTATAGTTTTAGACCGAGAATGAATAAAGTTCAAATTATCGAAAGGTTACGTTAAATCCATATCAAACTTCCAAGTAAATAGGTTTAATAAATGTTGAGTGTAGCTTCTACCAATGCTCTAAGTAGTGTTTGCATGCTTCTTTATGCAGCTTTTATTATTTTTTTAATCTCACCTGAATAAGGGTAAATTTAAAATGTAACTGTTACTCCCTTTAAAGCACATTAAAAATTGAATATGGATCAGCAGCAGTTGTGAATCGTTGGACGCTCCTAGACTAAACAGTATCCTTATAGTCAGGGAAGACTATTAATGGAAGATACACATATGTTCAGAAAATTCAAACAGAATTATATACAGATACTGGCATCTCTGTCCATGGGATCTGTGCCACAGTGACTAATCAGTTAGGGCTCCAGTTACCAGGAGTTAATCACCTAATTTCTTTCACCTCCCTGTTCCCTCTCCCCAGAAAATAACCAATCCCACAAAATGGAGTGTGTATTTTAAAGACAGTTACCAGTTTTAAAGGCAGTCAAATCAGAGATTTAGTTTCTTGACATATTCATTCACTTTTAAAGACTCACATTATCAGTCTATTAAGTGAACATTAGGCCCTCTTTTACTCAAGGACTGAAAATACACTAAAAGTTGAAAATTTAAGTGGCATTCCTCTCTAGAACAAACTGTTTTGTTCCCTTTGTTTCTTTTTTTTTTTTAGTTTGACGGTCTGCTTTGAATTTTAAGTTTTCTGTGAAATTTTGGAAGCTAGAGTCGATAATTTAATATCTGAATGTAAATGAACTTTGCCATGCACAAGTTAATTATATAACTTATTTAAGTAGTCATCATTTATTAATTGGCTATAAATTGTTGTTAAACAGCCAACATCCATGTTTCAAGCCATGGAGTTACATTCCTGATGGAATCATGCCAATTTTCTGGAGGGTAGTATATTGGACATCACAATTTTTAACATGGTAAGTGATAGTGAAGGATAAAAAGTTTTTAAATTTTGGCTGAAGTAAAAAGAAAAAGATTATACTTTCTCTGTGAACCTTCATTTTTAGGGTTTATTCAAGTGTTAATTTTTTTTTTTCTTAAATCTGTATATTCTCCTTTTCTGCTCATTCACTTCTCTCCCATCTTAGAAGAAATGAAACGAAAAACCCCCAACAAACAAGAAATAGAATACAGAAACCAAAAATTTTCCTTGTCACCATTCCCTTCTAGTTACTGCCTTCTCTCTTGACCTTCTTCCATTTAGTCTTCCTCCAGTCCCAGTTTTAAATGAAATTGCTCTTGCTAAGGTCATCATTGTCTCCTGGTTTTCTTTCTATCTGCTTAGCCCAACCTGCTGAATTTCCTTCATGGGTTCTATTTCTGTGGCCCATTTCCTGAATGTTGGCATTCCCTAGGGTCCCATCTTTGGTCATCTTGTTACTTGAGCCTCTCTGTATAGCTTTAATTGTAACCATAATCGGATACATTCCAAATGTTTCTTTCTACCCACGGTAGCTTTGTCTTTCTGCTGGGTTCCAAATTCACATTATTCACTGCCTACTGAGCATTTTAGATATTCTGCAGGCAACTAAGCTCTAAAACTGAAGCTAGTGAATTTTGCAAGAGAAATCACACGGCACAGTCGGGTAGTGCACCTGTAAATTCATGTTCATCCGACTCATCCAGGCTCCCAGCATTGACAGACTTCTATGTGTCTCTAGTCTGCTCGCTCTTTGTTCTCCACAGTGAATCCTTCTAATCACTACAGACCTCAAACCTCTACTATTCCCTTTGTGGCTCTTTCTCTCTCTTTTACATCCTAGAATCAGTCACCTTTTCTCCTTTCAGAGTACTTTACTTTCTACTTCACAGTGAAAATAGAAGTCCTCACATGGTACTCTTTCAGCTTCCCACCAGCACACCTCCCTACCCGTCCTTTTCCCTTTCACTCAAAGAATGGAAGAGTCACTCTCAAAGTGATTACAAAGTGAAATCCCTCTTCCTGAAGTATGGACCCATCTCCTTCAGCTCTTGCTACCTATACTTTCAGCTTCCGGTTTCAACAAAGCATATACAATTCTCTCATCCTTTTAAAAAAAAGAAAAGAAAAAAAAGCCAGATCTCTCAAATGCAATCCTTTCCAACTTCCTAGCTTCTAACCTCATTGATCTATTCATCACGGCTTAATTTTGAGAGGGAGACTTTTTTTTTTTTTGAGAGAGAGAGAGAGAGAGAGCAAGTGGGGGAGGGACCGAGAGACAGAGGATCCAAAGCAGGCTATGCCTTGACAGCAGAAAGCCTGACTTGAGGCTTGAACTCACGAACTGAGACATCATGACCTGAGCTGAAGTGGGATGCTTAACTGACTGAGCCACCCAGGTGCCCCTCGGGGTGGGGGAGACTTTTTTATTGAAGTATAAATTAGTACAGAAAAGTGCACAAATTGTGTTCAGTTTGACTTTTTTCAAAGTGAGTACACCCATATAACCAGCACTCAGATGATATTATAGAATATTAACAATGTTCATGCTAAGTCTAGAAGCTTCCCTCATGTCCCTCTCCCAGTCCTACCCTCCCCAAAGGTAGCCATGATTCTGACTTCCATCACTATAGATTAATTTTACCTGTTTTTGAACTTTATAAACATGGAATTAATATGGTATGTATTTTTCTGCACCTCTTTTTTTGCTCACATATTTGGAAATTCATCTGCATCTTATTGTACGTGTCAGTATTCTCTGCTTTGTCATTTATGTAAAATCTTCCATTATATGAATATACTGCAATTTATCCTACCCAGCCAAATTTCTTAAATGAATTGTCTACATTTACTTTTACTGTCTTTATTTCCTCATTGCTTACTCTTTCCTCACCCCATTGAACTCTATTTTCTAGCTCCACTTCTCCACTCACACAGACAGGTTCCTAATTTACTAGACTTCTTGGCAGCATTTGATTATTGTTTTCTCTCTCCACTTTGAAACGCTTTCTTCTGTTTTTTCCTCCACGTGCTCCTTGGTTTTCTTCCATATCTACTGATCTGTCTCAGTCTCCTTTACTGGCTCCTCCTGTTAGTTCTCTACCTCTCCTTTAAAAGATGATCTTTCCCAGGGTCAGCCTTAGTTCTTTCCTTCTCATTCTACGTATTCACCCTTCCAAATCTCATCTACTGGTGTTATTTCAGAACCACTGATATGGTGATGACTCCTCGATCTGTATTTCTAATCCTCTCTCCCGAATTCTGAAGCTGGATAGCCAACTACTTCCAGTGCAGCTTCTTTGGGATGTGTCCTAAGTACCTCCGATCAGTGTATTCACAACCAGGCTTCTCCCTTCCTGCTTCTTACCATATCACCACTCCTTACCCTCTCCCACATAGTCCCAGTTTTGTTTCCTTTCAGTCCATTCTTTCTGCTGAAGACTTACCAGTCTTTAGAAAACTTAAATTTGATCACATCTCCTTTCTGTTAAAGAAAAAGATTCCTCGTTGTCTGAATGCAGTCCAAAGTCTTCATAAAGGCGTTAAAGTCACTCGTGACACCGTTGTACTCGCTGTTGGTCATTGTGGCCTCTTTTGCTCCCAGAAATGTGCTTTGGTCTCCCCAAAATCTAATATTACAAAAATATTCAGTTATCTGTTATAGTTTGTTCAGTATTAATACTCAAAATCATATTTATGAAAAGAACTACACATTAAAATTGAGATTCACATCATTCTGCTATTTTGAGAATAAATAGGCATGTTAATTGTTTCTGTAATCATGTTTTTCCAACCGTCTAGGATTCTGTTACCTTTTATGCAGTCCTATGCAAGATCAGGAGGGTTTTCCATCACTGGGAAGATCAAAACTGCACTGATTGAGAATGCAATCTATTATGGCACCTATTTGCTGATTTTTGGAGCATTTTTAATATATGTAGCTGTAAACCCACATTTGCACTTAGAATGGTAAGAAAAGTTGTTTTCTTAATATTATTTTAATGTATGTTTACATTTTTAAAAATTTACTTTTCTCTCATATGGGCAGGTAAACAGACATTTTACTGAGAAACATACCGAGTTATGTGTTTTATAGATTCCCCAAAAAGAAATCTGAATAATGCATACTTCTAAGAAGAAAAAAATGGAACAACTATTAAATGTAGCTATTAGATGAAGGACTAATGATTTGTCTAATAGCTATGTGTTAGAAGTATTAACACTTATGATTTTTTTGCAGTTTTTATTTTAATTCCAGTTAATATACAGTGTAATACTAGTTTCAGGTGTACAGTTTTGTACATGACAAAATAACTAGTTTGTTTTTTTTTTAAATGTTTATTTTTGAGAGAGAGTGAGAGTGCACGTGCAGGGGAGGGGGAGAGGGAGAGGGAGACAGGATCCTAAGTGGGCTCTGTGCTAACAGCAGACAGCCCGATGTAGGGCTCCAACTCACGAACCATGAGATCATGACCTGATGTGGGGCTCAAACTCATGCACCATGAGATCATGACCGGGCCGAAATCAGATGCTTAACTGATTGAGCCACCCAGGTGCCCCTTAGGTTTCTTTTTCTTTGGAGCTTGTTGAATATTTTTTTCTTTTGTTCTGACTATACCTTGAGAGCATATTTCTCTTTGATGTTAGATTCAGACATTATAATAAAATTGAAATCTGTATTACACTTGTGATCTATATAATGTTATGTGAAGAGATCTCAAAAATTTGGGAATAGAGTAGTAATGATAATTCTCACTGTTGCATTCCTGAGATTTGTGTAGGTGTGGCTCAACATAAAATTTTTTAGACTTTAAAATTTTTTTCAGGCTTCTCTTGGTTAATACTGAGTAAGAAAGCACCTAATGAAAAATATCTTTTCTTTGGGAAAAAATATATATAGTTTTCACCATGAACTATCCTAGATTCTAATTTTAACTATGATAGAAGCAGTGTTTCCTGTGTTAAAGTCTATTTCTGCAGTTAAGCTCTAACTTCCTTTTAAAACGCACAGATTATCTGCTGTTGCTAAAAAAGTAGCTGAGGATTGGAAGGTATACTTTTTTTCATGTATACTTTTTTTTCATCCTAGCCATCTTGTAGGGCTGTTTCCTGAAAAACCATTTAACACTAGTTAGTTTTATTTTATATTTTTGGAAAAAATATATATATATAAAATTGTTGGAAAAATTTCTTTCTCACAGCTCTCTGCTTCTGTTTTCTCTTTCTCAGGAACCAGCTTCAGACAATTGGAATAGCTGCAGCAAATACATGGGGCCTGTTTCTCCTCGTGTTGTTATTGGGATATGGTTTGGTAGAAATTCCTCGGTCGTACTGGAATGGAGCAAAAAGAGGTTATCTACTTATGAAGACATATTTTAAGGCAGCCAAACTGATGACAGAAAAAGCAGATGCAGAAGAGACTTTAGAAGATGTCATGGAGGTAATAAGCCAGTTTAAACTAACAGTCAGTCACTATTGGTTTGTTGCTATTGTTGTTAGCACGTTAATGGGTTTCACATGGAAGATTTGGTGATGTGCGATCCTTCAGTATGTCCCATCCGGTAGGATGGCTTCCTGGATAGCTTCCTGTTGGCCGTTCCAGCTTCATGAGGTGTCATCTCCACCTTCTAACCCACAGATTCAGCAACAATTATTCAACAGTGCAGGGTATGCTTGTCATCTTGGGGTAACCTTACAGAGCCCTTCTTTTACTCTTAAAAGTGTTGTGATTGAAAAATCTAATACTGGCTTTTTGGCATGTATTCCCTACAAAAAGTAAGAACTGCAGTAGAATATATTGATTGAAAATGTAGGAGTAAATTCATAGATAGTATTCTATTACATTTCCTCAGGCATCTGCTGGCTATTATTACATGTTTCAAAAGAAGATAATGTATGTTTGATAATTTTTGTATTTATTTATGATATATTTGGAAGTTTATATTTGAAAATTCAGATTTTTGGAAAAAAACTTGAAAATTTATATTTAGTAAGAAAATAATTTTTAAAAGATAATTTAAATTTGATACTGTTACCCTTTAAAGTTGGTACTAATTCAGTTGTTTCAGATTTGAGGAATATGGATTTTACCAGTTATTCAATATTCCTTCAAGAAATATAAATCCAGGGGCGCCTGGGTGGCGCAGTCGGTTAAGCGTCCGACTTCAGCCAGGTCACGATCTCGCGGTCCGTGAGTTCGAGCCCCGCGTCAGGCTCTGGGCTGATGGCTCAGAGCCTGGAGCCTGTTTCCGATTCTGTGTCTCCCTCTCTCTCTGCCCCTCCCCCGTTCATGCTCTGTCTCTCTCTGTCCCAAAAAAAAATAAATAAACGTTGAAAAAAAAAATTTTTTTTAAAAAGAAACATAAATCCAGTTAATTATGCAAGATCTGGATTTTGCTAGGAGGAATTGTCAATGACTGAAGAAAGATAGATTTTGTTGTTGTTTGTTAAGTAGGAACTCTCTACTGAGGAATAGGATGTGGAAAACTAGGACTGGCATTGGTGCCGTCTTTGTTATTTTATTTTTATTTTATTTTATTTTATTTTATTTTATTTTATTTTATTTTATTTTATTTATTTTATTTTTTTGAGAGAGAGCACACACGTGCAAGCAAGGGAGGGGCAGAGGGAGAGGGAGAGAAAGAATCTCACACAGGGCTTGATCTCAAAACCATGAGATCATGACCTAAGCCAAAGTCAAGAGTTGGATGCTTAACTGAGCCACCCTGGTGCCCCAAAAGTTACAAACTTTTGAAGGAGCCTTAGATTTATAACAGATATAGCAAATATCAGTAGTTAACTTGTTTCAGTACATATTTTTGTGTCACATGGCTGAAGAATTTAAAGGAAGAATACAATATTTTACATATAACATATAATCAGTATGGTTCATATTCAAAGTTGTGCTAACAAGTCAACAAATCTTTAAGGCAGTTTAGGAATAGAAAATTGTAATGTAATGATGATTCAAGCATCTTTTAAAAACCCAAGTCTTCTCTTGTCCCTGCTATATTTAGGTCACTTGTTGACCTCAAACAAACCGTTATAAAGGCCTTCTGGAGTGCTTTGCTTTTCTTTAGCCTGATCAAGTGCTGCTCAGGCAGCCGCTGACTGTCCTTTTCCCTGCGATCACATGTACTACTTTCAGTTCCTTGAAACTCCTTACGCACTTCTGCGTGGAGGCCTTTATACTGGCTGTTCCGCTGTTTGGAGTATTCTCGCCCCTTCCTTTGGTTTGCTGACCTTACTCCTACTCAAGCTTTTATCTCAGCTTGAACAATCAGTTTATCAGAAAGCCTCTCACACTAGATTACACAGCAGTTTCCATACCATTTCTATTTGAATAATACCTGTTTTCCTCAGTAAGCTGAGCTGCTGACAGGAGCAATGTCTATTGGTACAGGTTATTCCTAAAGTCTGCATATTGTAAGTTTTGATGGTTATTGCTAAATTACTTTCCAAAAACTGTTCTCATTTTTAAAATTTGTAATTGTTTTTAGTGAGCTTGACTATCTTTCCAGACGCATATTGGCCAATTGTATTGCTTTTGTGTCTTCCCAATTTTCTCTTGATTTGTGATAGCACATACATATTAGGGAAAATGATTTTTTTTGTCATATAAGATATAAATATATTTTCATAACTTTGTATGCCAGGTGGTTTCCTTGCCTCTAGTTTTGTATTCCTTGGGGCCATTCTCTACTCTCCAATCAGAATATTCTTTTTATTGTCCTGGTCAGTTCTCTTGCCTCCCAGCCTTTGAACGTGCCATTTCTTCTGCCTAGAGCAGTGGTTCCAACTTTTTAAAAGTTTCATTAGTATAGAAATTATTGTTCTTCTTTGGGATCTGCTGGTTGTAAAGATTACCCTTCCTAACTAACCCCTTTATACTTTTCATATTCACTAAATTGGTTATTAAATTAGCTCATCACCAGCCTGTCATCTTTAAAGACCTGTAACATCATGTCTCCCTACCACACCCTTCAGCCTGGATCGTGGTGACCTTATGCTTAACACAGTGCTGGCATAGAGTGTGCTCTTTATAACGAATGTGGAATGAGTCAGTAGTTGTGACTGCTGTAGGGAACTCTCTCATTGGAAAGGAGCCGGTGCTTTGTGACGCTTGTTGCCTGTTGCTTCTTCCTCTGGTTTCTTCACTGTACTTTAGATAATGAGATAACTGAGCTTGCTGAGCAAGGTGGAAGAACACAGCATTGCAAAGTTTGTCTGATCTTTCATGACCTTTTTATAATGCTCATTCACCTTTGTGTACCAAGAGGCAAGTGATAAGAGAGTAAATCTTAAAAAAATAGTAAAAATCATGAGGGTATAGATATTGCTATTCTATAACTTTGTATTTTTACTTATGTTCTTAAGAACTTCTATTTGGTGAACAGAACTTCATGTATATGCTAACTAACTTGGGTTGAAATTAAAATTATGAGAACACATATAGTACCTAGGACAGTCTCATTTGAAATGTACGATGTATAGAAATGGAAATATTTTTATTCTTCTTACTTTTTTTATAGGAGGTTCGTAAAGTGAATGAAAGCATCAAGTATAACCACCCATTGAGAAAATGCGTTGACACGATACTTAAAAAGGTAATTTGTCATATTCTCATCTTTTTTCTTTTGAAATATAAATTTGTAGACTGTAACATTATAATAAAAGCATCAGAAAAGTGTGAGAACAGCCTGTGACTGTGGTCTTCCCATCTCCTTTCCATTTTCATGGAAATATTAACCATAAATCAGTAGTAATCCATACTTAGAATTTGTTCTTTTGTTAATACCAGTGTGACATTTAATTATTGGCAGTATTTGTCATTGAAATGTGGATGTAGAGGTTAAGTTATAGATAATGATTGCTGACACAGTGATGGAGATGGACCTTCATAGTTTCTAAGTGTCATTGAATGTGGTCACTAAAGGTGCACCTCCCGTAATAAACTAGAGCCTTAATAATCTCTTTCAATTGCTTCTACCATGTCATTTCATGATATATGAAATAAATTGTAAAATGAATGACCCTATGAGATATTTAACACAGATATTTAACGAGAAGCTATAAAATTAAGGTTTTGATGCATTGGTATTGAATTAGGGTATTCATATACTTCCAAAATGATTATTCTAAAAATGGACTTCTCAATAGTTGTCTTTGCAACCATAGAACCACTGAACTATTTCTTTTTCTGTATTTTAAATCTATTATACTGATTATTAGCTAGTGTTCCCTTTGGCTAAGTTGATGGTAATGAGAATCAGTTCTCTAACCTTTTCTCTTTATATTGCTACCTTTTGAGACCTATTCAGGGAGGTTAAGTAACTTGCCCAAATTCAGATAGGTAATAAATAAATAATAGGGCAGATGGCTCCAAATTACGTGTTTGTTTTTCTCTACAACGCCTTTTAAAAATTCAACGTCTTGGGTTTGTTGCGATTCTTTTTTGTTTTTAGCTAGGAAAATAATTGACAGTTCCGTCAGGTTGCCTGCATAGCCTAATCCTCTCAAATACTAGTTGCTTCATGTAGGTAAGCTCTCAAGGTAAGAAGACACTTAATACATCTTCTAGAACATTTTCAAGGAAATGTCAGCCACTAACAATCCAAATATCTAGAGATGCCAGTAAAGGAAGAAGATGTTTTTGAGAAAATTAGATATGCCCAAGAGTGGCAAATTTTTAAATAAAAATATAATTTTACTTTTTTGCACATGAGATTTAAAAATATCTACTTTTCCCTTTTAGTGCCCTACAGAGTATCAGGAAAAAATGGGTAGGAACATGGATGATTATGAAGATTTTGATGAAAAGCATAATACCTACCCAAGTGAAAAAAGTCTGGTAAAACTACATAAACAGGTGACTTTATTAATAATAGCTTTTTTACTTACTGATGATTTTAATTAGATTTATAATTGCTGCCCACAAAAAGCGATTTTCGAGTAAATGTGTATTTGAAGCTTTCTTTGATCCTTGTATCATTCTTTGAGGTGTTTTAACTTTGTGTTTCTCAACAGGGGTACTGTTGGCATTTGGGGAGGGAAAATTACTCACTGAGCCTAATTGTTAAATATGTCCTAGAATATTAACATTCTTGGCCCCAATCAGTAAATGCCACGTGCCATTAACACTTCCCCATCAAAACATGCTCTCTGGAGGGATGTATAGAAATGGATCAGAACATTGACAGATATACCCAAATTCTCTTTTTTAGGTGATTTATTCAGTTCAGAGACACCGTCGAACTCAAGTACAATGGCAGATTCTTTTGGAACAAGCATTTTATCTCGAAGATGTAGCAAAAAATGAAACTAGTGCTACTCGTCAGTTTGTTCACACCTTTCAGTCACCAGAGCCAGAAAATAAATTTCTCCAATATTTTTATAATCCTACAGTTGGTATGTAATTTTACATAAATTTCAGAATTTAATGATGATAATTTTTCTAGAGAAAGAAAGTATATATTTTCCCCAGTGCAGAGTTGAATTGTATTTGTATTATTTGACATATACCATGTGGTAATATTATGTGTCTGATAAACTTCCCCCTCCAAAACTGTTTTACTTGTCATACAACGTATAATCTATCAGTTTCCACTGTTACTTCACAGATAACCAAAATGCTATGCAAAAATATATGCAATACATCAAGTATATTATATATTCATGATATATACTTAAAATAATTAGAACTTTAAGCAGTTTTATATCACAAGCTTGGGTCTCTTCTTTAGTCTTGACATACTACTAAAATATTCCCCTAAGAAGTCCTCTTTGATTATTTACATCTTTTAGTCTATTTATAAAACCTACATAAGTAGTCATAATGATTTCATTCTCTTTAATGATTATTTATGATACTCTCTCAATGTTATCAAATTTAATACGAAGAACTTAATGAAAATATGGCAAGTGTCACAGTATGAAAGCTTCCATTTAGCTTATTTGTTTACATAAACAGTTATGTTCATTTGATTCTTTTTGCCGTGTTTGGTCTTGAGTATGAAGACATAATGGCCATAACATATGTTAGAAAACTACTTCAACAAAGATCTTTTCTAATTAAATGAAAGAAATACTTGTTTTCATTCATTCAACAAATACTTGAGACATATATGCTGTATGTTGTTGGGTGTTGGGTATATATCAATAAGTGTAATGACAAAAATTCCTGGCTTTATGGAGTGAGAAAGTAGACTATGTACACAGAAAGGTATAAAGAAGATACCAGAATGTAGACATCAGGTTAATGGAGGAACCCAGTGAGGAAGGAAGAAAAGCAGGATAGTGAGGTGTTTTGAGGAAAGGTGTGTGTAAAGTACATTTCCCAATAGGTTGACTTCAGAGAAGTGAGGTGGGGGTGGAAAAGAGAAAAAGGTAAAAAACAAACAGACAAACAAAAGCCCAGCTGAATTTAAAAGAAATCTGGAGGAGAACAATTAGAGGCAAGGAGAATACAAAACTCTCAAAAGTTTTCCTTATAAAATGTAGTAGAGAAAAGAGGTAGTAGCTGAAGGAGAATGGCAAGGTCAAGATAAATTATAGCATGTAATTTGGGAACAGTATCTTAGAGGAAATGTAATGAGCGAAGAGCATGGCTGGGGTGATGTTCATGAGTAGCAGAGATGAAATGGGAAATAGTGAACAATGTAGAGATTGCCCTTAGATTAGGAGGTAAGGCACGGGTGTACCTAAGCAGGTGAGAAGAGGTAGTGGCAGGAACTTGGGGAGGTTCCCTTCTGCCAGTTTCTCGGTGAAATGCTGAGAGTAAAGCATAGGGTAAGAGATTTGGGAGATCTGAAGAGAAGATCTGAAGAGAGAAGGTGCAAAATAGTTGCTTAGGAGTGAAGGCATGGGAGAAGATTGAATTATAGGAGGCCAGCCAGGCAGTGCTCAGGATCCACCTGAAGTTGGTGATTAGGAATTTGGAATGAGACCAGTCAGCAAAGTTGGGTGCCTCACTCCTGAAGGGTACAGCTCCATGGGTGCAGGCTCAGAGTGGCCAGGGAGTTGGATCCTAACCAGGGTATGGTCTTGCTTAGCAAGTACAGGGAAGCAAGAGAGAAAAGAAATGGGGATGCTGGAGCATAATTATCCTCAAAGACTACGGAATCTGAGCTGATAAAGGAAGCAGCAGGATACCAGGGTATTAAGTGGCAATATAAAGGTGGTACAATGAATGGATGGTTGGTCCAGATAGAGTCAGTCAGTGGAATTGGATATTAGGTGAAGGTATTGCTTGGAAACAGGGATGCTTTAATGAGATTATAAGGAAGGAAGGGCAGTAAGAGGTTTAGGGATGACTGAGAATGAGTAGTTGAGGTGGAGTGGAGGATGAGATCACTGGAGGAAAGGAGGTCAAGGAAGTGAAAGACCCTAGGATATTGAAAAAAGGATCACTGGTGTGGACATTGAATTCATCAGGAATTGCGCTGAGAGTAGGGTTGAAAGATTTAGAGTCTGAGCTAAGAGCTCACTCAGCGCTTCAGTGAATGAAGTGAAAACGTAGCCTTTTCAATTCGGTGAGCTATCTTTTTGTTGTTGTTGTTAAAAAATGTCAGACTTAACCAAAAGTTAGCAGAATAGTACAAAGAATTTTTGTATATACTTCACTCAGATTCATTTACTTTATCTTTCTCTCTGTATATGTATTTTTCCTTAATCTTTTCAAAGTTGAATTCCAGACATGATGCCTCTTTGCTCCTAAATGTTTCAGTGTCTGTTTTCTAAAAATAAAGACATTTTCTTACTAACCAAATACAGTGACCAGATCAGGAAATGAACTTTGATACAGAGCTGTTTCTGTACACCTTACTCAGATTTTGCAAATTGTTCTAAAATATTCTTTGTAAAAAGAAAAAATCCCAGCTCATGCATTGTATTCAGGTGTCCGTCTCCCTAGTTTCCATTTATCTGGAATAATTTCTCAGTCTCTATTTGTGTCTGCTGACATTGGTGTTTTCGGAGACTATAGGCCAGTTTTTTATTAGGTGTCCCTGGATTTGAGTCTGGTATTTTCTCATGTTGGATGCAAGTTTTGCATTTTTGGTGGGAATACTGCAGCAATGACATTGTGTTCTTAGTGCTTCATAGCAGGAGGCACATGATGTCAGTTTATCCTGTTATTGGTGATTATTTGGTGAACATGGTACCTGCCTGGTTCCTCTACTGTGATATTACTGTTTTCTTCTTTGCAGTTATGGATCCTGTATGGAGATATTTTGAAACAATATAAATATCTTATTCTTTTATGATTTTTCCTAATCATTTTTTTCTTTTATCTTCCAGAATGGTACTGGGAATGTCTTTTGAGACCGTGGTTTTATAGGATACTTGCTGTGGTTTTGTCCATCTTCTCTGTGATTGTTGTGTGGTCAGAATGCACATTCTTTAGCACTACACCTGTCTTATCCCTCTTCGCAGTCTTCATACAGCTGGCTGAGAAAACATACAATTATATTTATATAGAGGTCAGTTTATTTTACATCTGTCATAAACATACGTCAGTTCATAGTCTAGTCATCAACTGTGTTTTTTATTTATATAATCTAATAATAATGAAAGCAGTGAAGTTGCCCATAGTGTTATTCAGACTTTCAAAAATGAGCTTCATCCATTTATCAGACCATAAAAACTAAAAACTGTGTTTGAGGAGGGATGACAAGGTGCAAAATAGTGCAGAATTCTTTTATGAGAATACTTTGATCCTGCTGATGCCAGTGAAGCTGCATAATGTACAGTCTTCGCGGGAAGGGTAGCCAAGGGCACGGGAGAACGGGCTCACTTCAGGAGGTGGATTTGAAACTTATGGACAGGATATTGAACTGGTTAAGACGTAGATTTTTTTCATAAATTCATTTTCTTAGGTGGTTAAAAAAACCCTTGTTACTGTGTTTAAACCAGTTACAGGTGTTTAAAACCTGAACTGTGTTCTAAAATGTTTAGAATGTCAATAAATGTTAGCTGGAGATAAAGGATAATGCTTGTGAGAGTGTATAAAGTGCCAAGGTCCATTAGTCTTAAGTCTGTTAGTCTTAAACTGATTTTGTTTGTTTTCATTTTTCAGATTGCTTGCTTCCTGAGTATCTTCTTTCTGAGTATCTGTGTTTATTCTACTGTGTTCAGGATTCGTGTCTTTAACTATTATTACTTGGCTTCACATCACCAGACTGATGCTTACAGCCTTCTGTTCAGTGGCATGTAAGTAGGAGTGTGTTTAGATACAAGGGAGTGACCCCACTGCATGTAGTCTATGGATGTCCCTTTTCTTTCTTATTGTTTCTGAGCATTCCACTAACACCTGCATTTATGTGAGCTCATTGATTATGTTTAAGCATTAGATGTTTGCTGATTGCTAGCTAAATCCTGCTTGAAGTTTAAGGTTATAATACAAGAGGTTTACTAGGTTAGGAACGAAAAGAAAGACAACCTGGACTTACAAGTTAGAGATTCAATAAATAGGTTGGTAAATACTAGGACCATTTGAGAATTTAGAGGCTAAGTCAGACCTAGAGTGTTCGGTGATTCAGTGGCATCAAACTGCATTGGGAAGGACTTAAAATGAACAGGAATATCCTTTGCTAAGAGAGTATTGCTAGTAATAGCTAGGTTGTGCTATTGTTTGTCCCTGTTGGTAAGTTGGTCATATTAGGTATTTATAAAATAGGCTGCACTTAGGCAGGTTCCCAGAGAAATCCATATCTGAAGCATCTTTCAGACTTTTTTCTTTAAATCTTTTTTCCCTCAAATAATTATAGAGTCACAGGAAGTTGCAAATACAGTACAAAGGGTCCTACTAACTAACCTTCACCCAGCTTCCCCAAATGGAGAAATTTTATATAGCTATTGTACAATATCCAAACCAGGAACTGTACATTGATATATTACTCTGAATTAGGTTACAGACCTTATTTAGTTCTTACTTTTTATCCTTCATTCATGTGCGTGTGTGTGTGTGTGTGTATGTATGTGTGTAGATTCACATAACCACCACCACAATCAAGATACAGAACTGTTCCATCATCACAAAATAACTCCCCATATTTCCTCTTTGTATTCACACCCTCCCTTCATTTTCCTCCCCACCTGTTCTCCAACTCTATAGCTCTGTGAGGTTCTCTTTTTATCTGGACAAAACTGAGCTCTAACAGTTCTTTGTACCTGAACTTGTCAGAGTGACCTACTTCAATACAACTTCAGCTCCTTTATGTACTGAGTACAGTTCCCCTCGAGGATATTGCTGTCCTGGTCATGTGGACACGGATTGCACAGATGGTAGATTTGAATAAAGTGCGTACGAAAATTCTTCAGGTACTGCACAAATCTTAGGATGAAACAGTGGCAGACGCAACCAAAGCAAGCAGCCTGAGGCTGGAGTTTTGCCCTGATGTTTTAGGGAGATGTGATTAATAGGATATTCAGAATGTCTCTCAAATAAGGGCAGTTTGCATTAAGAATTCAAGATATATGTAATACAAATAAATGAAAATAACAACATAATAAAATGTACTTTGCTGCTATATTTTTTCTTACTCTGTTTATATATGCTTATTGCAGGTTATTTTGCCGTTTGACTCCTCCTTTATGTCTTAATTTCTTGGGTTTGACCCATATGGATTCATCCATCTCTCACCAGAATACTCAGCCAACTGCTTATACATCTGTAAGTATGGTCAGGAAACAGTTTTTTTAGATTTGTTGTCTCTACAAGATGTATTATTGTGGAATTTCTTTTAATGCCAACAGAAATGTTCTATAGTGTTATTAGGATTTTTTAAAATATCGAACTTATTTTAAAGGTTGTATCTGGGTACAAATGATTTTGTTCTCTTTTATTGTAAAAAAAAAAAAAGTTTTTTGGTTCACATAGGTTGACCAGATGAGCAATATCAATAGACCTGATCTATAATATTAGCTTTCATATTTATAATCTTCATGTACATGATAATTTTTAGTAATATTTATAAAATATTGGGGTGCCTGGGTGGCGCAGTCGGTTAAGCGTCCGACTTCAGCCAGGTCACAATCTCGCGGTCCGTGAGTTCAAGCCCCGCGTCGGGCTCTGGGCTGATGGCTCAGAGCCTGGAGCCTGTTTCCGACTCTGTGACTCCCTCTCTCTCTGCCCCTCCCCCGTTCATGCTCTGTCTCTCTCTGTCCCAAAAATAAATAAACGTTGAAAAAAAAAAAAATTAAAAAAAAAATATTTATAAAATATTAATTTTCTTTGTGTGGAAAACCTTAATAAATAAGCAAATTCGATGTAAGTGACATATAACATTGTATGTAGCGTAAAGTGTACAATAGAATGATTCGATACGTGTAGGTATTTTGAAATGATTGCCACAAAAAGTTAACACCCATCACCTCACATCGTTACAAGTTTTTTTTTGTGATGAGAACTTAAAATCAGTCCATTTAGTGCTTTATTTCTACTTTTTGAAAAGTCCAAATTTGTTAATAAGACTGGTGATGAGTGAATTTTTTTAATGGTGGAAAGGAATGAAAAATACAGAATTGTACTAATTTAACTTACTTTTTTTTTTTTTTTTTTTTTTTTTGCCTCTTTAGATTATGGGTTCCATGAAAGTTTTATCCTTTATTGCAGATGGATTCTACATATATTATCCTATGTTGGTGGTTATTCTCTGCATTGCTACTTACTTTAGGTAAGAAACTTAACATAAGTTATTTTTCCTCTCACTCTTATTCAATCTGGATATTCTTTCTCCTTAAAGCCTTTTTAAATATTCAGTTGTTAGGTTTTGGTTGTTGTTTGTTTTATTGTGGCTTTGGGAGAGCGAGGGATAGCTTAAATGCTTTGCTTAAATGATCAAGTCAGGTTCTCCCTCTGAAGGGATTTTTAAGAAAAGAGAAGTAGAGTTATTCTTTTACAAGTTTTTAGATTACAAGATAATAGGATAGAATGTTAACTCTTAAGTTCTGGCCTTCAGCACTGACAGCCAGTGTAGCTCATAAAATACCCCCCATGCCCATCTTTTATCCAGTAACATAAATGAATCTGAGGGTGGGGCACCTGGGTAGCTCAGTCAGTTAAACAACTGACTCTTGATTTCAGCTCAGGTCTGATCTCAGGGTCAGAACAGTGCGGAGCCTGCTTGGGATTCTGGCTCTCAGACGTACTCGCTCTCAAAATAAATAAATAAACTTGAAAAAAAAAAAAAATGAGTCTTAAGGCTTTCCCCACAATCATCGCCAGGTTTCTAGATGCCTCAGACCTTAGCCAGCACAAAGCATCAGGTGAGGAGCAACTGTAATTAGGCAGTACATACATGTGAGGTTGGACAGGAAAGGACACAGGGTATGTTTTTTTATAGGATTAGAAAGATGCTTGATTCTTGGCAAGGGTGTGACTCACAAGGAGGTAAAGACAGATCTACTTGGCTTCTAGCACCCTGTCTCCCCTACTTCCACGTCAGGTACCCTCATCCTGTACTGTGTCTGCCCTCTTCTGCTGACTGCTTAAGTGCTCTGTGACAAGCCAAAAATACCACTTTAAAAAAAAAATTGATGTTAATCACTTCGCTTTTCTGATGAAAATGTTTTATCCAACCACTTTTCATTTAAAACTTCCAATACCATTAGGGGCGCCTAGGTGGCTCAGTCTGTTGAGCATCCGACTTCAAGCTCAGGTCATGATCTCACGGTCCGTGAGTTCGAGCCCGGTGTCAGGCTCCGTGCTGACAGCTCAGAGCCTGGAGCCTGTTGCATATTCTGTGTCTCCCTCTTTCTCTCTCCTTCCCCACTCATGCTCTGTCTCTCTCCTCTCAAAAATAAATAACGTTAAAAAAAAATTAAAAAATAAAAAAAAACTTCCAATACCATTAGATAGTTATTACAGATAATGTATATGTACTCATTAAGAAGTTAAATAAACAAATATTGTTTGAAATAAATTCTCTATTGGATGTTTTAAAACGTTTATAGGGGTGCCTGAGTGGCTCAGTCGGTTGAACGTCTGTGCTCAGGTCATGATCTTACAGTCCATGAGTTGGAGCCCCGCATTGGGCTGTCTGCTGTCAGCCTGTCAGTGCAGAGCCCGCTTCGGATCTCCTGTTCCCCTGTCTCTGTATAGTGTCTTCCTTTACTACATCATTTTCACAGTATAAACAAACCTATTGTCTTTTTTACCTTATAGAAAAAAAACTTGAAAATCAGACATATTAGCAGTTCATATTAACAGTTTTATTTGAAAATATAATCTCTTATTTTACCTATGAGAAGGCAAAATATAAATGTTTTAATTTTTTAAAACATTTTTCTTTATTTTTGAGAGAGAGAGATTGAGACAGAGCGCGAGCTGGGGAGGGGCAGAGAGCGAGGGAGACACAGGATCTGTAGCAGGCTCCAGGCTTTGAGCTGTTAGCACAGAGCCCGATGCAGACCTCAAACCCTGAACCGTGAGATCATGACCTGAGCCTTTACTTAAACTGCGTTCACTAGGACTAATATAAATGGTATTGTTTTTTATTTCAAGCTTTTATTTAAATTCTGTTTAATGCAGGTGCGCCTGTGTGGCTCAGTCGTTAAGCGTCCGACCTCATCTTAGGTCATGATCTCACAGTTCACGACTTTGAGCCCCGCGTCAGGCTCTCTGCTGACTGCTCGGAGCCTAGAGCCTGCTTTGATTCTGTGTCTGCCTCTCTCTCTGCCCCTACCCCGCTCGTGCTGTCCCTCTCTCTCTCTCGCTTTCTCTCTCTCAAAAATAAATAAAAATTAAAAAAAAATTAAAACATTTATATTTTGCCTTCTCATAGGTAAAATAAAGGATTATATTTTCAAATAAAACTTTTATTTATGAACTATTGTGAACTAATAATACGTCTGATTTTCAAGTTTTTTTCTGTAAAGTAAAAAAGACAATAGTTTTGTTTATACCGTGAAAATGACCTAGTAAAGGAAGACACTATACTTTGCATGTCCAAAACTTAGTTTTGATTATATGTTTATTCATTTTAAAAGTTTATAAAACTGGGGCATCTGCGTGGCTCAGTCAGTTGGGCATCCTGTTCTTGATCTTGGCTCAGGTCATCATCCCAGGGCCACGGGATTGAGCTCTGTGTCGGGCTCTGTACTGTGTGGAGCCTGCTTAGGATTCTCCTCTCTCTCTCTCTCTCTCTCTCTCTCTCTCTCTCTCTCTCTCTCTCTCTTCCTCTGCCCCACTCCCCCACTCACACTCTATCTCTAAAATAAAAAAATAAAAATAAATTAAAAAAAATTTTTTAAGTTTATAAAACTATTAATGAAACATTAAGAGCTTGTGATGTGTGAATTATGTTTTCACACGTTAGTAGTTTTGTTGGCAAGATTAGCATCTCTTCCTACCTTATTAGATTGTTATGTGGATCAGGTAATAGATGGGTAGAATAACTAATGGTTTATCAACTATAAAATCTTAAATATAAAGAATTATGTCTAAAAGAAAATTTGTTAAAATTGAAAATAATCCATTAAAGGTATTGTTTTAGAATTAGGATAAACTTTGATTTACAATTTGTCTTTTATTTTATTATTTTATTTTATTTTATTTTATTTTATTTTTTTTTTTTAACAAGTTGAGTTTTTATTTTAGTTCAAAGTCACAATTTGTCTTTTAGGAAAAGGGCAGATTTCTTGAATTTTCAAATTACCTTTCAAAATAGATATTCTATTATAGAAACGTATGAAGCAATGCCTTACTGACGTTTTAATGGTAACTTTCTTCCTAGTTCTGTTTTCTTTGGAATGCTGCCATAATTAGTCTAATTTCCATATTACTAACAACACAGCCATGCCCAGAGTTCATATTCAGACTTAACTGCCTAGAGAACATAAGGCTGTTTCCTGATACTTTAGGAAAAGCTATGACCTTCTCAGAGACCATGATCTAGTTTGGGGCTTCACATACTAGGGTGTCATACTCCTACAAGGCTATGAAGATAGTAAAGGAATATTTACAGTCACAGAATTAGCAGGGCGCCTGGGTGGCTCAGTCAGCTAAGCGTCCAACTTCAGCTCAGGTCATGATCTCACACTCCGTGAGTGAGTTCGAGCCCCATGTTGGGCTCTGTGCTGACAGCTCCGAGCCTGGAGCCTGCTTCGTATTCTGTGTCTCCCTCTCTCTCTTCCCCTCCCGTGCTCATGCTCTGTCTCTCTCTGTCTCAAAAATAAATAAAAACGTTAAAAAAAAAATTAAAGTCACAGAATTAGCATGACCGTCTACCCAACACCCCAGTTTTTCTCAGTGATAAGTTATATAAAACATTCTTTATATATTAAAGCAAGCAGGCATTATGAATTCATCAGTGTTACACATTGGTAATATAAAATGGAAGACCTTCACTTTCGTGTAACTGCTCCACTGTTTTCCTCTCCTCCCAGTGCATGCACCTGTGTGCACACACACGCTTATTCCCTCCTTCTTTTTTTCTCTCCCTCCTTGCTCCATGTGTGTGTTCAGGCTTCTGTCAGTAGAAGTACATCAGTAAAAAAGTTTGAAAACTAAGGTAATAAAAAGACCTTAGTCTTTGTTTTGTCTTGGATTTAAATCCCAGCTCTAAAGTTTATTCAGTGATCATTAGCAAAGTATTTAACCCTGTGGGCCTCTGTTTCCTTGTCTGTAAAATGATATCTATCTCTTAGAATTACAGTGAATAAGAGAGTATCTGTAAATTGGCTGATGTATAATGGGATCTTAAGTATTAATCCTGCTTGTCTATCCATTGCTTCTTTCCTTGTGTGTCATATTTTCAGAGTATTCTTGTCCTGCACAGCAATGAGGTTTAAAGTAAATACCAAATAAGATAAAATAATAGCCCCCAGGTAAGACATAGTAATCAATTCTGAGTTTATAATAAAAGCTATTTAAATAGAATTGACTAGCTCTCAGGTTAAAAAAAATGAACATGAATATCAACTTGCATAGTTAAGATGTTCTAAACCAGGATATTTTACACTTGGAGATACAGATTGTGCGTATTTTCAACACTAAAATTGTTGTTTGAATGTAAGAAAAGAGGGGCACCTGGGTAGCTCATTCGTTTAAGCGTCCAACTTTGGCTCAGGTCATGATCTCACGGTCCGTGAGTTCGAGCCCCGCCGTCAGGCTCTGTGCTGACAGCTCGGAACTTGGAGCCTGCTTTGGATTCTGTCTCCCTCTCTCTCTGCGCCTCCCCCACTCACGCTCTGTCTCTGTCTCAAAAAATGAATAAATGTTAAAAAAATTTTTTTAATAAAAGAATGAATTGTATTTGTGTTATAGCGATTGCATTGTTGTGTTTTGTTTTGTTTTTTTTTTAATCCCTGTATGATTTCTGAAGGTATTCTAATGGCCCAATTTAATTTGTTTTTGTAAGGAATCTGGGTATGGTGCATACCCTGTCAGTGGAATACTGGGTATATAAGCTCCTTAGAGAAATAAGTCCTTCTTCAAGAAAGACAGATGTTGGGGCGCCTGGGTGGCTCAATCAGTTAAGTGTCTGACTTCTGCTCAGATCATGATCTTGTGGCTCGTGGGTTCAAGCCCCATGTCGGGCACTGTGCTGACAGCTCAGAGCCTGGAGCCTGCTTTGGATTCTCTGTCTGCCTCTCTCTCTGCCTCTCCCCTGTTTGTGCTCTGTCTCTCTCTCTTTCAGAAAGGAATAAATATTAAAAAAAAAAAAATGACAAATTTAATTACGTAACTTGCCATGATAACTAACAATAAAACGTAGGCTTCTTTCGGGCAACGATGTTAAAGAACAGTTTATCTAAACATTTACAATGAGAAATAATACTTGTCTTTTTTAAAATCTTTTATTAGTTTGGGAACGCGTTGTTTGAATCTGCTTGGTTTCCAGCAGTTCATGGGAGATAATGACATGACATCAGACTTGGTTGATGAAGGAAAAGAATTAATCAGACGAGGTAAGATTTGTCTTTTAAAATAAATGAATGAAAGTACTAAGACTCAAAATATAAAAAATTCAAATTGTATAATTTATCACTATTATTCTATCTTAAGAAATTAATATTTTTAACTAAAAATCTATGTACAGGCTTCATAGCAAAAATAATTTGAAAACAAATGGTTTCATCTGACTTTAAGAAATATTGTAGCAGAAATCATTAGTATGTCTTCAGCTAAATAATGCTCTTGGATGGTGTGGAGTCATTTTCATGTTTGTCTGGAAACAGATTTGCCAAGTTCAGTACAACTGTAAAATTCATGAGTTGAAAGAATCATCGGTTTAATACTACAGAGGAAATCATTCAAGCCAAGGCTGGTTTTTAGAATGTGATAATTGTTAACAACCTGTTAGAATGTGTGGCATTCTACTAGAATCTAATTCTAACACTGAATGTATCAAATTGCCTGATGTTTAAGTGATGGTAGGGAAAAAAGAAAACAGAACTTGAGTGTCGGGACATGGATCCCTAGACATTCTCCCTATGTGTGTCTGGAGTTTTTATGTGATCATTAGTTAAGTGTAAGCCAAAATGTGTTGTAGCTCCAATAGAAGTTGTTGTAGCCTTCACATTCTCTCCTAGGAAGGTGGGGTCTAGTTGATGTGATGGTTCTGCTTTTTGCATTAATTAGACTTCATCTGGAGTATCATATTCAGTCCTGGGTAAGATTTCAAGAGTAGGACTAACAAGTTAGAAGGTATTTAGAAAAGGACAGCCAGAATTATGTACAGCATATCTTATAAAACACACACACACACACACACACACACACACACACGCACGCACAAAACACTGAGTATATAGCCTGAAGAGAATAAAGGAAAGGACTTTTATGCAGAAAGAAGTATCAACTTAATTTAGAAGATAAGGCAAAGAAAAGAGAAGTTACAAACAAATTTCAAATGAAGAAGAACTTTTTCCTCACTAAAACTGTTCAGACAAAGCCTAAAGGTCATCTCCAACAAAAATACAGAAGGGATTCTCTGTGGACTTAGGTGGCCTCTAAGGTCCTTTCCAACAATAACCTATTACTTTTGACTTTGTAGTAATTTAAAGGAAATTGGTCATAGCCTGATACCTTTACTTCAGTTACTCTACGTCTAATTAAACCATGTTATACCAAATTTGAGACCGCTTTTCTGTCTCTAGAGAAGAGAAAAAGGCAAAGGCAAGAAGAAGGTGAAAATCGAAGAAGAGTAAGTATAGTACTTAATTTGCCGTGACCTAAAGACTAATGTGAAGTATCATGAGAATTTTACTGATTTAGAATTGGCTAAAGTCTAAAGAACAGTGGGAAAATGACGTAGGGCACATTGTTTTAAAAAGTTAATTTTAATACTTTGAGATGTATATGCTAACTGTCTTGTCAGACCTGTTTTAAAAGTTATTAGTATTAAATTATTTCATGTCCAGTGTCTAGCAGTTTCTTGCCTAAAGGTGCTCAGGAAATACTTATTGAATGAATTAATAAATTCATGCAGTCTTGCTATTAAAGTCCTTTTGATTGCTTTAAAGTTGTTATACTTTTTTGGTAATATGACATTAATTTTGTTCCTCTTCAGTTTTTCTTCAGTTTTCTGTTTGCTGAGGCAAATTAATCTCCTCATAGAGAGTGAAAGGGCATAAAATTAGAAAAATCTAAGTCACAGTTACCACAAAATTTACAACACCTTGGTGTTATCTATACTGGAGAAGTGAAGACTCAAAGGAGGAGACTTGATGGTTGTCTTCATAGTGTGTGTTGTATGAAAGGAAACTTGTTTATTTCAGAAGACATAATTAGGAACAGAGAGGGGAAGTTACTGGAGACAGATTTCACCTCTCAATGAAAATTTCTAACTTCCACAGTTTATCAAAATTGTGATGGACCACTCACACATAGAAACGTTCATGTCATTGAGGCCCCTGGGTGGCTCAGTCAGTTAAGCGTCCGACTCTTAACTCTTGATTTCAGCTCAGGTCATGATCTCACAGTCATGAGATCAAGCCCCTGTGTCGAGTCCTGCACTGGAGAATGAGATTAAGATTCTCTCTCCCTCTGTTCCTCCCCCGCTTGTGCAAGAGCATTTGCACTTTCTCTCTAAAAGAAAGAAATTTTCATGTCCTCTAATAAGAGAGCCCATGGCATGGCTATTTTAGAATGAAACTGCACTGCAGTTGAATTAGGTGACCTCTAATGTTCCTTTCAGTTCTAATAATTTATTGAGTAGTATTCCCTTAATATGGTTTGACTGCAGTTATCTAATCATCTTGTACACAACTCTGATTTTGCTATCCAGAGTGACTTTTCAGGTCTTTGGTAGTTGTAGTTTATTCATATGGGAGAAAATTTTGTTAACATCTCATGAATTATTATGAGTTCTTATAACTTTTATATGGTCAAAGTAAGCTTACTGTAGCTATAATGTTTTGACATTTTAGAGGAATTGAAAAGGTTAATGTTTTGACATTAGATAGAAGAATTGAAATGGTTAATTATAGCTAGCAAATATGTCTGTAAATATTCATTTGTAAAACTTTGGAGACTGTATTAAAATCATGTAGTGACAAGAAAAATTATTTTTGAAAATTTTAATGGCACTAAGCTAATCATATTGATTATCTGGTGAATTTCTGATGAGAATAACTGAATTTTATTACTCTGCATATGTAATCTGTTGATACCGATGAATTATTTTCTGCCTGTGAGTTCTTTTGTTATATATTTATTTGTGTTTCTGTCCTAGGAATGGAAAGAACGTTATGGACACAATAGAGAAGACTCCACTAGAAACAGAAATGTTCATGTTGACCCGAAAGAATCAAACCTCTCAGATATTAGTACCAACCGATGTAAGTAGTTTATTTTCCTGTTCCCTTAGAAATTGTTTTATTATGCTTGCTTGCATGGAGACTGAGAATTAGGGTATCCATTCAAAAATGTCTTTATAGAACTGTAAATGTGGTTCTGTAGTTCTTTCCTTTCTCATCCCTCAGTGTATAGAAGGAAGGGAAACCCAAATATGCATTCTGGGAGGAGAAGGAGAAATTGGGAGAGCGAATGAAGAGTTGTAATCAGTACTTACCCAGGCATGTTGTAGGCAGATGCTGATTTCTACTATTTACCTCAATGTTGTTCTTTACTTTTCTATTAGTAGATGTAGGCAATTCAGTCATTTTATAACAGTTTCCTAACTGACCCATATATGTCACGTACTTTCCTAGATACACAGTGACATGGAGAAGATAAATTTCCCGTCCTTGGGTTTGCTAATTAATTTAGTGACGGACTGATACCAAGCAGAAGACATTTGCCGGTGGGTTGAGATAGGAAACCTCCTCACATCCTCGACCCTGCCATCTGCCCTGGGAAGGTGGCAAGAAACCTGTTTTTGCCCAGGACTCTGACCTGAGTAGATGGCAGAGGATGCTTGTCTTTGGGAGAGACGCAGAAACGCTGAGAGAGTAGAGGGGTACACACCTGATGCCGAGGGAACTCAACTCAGGGGATGGAAAAAGAGATCTTTACTGCAAAAGGATTTCTGTGATAAAGAAATATTCACTGGGTATTTGGGAATGAACAGTACTTAGCCAGATTAAGGTGCTTTAGGCAGAAGGGCGAATGAGTGACTTGTGAGAATCTTGGGGGAATAATGCAAGTTTGTTTCTGTGACAAGAGCCTGAAGTATGAGGAGCCTGATAAGGGGAGGCTACAGAGATAGTTGGGAAGCAGGTATTACCATGCCCAGAAGTTTAGATTTTATCCCAAAGGTAAGATTTCAATCAGGAAAGGAGCATGCTCAGATTTTTGGTTTAGAAGATAAATTTGATAGCACCATATACAGCATGATTTCCAGGGAAGTAAGACACAGAAACCTGTTTAATTTGTTTTGGTAATGCGATCAAGACGTGATGAGGGCCTAAAATAAGCAGTGACCTTGGAGATGAGCAAGAAAGGATGTGTTTGAATGAGATTTAGGGTAGAAGAAATGGGAGGGGCGCATGGGTGGCTCAGTAGGTTAAGGGTCCAGCTCTTGCTTTCTACTTAGGTCATAATCTCGAGTTTTCATGAGGTCGAGCCCCACATCGGGCTCTGCACTGACAGCACAGAGCCTGTTTGGAATTCTCTCTCTCCTTCTTTCTCTGCCCCTCCCCTACTTACGCTGTCTCTCTCAAAATAAATAAACTTCAGAAAAGGGAAGAAGAAATAGAGGGCTAAAGTTTTAGTTAAAGCTAGGAAATAGAGGGTTCCTGGATAGTTCAATAAGTTGAATGTCTGACTCTTGATATCGGCTCAGGTCATGATCTCGTCATTGTATCGAGCTGAGCCTGCTTGAGATTCTCTCTCCTGCCCCTCTACCCTCATGTGGGGTCTCTCTCTCTCTCTCTCTCTCTCTCTCTCTCTCTCTCTCTCTCAAAAATTAAAAAATAAAAAGCTAGGTAATAGAGGGAGAATTCTAGAAAGATTTGGAAGCTTGTTTACCACAGAGTAGGGCAGTGGAAAGATGTGAGAGTGTGGGAGGACGGTCAAGAGAAGAGGAAATACAGTGCTTTAGGATGATGACTTAGAACTTGGAATATGGGAGGCAACCAATATGTGCTAAGTGAATGAGAGAAAAGATGAAGGGCAGAATCCAGGATGACAAAAGTGTAAGATATGATAGAATTGGCTTACTTTAAATTTTCAAAAAGAGCTATGTCGTAAAGTTCTTTTGAAGCTATTGGACTGCTCGAAACAACATTGTGAAAGTTTAGGTTATTTATGAAGAAAATCTGCCTCGTCCACATAGAGAAGGGAGAGTTAGTTCTCTAGATCTGTGCTGACCAAGCTGGTAATCATTAGCCACATGAGGCTGTTGAGCATTTGCAATGTGGCTGGCGTCCCATGTTAAAATGATAATATATTGGATGTATTGAATTGAACATATTAAAATTAATTTCATCTGTTTCTCTTTTTTAATGTAGCTATTAGAAAATTTCAAGGTAAATATGGGGCTTGCATTTTATTTCTGTTGGACATTGCTGCCCTAAACTCTTATCTAATGGGAGAAAGACTCAGGCCTTTCTTGAAGAGCTTAAGTTGAATACACTTTAAAGAAAATTCTAGTCAAAAACTGAGATACAGCAAGCCTGGATTCACTGTGAAACCAATGGAAACTTGATAATGAACAGTTTCACTGTTTTGATACCATAGTTAAATGTTAATTTTGATTCATTTTAATTGAGTCTTTGCATTGTACCTGCTTCTGAGCTTAGATTAGCTATAAGGGATAACTTTTCCTTGTTACTTTCTGTCATACTATTTATCATTTTAATTTGATTTTTAAGGAATCAAGTAGTTATCTTTCCTTACTGTTGTCTTCACAATCAAAATTCACGTCCTTTATAATCTTGACTATTTTGGGGGAGTCCATAGACTGTGACCCATAAAGACCATAGAAAATTAGACATAATTTTTTTCTTTTTTTACAGCAGCATCCAAATATACCAGGGCTAATAACAGGACGGAAAGGGACCGAATAGAGCTCCTCCAAGATGTAGAACCTTTGGATTTTAATGCAGAAACATTCACTGATGATCCTCTTGAATCTGAACCAGGAAGGTAAGCTTTAGCTGTGTCATTTTGGCTCCAGTATTCTGAAATTTTAATAACATACAATTTGATGAGATAAGCATAAGGAAAATATTCTTTACTGCTAATAAAAACCATATTAATCAACTTTTGGTACCTTTTTATACCTTCTAATGCTTTTATATTTTAAAAATTATAGCATCCAGTGATGGTAGTTGAAATTGCTATCTCCATAATCTACTAGTGATATTATAAACAAGAAAGAATTAAAATTGGTAGAATCTGTGAAATTTATCGTATTTAGCAATAGCTACATAGCTATGACTGGGTGTCAGACACTATCCTAAGCACATTAACCATAATACTGCATTTTATGATTGTAAATCCAATTGGATTTGAATCCAGAGAGGCTTAGTAACTCAACCAGAGTCACACAGCTTGCAAGTGGCAAAGTTGGGTGTTCAAATCCCAGGACTCTGGCTGTAGAATCTATGCTTTTAGCCACTATGCTCTGTGAAAATGACTAAACAAAAGCAAAATATCATATGCATGAAAATATGCATGAATATCATATGCGTGAAGACATTTTTGCCTACAAATAGGAAAAACACTGGAATGTTTTATTTATACTGAACAATTAAGAGTGATTATTAAATCTTCAATCCCATGATATATATATTCCCTTTCTGTTTACATCTCTCACCCTCTCATATGTGTATTCTAGGCTCCAGAAAAAGCTGTTGGTTAATTTATAATTAAGTAAATCCCTTGGGGTAATATCTTTGGAGAGTAAGTTTCTGCTTTCAGCTACTGAATAGATTTTACAAATTATGCTTACTAATTATGTAGCCACTTCCTTTTAATGTGTCCTTGTTTTTCTCTCCTCCTTTGTTATTTTTGATGCCTCAGATCATTTCTTTATCCACCTTTCAGGTATCAGCCTGGTGGACGATACCTCTCGATGTCTCACAGCAGAATATTCGATGATGTTTAAAGTCTGAAAGAATTTATGGAACAACTAACCAAGATCAACACATCAGTTCAGTCTTTACGAACATATGTATGCCCTAGAATTTACACTGTACTCTTAATGAAAAGTGTCAGGACAAAAATGGCACTGAAAGTTAATCACATCTCAGTAATCATAGTTTATTGCCTATTGATTACAGTGTCATCTTTTCTCATAGGATTTATTACCATTCCTGAAGTGTCTGCCTTAGAAGTACAGGTGTAATGGAAGGATTCAGTTCATGATAGAAATCAGTATATGTTGAGAATATGTAGTTCAGTTTGTTTCAGGTTAATTTTTTTCAGGAAAGTTGTTTTAAAGGTCCAGGAAAGCCATAAGTCATGACTAAATAACATCATACGTCTTATTGTTGTGATTTACATTTTTGCTGTTTCTAAAGAATATGTTAATCCTGTATTTCCCAAAGAGATGGAGACCACAAATAATAATGGTATTTTCAAAACCCATGTCTTAAAACAAGGCTTACTTACCAGACATAACTGAATGTAGAAAGGTCTTTTTCACCTCTATATGCAAATTTTTGGGGTTTTTGCATGTATAATTAAGATGATACTTCAGCTGACAGTGTTAGTATCTTCAGCATGTGTACTATAATCAGGTGATGTATTATTCTTTCAGTCTTTGGTAGAAACTGGAAATTATTTTATGCTTTTGGTATTGCTTTGTAAAAGATTTTCATTTCAGGGAGAAATCTTCACCTTTATCATTTAGCATATTGACTTACGTGTTGATCATTCCACTCAAGGAAAATCTGAAGCATTAATGGTAAATAGCAGGTGGTTTTTTTTAAAAGCCAAAGAGTCCCATAAAAATTCTCTAATTTTTAAAGGTGCCTATTTATGCTTTTTGAAAAATAACATTTGGTTATTAAAAGGTAAAAAAAAATAGTTATTATTAACACCTAAATTGTGGTTCATATTTCAATCTTTTTAAATTTTTTTAAAATTTATTTTTGTGAGAGAGACACAGCATGAGCAGGGGAGGGGCAGAGAGAGAGAGGGAGACACACAATCTGAGGCAGGCTCCAGGCTCTGAGCTGTCAGCACAGAGCCTGACGCAGGGCTGGAACACTGGAACCATGAGATCATGACCTGAGCTGCAGTCGGACAACTGACTGAGCCACCCAGGTGCCCCTAAATGGTGGTTTATAGAGTGGAAATGTGCAATAACTTCGTTAAACATGCTTATTATTTAAAAAAAAAAATTAACTTTTGTGTTTAAGCCAAAGTTACGTATTGCATTTTAAATCATCAGCGTTTTATTGCACAATGAATACTGTACTGTTGAGCGCAGCATGCTACGGAGAGTTTTTTATGTCCCTGAAATGGTTGCAATTCAGAGACCCCTGCTATGGATTCACCCAGTGGTGACTGTTCTTGAGCTTGCCCACGACAGTCTCAGGTTAACACCTGTTAATTGTGTGTAATTGTTAATTGTGCTCACTTTCACTCTTAGATATCCCAGTTTGAAAATGAATTCTATAGTCACCCTAACAATATGATTATATGTTTCTTGAAGGTAATCCTCCCTTGAATCATAATTTTAAATTTTTTATTTTGCTGTTAGTATTACCATGTAATTTTTTTAAAGACAGTTCTATGCAGATACTGAAAGGAATAGTATATCATCCTAATCTGATTTTTTTTCAATTTTTATGATCTTTGAGGTTAGGCCCCCTTTAAAATAATTATAAATGGATAGATTTTATTCTCAAAGGTCTCAAAAGTCAAAGATCATTTAGACTGCCCATTTGAGAACACACACAACCTTTCATTGTAAAGTGTGGTTAGTGAGCTATGGGCCAGGAGCAGAGATAATTCAGTACTGTTTGTAGTTTCATGATCGACCATTGAATACCTTGGGCAAATTATGTAACCTTTCAGTGCCTCAATTTCTTCATTTGTGAAATGAAGATGATACTTGCTATTTACCTACTGATCTACCTCACAAAACTATTGTGAGGGTATTCAGTTGATGTTTGTATGCTGGAGTTAAAAACAAAACAAAATAAGTTGTTAGCTGTGCTATTTTTCCTAGTGGTACTTGAAGGTGTTGGGTGGAGAAATGATCAGCCCAGAGAGGGGTTCAGTTTCTTATTATTACAGAGAAGCTTATAAGTCCCCAAAGCAAAACAGTTTTTAGAATAATTTATCAAAAGTCCTGTGAAAATAATATTTTTGTATTTTTCATCTTTGGGTTTACCCTGAAATATTTTCCTTAAGTATAATGTTGTTTCTCATCAGGTTTTGTCATGAAACCCAGATGCTGTAGGAGAAGTAGAAGCAGAAAAAGAGAAGAAATTATGCAGTCACTTCTGTAACTTATAATGCCCTAAAATAGATTGATAGGAATATGTAGGGGAATGTACTACTTTCCTTTATTATTAAAATTGTTATGATTATAGTAATTGAAGTATATGTAATACTTCACAAACAATATAGCTCCCTTTGTGACTTTTTGTTACTCTCCAAATGATTTTTGGTTGTTTAAGTGATCTAGACTGTTCAACTTTTTAAGCAGAATTTATCTTACAGGATTTTACGGCGTTACCTGACTGGGTAAATTTGAGTTCATAAGGTAATGATTTAACCCCTGAAGAATAAAGAGTTTATTGCTGGAGAACTAAGTTAATACTTGTTAAGCCACCTTGTGTAAAAAACTGGAGTACGAACAAAAGTCTTCTTTTGGGGGAAGCTTATGCAAAACGTTACTGCTAAATTCAGATACTGTAAATGCAGAGTAATTTCCTGAAGAATTACTTCTGACAATTAGCTTTTGATGTCTTTCTTATAAAATAATAGATAACTGATTACACTTTTAAAATTATTTTTGTAAATAATCGTTAGGTAAGGATATTCAGTAAACCAGTAATTCAAATAGCCATTGCAGAAAATAATAATTAATAATTTATTAATTTCATGAATCACCTGTAAGTTGCTAATTAACTTTTGTTACATCAATAGAGCATTTTTATAAAAATCATTATTAAAATAAGACATAAGGGATAAGCCTAATTACTAGAATTTGCTCTCTTTCCAAATAAATACAGGGCTGTGGAATAATTGCAACACAAAAGAGGCCCTCATTTCACAAGAGTGGTAAGAGCTAAATTAAAACTTTCAAGGATTTTCCATTTATAAAAAATAGATTGGAAAATTAGACAACCCATACCATCAAAAAATGCTGTGAGTTGATTTGTTGTTTTTTTTTTTTTTTTTTAAACATTTATTTATTTTTGAGACAGAGAGAGCATGAACAGGGGAGGGTCAGAGAAAGAGGGAGACACAGAATCTGAAACAGGCTCCAGGCTCTGAGCTGTCAGCACAGAGCCCGATGCAGGGCTCGAACCCACGGACCGTGAGATCATGACCTGAGCCGAAGTCGGACGCTTAACTGACTGAGCCACCCAGGCGCCCCAGTTGATTTGGTTTTGAGTTCTATTTGATTAGAGTATCACTTCTGAAATTTACACTGGTTGTGTACCCAAATGAAATTAAATGTGGAGAGGAAAGTCGATTTGTGTGTTTTTTTTTTTTAAAGTATACTTCAGCATACGAATGAAAGAATTTAATTTATGTGCAATAACAAACCTCATTTTTTATCTTGTAATAGATTCAGGGAATGTTCTTGGTTGTGTGTTGATTACCATCTTAAAGGAAAAACAAACTCTCCCTTATTATAATTTACACTGTTCAGTAATGTTGAGTTTTGTACTTGTGATTTGAATGGACCATAACTGAAAATCATAAGGATAAGTGTATTTGCACTAAAAAGGCAAAACATGTCCCTGAAAGATCTTAACATACTTGAATCTCTGAAGTGTAATGGATCACATTACATTAAATTCTAAATGTTGAGAAGTAAATAGATTTAGAGTTTTATCTTTCCTTTCTTTACTTCCTCCCTTCCTCATTCCTTTTTTACCTGAGGCCTCTCTTTATAGTGTGATTTTTAATGTACTGACAGATTTTTCTTCTGTTTTGTGTACACAGTTGTTTCTGATGATCTGTACATTCAAAAGGAACTAGTTCTGATGCCAGATCCCACTACTTGAATAGCAATATTGCACCTAAAGTAGTGAAACAGATTTTTCTAGACAACTAAGCAGCATCTGAATGTGAATGTGATGTAAGCTGGCTTGGTGTGTTGTCTTTAGGTCACTAAGGAGGGCACTTCATTAAAATGACTTATTTTCAGTGTAATGTTTTGGCATAAAAATGGATTTCCAAAACCAGTGATTGTTGAAAACAAAACAAAACCCCCCAAAAGATTTAGAGCCTTGAGGTATCTTTTTATGAAAAGAAACTCATAAATAACCTACAGCGTTGGCAAAGTTTTCATTAGAAGAGGTTGGAACACTACATGAGGGTTTACAGGAGGCCTTCTAAAATATGAATTCCCTCGATGTAGGGTACTTCTTCCCAAAGGACTTTTTTCCTGCTCAGAGAGCTGGAAGAACAAGGCGTGTCATCCCCTATCCCAATTCCTGAGGACCAGGCCCTGTGATCATCTCCCCCAGCAGAGCAGGCACGAGCCTTGCCCCATCTGAGTCCCATCAGTGGGAGCATGACCTCACCTCTAATTCCTTTCACGCTCAGCCTGGTCTTCCTAAAATTTTATTGTCAAAAGATTTGTCTGTTGAGGTTGATTGAAACCTTGCTGTAATTTTTAATTTGTTGATAAAGCAAGAATATTGGCATGTTCCTCTTCTCATTGATATTCTAAGAGACATTTGTTTTTAACACACTCCCTGGGGATAATCAACTTTTTTTTTTTTTTCCTCCTGAAAATCTTTTCCTTTTGTGGTTCTCTTGATCTCCCGTCATTTTCTAAAATATTTTTTCTGTACTTAGTGCAAAAGAGTAGAAAGAGTGGTTAACTATGGCAGACATAATGTAAGGGAAAGTCATAATTTATTAATCTGACTATACAACACAATTTTGAATTGATATTATTGATAAAAATCGTATCAACCTAGTCACTTAGAGCTGTTTGTCTCAAAAGAGTGCTGGCTAGCATCTTCCTGACTTAGTACACCAAGTTGTAGGGGAGAGACTGTGTATTTATTTTATTAAAAGCAATCCAATGGATTTGTTTTTGTCCATACTTTGAAAACAGCTTGAAGGATTTTTCTCATCTTAGAAGGTAGAGAACATGTGGACCTGTCTTTTAAATTACTGTAATCTAATATATATTTATAAATTATATAGCATTGAAACAAGAGCTCTAATATTGATGTTGTTACTTTCTGATATTTAATTTTTATAAAATGTTTTTGTAGTAACTAATTGTAGTGCTTTTAAGTAGTTTAAAAATCTTTCTCAAATAAGTTCTACCTACATCCTGTTTACTGAGGGCAGTATTCTGAAGTTCAGTCCAGTGTGAATTTGAAATATTCCTTCATCCCTTCAGTGTCTTTTTATAACTAACAGTACCCAAGCAAAGTATACCAAAAGCTCAATTCCTGTGTTGCATTAATAAAGTGCTTGTTCTTTAATTCAGTGGGTTAGGGGAAATGGAAGATAGGTTTTTCTCAAGTGTGCATCTGATAATTTTTCTAAATGTTCATTATGTTGATTTTTGGTGCATGATGCCAAATTTATCTTTAATCAGCCATTACTACCTGATATGTAATGACAAATGTTTTCCTATCTGACCAATGGGTTGTGGATGTAACTATTTTTCTCTGCATATTCTCACTACATTTTCAAATATGTATGTGGAAAAAGCTACAAAGTGCTACCTATATGTGAGTTAGCATCTTTGGCCTTATCTGTGCATAATGTTCTCTCAGTTTGGTTTTGACAAACTCGTGGACTTGCAGTTGCTTTGTAGTATTTTAACTTATTGTGATGTAATGAATTTTTTGAAATGTTTATTTGATTAGCTATTAAAATATAGGAAATTATGTAGCTTTGCATGAAATAAAGTACATTTCTACAAGTTCCTAAGAATTTTGCAGATTATGCGTTTGATTTCATACCATCTTTTCATACTATCCTAAGAGATTAAACTCTTAAGGAGCCTGAAGCTTTCTTTGTTGCTTACAAATATATTAACAGGTATTACAAACAAAATATTTTAAGATAAATAATTAAATGTACTTTAGGTTCTACATTACTTTATCCTGTGTTTATAGTTAAAATAAGTAATTGTGTTTTAAAAAAAAATTTTTTTGACATTTATTTTTGAGAGAAAGAACATGAGTGGGAGAGGGGCAGAGAGAAGGAGACTCAGAATCTGAAGCCGGCTCCGGGGTCTGAGCTGTAGCACAGAGCCCAACATGGGGCTCAGACCCATGAACTGCGAGATCATGATCTGAGCCAAAGTTGGTTGCTAAACCTAAATTTAGGCGCCCCTAAAATAAGTAACTGTTATAAAAATTAGAAGTCAATGAAATTTAAAGCAGGAAAACAAGAAGGAAAATCAACAAACCAAAAGCTGGGTGCTTGGAAATATCAATAAAATTGGTGAAACCATTAGCTAGGCTAAGAAAAGAGAGTTGCTTTCCTTTATAAATTGAAGTTTGAAATTAAAAACATAATGCCATTTAGGAACAAGACAGGGATGCCCACTTTCACCATTGTTATTTAACATAGTACTGGAAGTCCTAAACTCAGCAATCAGACAACAAAAAGTAAAAGGACATACAAATCAGCAAGGAAGAAACCAAACTTTCACTATTTGCAGATGACATGATACTCTATGTAAAAAACCTGAAAGACTCCACCAAAAAATTACTAGAACTGATACATGAATTTAACAAAGTCACAGGATATAAAATCAATGTACAGAAATCTGTTGCATTTCTATACACCAATAATGAAGCAGCAGAAAGAGAAATTAGGGAATCAATCCCATTTACAATTGGACCAAAAACCATAAGATACCTAGGAATAAACCCAACCAAAGAGGTAAGAGATCTGTACTCTGAAAATTATAGAACACTTCTGAAAGAAATTGAAGAGGACACAAAGAAATGGAAAAGCATTCCATGCTTGTGGCTTGGAAGAACAAATATTATTTAAAATGTCTATACTACCCAAAGCAATCTACACATTTAGTGCAATCCCTATCAAAATACCACCAGCACTCTTCCCAGAAATAGAACAAGCAATCCTAAAATTTGTATGAAACCACAAAAGACCCCAAATAGACCCCAAATAGCCAAAGCAATCTTAAGAAAGAAAAGCAAAGCTGGAGGCATCACAAGTCCAGGCTTCAAACTACGATACAAAGTTGTATTCATCAAGACAGTATGGTACTGGCACAAAAACAGACACATAGATCAGAAGAACAGAATAGAAAACCCAGAAATGGACCCACAACTATATAGTCAACTCATCTTCGACAAAGCAGGAAAGAACATCCGATGGAAAAAAGTCTCTTCAACAAATGGTGTTGGGAAAACTGGACCACTCTATTCACAAAAATAAATTCAAAATGGATGAAACACCTAAATATGAGACAGGAAACCATCAAAATCCTAGAGGAGAACACAGGCAGTAACTGCTTTGACCTTAGCTGTAACAACTTTTTACTAGACACAACTCCTGAAGCAAGGGAAACAAAAGCAAAGATGAACTATTAGAACTTCATTCATCAAGATTAGAAGCTTCTGCACAGCAAAGGAAACAATCGACAAAACTAAAAGGCAGCCTACAGAATGGGAGAAGATGTTTGCAAATGATATATCTCATAAAGGATTAGTATCTAAAATCTATAAAGAACTTATCAAACTCAACACCCAAAAAACAACTCAGTTAAGAAATGGGCAGAAGACATGAAGAAATGGGCAGAAGACATGAACAGGCATCCAAAGAAGACATTCAGATGACTAATAGAAACATAAAAATGTAAACTGGTGCAGCCACTCTGGAAAACAATGGCGATTTCCCAAAAAGTTAAAAATAGAAGTACCCTATGACCCAGTAATTGCACAACTAGGTTTTTACCCAAAAGATACAAAAATACAGATTCAAAGGCGTATATGCACCCCGATGTTTATAGCAGCATTATCTTATTTATTTATTTAATATAATTTATTGTTAAATTGGCTTCCATACAACACCCAATGCTCATCCCAACAAATGCCCTTCTCAATGCCCATCACCCACTTTCCCCTCTCTCCCATTCCCCCCTGCCCCATCAAACCTCAGTTTGTTCTATTTAAGAGTCTCTTACAGTTTGCCTCCCTCCCTCTAGGTTTGTAACTATTTTTCCCCCTTCCCTTCCCACCCCCCCCACCATGATCTTCTAAGTTTCTCAAGATTCACATATGAATGAAAACATGGTATCTGTCTTTCTCTGACTGACTTATTTCACTTAGCATAATACCCTCCAGTTCCATTCACGTTGCTGTAAATGGCAGGATTTCATTCTTTCTCATTGCCAAGTAGTATTTCATTGTATATATAAACCACATCTTCCTTATCCATTCATCAGTTTATGGACATTTAGGCTCTTTTCATAATTTGGCTATTGTTGAAAGCACTGCTATAAACATTGGGGTACATGTGCCCCTATGCATCAGCACTCCTGTGTCTATCCTTTGGGTCAATTCCTAGCAGTGTGCTATTGGTGGGTCATGGGATAATTCTATTTTTAATTTTTTGAGAAACCTCCATACTGTTTTCCAGAGCAGCTGTACCAGTTTGCATTCCTACCAGCAGCACAAGAGGGTTCTTGTTTCTCCACATCCTCGCCAGCATCTGTAGTCTTCTGACTTGTTCATTTTAGCCACTCTGACCAGTGTGAGATACCAGTGGTATCTCAGTGTGGCTTTGATTTGTATTTCCCTGATGATGAGTGACATTGAGCATTGTTTCATGTGTCTGTTGGCCATCTGGATGTCTTCTTTGGAAAAGTGTCTATTCATGACTTCTGCCCATTTCTTTACTGGATTATTTGTTTTTCGGGTGTGGAGTTTGGTGAGTTCTTTATAGATTTTGGACACTAGCCCTTTATCCAATATGCCATTTGCAAATATCTTTTCCCATTCCGTTGGTTGCCTTTTAGTTTTGTTGATTGTTTCCTTTGCAGCGCAGAAGCTTTTTATCTTGATGAGGTCCCAATAGTTCAGTTTTGCTTTTAATTCCCTTGCCTTTGGAGATGTGTCAAGTAAGAAATTGCTGTGGCTGAGGTCAAAGAGGTTGTTGTTTACAGCAGCATTAACAATAGCCAAACTGTGGAGAGAGTCCAGATGTCTATCATCTGATGAATGGATAAAGATGTGGTGTATATATGTATACATGCATACCCACAATGGAATATTACTCAGCCATTAAAAGAATGAAATCTTGCCATTTGCAACGACATGAATAGAGCTAGAGTGTGTTATGCTAAGCAAAATAAAATCAGAGGAAGACAAATACTCATATGTGGAATTTACAACGTGAACATAAGGAAAGGGAAGGAAAAATGAGATAAAAATAGGGAGGCAAACCACAAGAAACTCTTATGTATAGAAAAACAGAGTTGATGGAGAGAGGTGGGTGGGGAATGGGCTAAATGAGTGATGGGTATTACAGAGGGCACTTGTGATGAGCACTAGGTGTTATATGTAAGTGATGAATCATTAAGTTCTACACCTGAAACCCATTTTACCATCTGTATTAAATAGAAGTTATTTTTAAAACAATTTTAACATTCATTTTTCAGAGACAGAGACAGAGCATGAGTGGGGGAGAGGCAGAGAGAGAGGGAGACACAGAATCCAAAGCAGGCTCCAGGCTCTGAGCTGTCAGCACAGAGCCTGACACGGGGCTCAAACTCATGAACTGCAAGATTATGACCTGAGCTGAGGTCAGATGCTTAACAGACTGAGCCACCTAGGCACCCCTGCATTAAGTAGAATTTAAATAAAAGTTTTAAATAAAAAACAATACCATTTATATTAGTCCTAGCTAATGCAATTTAAGACAAGTAAAGGCAATAAAAGATACACAGATTTGGAAGGAAGAAATAAAGCTGTCTTTGTTAGCAGATGACATGGTGTCTATGTAGAAAATCTAAAAGAATTGACAAAACCCTCCTGGAATAAGTGATTATTATAGCAAGTTTGCAGGGTATAAAGTAATATGCAAAAGTCAATCACTTTCCCATATAGCCAATGGACAAGTGAAATTTAAAAACACAATACCATTTACATTAGCACACCCCAAAATGAGCTATTTAGGTATAAAACTCACAAAGTATATATGAGATGTATATGAGGAAAAGTACAAAACTGATGAAAGAAATTAAAGAACTAAATAACTGGAGAGATTCCATGTTCATGGAGAGAAGAGTCAACACTCTCAAGATGTCAGTTCTTCCCAACCTACAGAGTCAATGCAATCCCAATAAAAATTCCAATAAATTATTTTGTGGATATTGACAAACTAATTCCAAAGTTTATATGGTGAAGCAAGAGACCCAGAAAAGCCAACACAATGTTGAAGAAGAACAAAAGTCAGAGAATTGACACTACCCAACTTCAAAACTTACTATACAGCTACAGTAGTCAAAACATTGTGGGATTGACAAAAGACTAGACAGATGAGTTAAACACAATAGAAAGCCCAGAAATAGACCCACATATAGACAATTGATCTTTGACAAAGGAATGAAGGTACTTCAATGGAGGAAGGATAGTCTTTTCAGCAAATGATGCTGAAACAACTGAATAGCCACAGGGGGGAAAAAAAATCTAGGCACTGCTGACTTTACATTTTTCACAAAAATTAACTCAAAATGAATCATAAATCTGAAACTAACTAAACTATGAAACTTCTAGAAGATAACAGAAAACAGGTGACTTTGGGCTTGGCAATGAATATATATATCACACAAAAATGTGTATGTGCACAAGAAAACACAAGAATGTTCATAGCAGCATTATTCATAATAGCCTCAGCCATAAACAGTTCAATAAACAGAATAGATTTATTTATCCAACATGATGGATATGTACATAAAAAACCAAATGAAAATGAGTTAATTGCAGCTATGCAACAACACAGATGAAACAAAATGTGTATCAAAGGAAGGTAGACGTGAAAAAGTAATATAGTGTGATTACACTTAGACAAACTTCAAAAGCAGCCAAAACCAAGTATAGTAAAAACATGAATGCTTTGTAGTAAAACCATAAAAAAATTAAGGAAGAAATAACCATAGATGTCAGACTATGGCTTAACTTTGAGGAGGAGGAAGGGATTAGTGATTGAAGTGCAGCGCAAGAGAAGCTTCTGCATTGCCTGTGTTCTCTTTGTAGAGTGGCACTTATTTTTATTTTTTAATATTTACTGATTTTGAGGAGAGCCCAAGTGGGGATGGGGGCAGAGAGAGGGGAACAGGGGATCTGAAGTGGGCTCTGCACTGACAGGCTGACAGCAGAGAGCCTGATGTGGGGCCTGAACTCAGGAACCATGAGATCATGACCAGGGCCAAAGTCAGACACTCAACCGACTGAGTCACCCAAGTGCCCCTGTAGAGTGGCAATTTTATAGGTGTTCACTTTGTAATGAATTGTTGAGTAGTGTTGAGTAGTTATGTGTGCTTTGCTATATGTGCATTTTATTTTGTAATGTTAACATCTTTAGAGAGAATTAAATTATATAATTTACCATATAAATTGGGAGTGGGGGAAGCTGCATTATAGTGTTCTAAGCTCATGGTAACATGCAGAAGGAATGAAGATATCGCTTAAGCTAGACTTTGTTAAGGATGCATGCTATAATCTCTCTGATCGTCATTGAAAGAATAGAAATAGGAAATAGCTTCAAATACAGGAAAGTTGGAATGACCAAAAAAAAAAAAAATCCAATTCAAAACAGCAAAAGAACAAAAACAGGCAAAAACTAAACTTTATTGTTTAGAAATGCACACATAGTTGGGCACATTGTAAAGTCATGTGAAGTGATTTAACATTTAAGTCAAAGTAGTGCTTCTGGGAGGAATGGACATTCAGGGGTATAGCTCAGAGGGGCTTAGGGTTACTAAGGGCAACAAATTTCTTCACTTGGGTGTTTTTTACAAGTATGTCTCTACTTATCAACTATATACATTATACACTATACACAATATACATTTGTATCGTATGCACTTTTCTGAATGTCTCTATTTCAAAATGTAAAAGATTTTAAAAAGTCAGTTTCTGTAAATCACATTAATAGTTGAAAACAGCAAAATCACATCATCATCTCAAATGCTGAAAACATTTTGATAAAATTCATTTATATATTTTTAAAGTCCCATTTTTTAAAAGAACATTTTTTTTTATAAAGGATGAGTATTTATATATGTATATATACACATGTATACATATAAAGAGGAACCTAAAACTACTGTAGATATCATCCTTAATGCTACAGGCTTTACCTTTCAGATCCAGAAGAAGCCAAGGTTGCCTACTATCAGCACTTCTATTCAGCATTGGATGTTCCATAATTATAAGACAAGAGAAATAAAAGGCCTAAGGATGAGAAAAGAAGAAGGAAACTTTTATTTACCTTGATTTTGATGGTTATGTATGTGGAAGATCCAAAAATATAGAGGAGCTCCTGGGTGGCTCAGTCCATTAAGCCCCCTGCTCTTGGTTTAGGTTCAGGTCATGATCTCCGGGTTCTGGAGTTCAGGCCCATCATTGGACCCTGTGATGATAGTGAGGAGCCTGATTGGGATTCTCTGTCTCCTCCTCTCCCTGCCCCTTCCCTCTCTGCCCCCTTCTCTCTCTCTCAAAAATAAATAAACATTTAAAAAACACCAAAAATATACATCTTACTGTAAGAATCGAAAAGAAAGTGGCATTTCTGGGGGCGCCTGGGTGGCGCAGTCGGTTAAGCGTCCGACTTCAGCCAGGTCACGATCTCGCGGTCCGTGAGTTCGAGCCCCGCGTCAGGCTCCGGGCTGATGGCTCGGAGCCTGGAGCCTGTTTCCGATTCTGTGTCTCCCTCTCACTCTGCCCCTCCCCCATTCATGCTCTGTCTCTCTCTGTCCCAAAAATAAATAAACATTGAAAAAAAAATTTTTAAAAAAGAAAGTGGCATTTCTTAATATGGTGTTTGGATCCCCTGAATCCTGGTTAAGTCAGAGACTCCCAGTAAACCTGAACCTCAGATTCCTTTGTCAGAAAAAGTTGGGGAGTGAGATCGTTTATAACAGAGCTCATCAGGGTGGTTGTGAGGATTATAATCAAATAATGTATTTGAAAATGCCAAAATAAATGATGGTACCTTAACACCAAAAAAAAAAAAAAAAAAAGGAAGGAAGGTAGGAAGGAAAGGTAGAAGGGAGGGAGGGAAGAAAGGCAAAGCAAGGCAAGGCATAGTGCTGCCCCATAGCAGACACTCCTTTATTAAGAAACAGCGAACATCCTCGTTGTCAAACTCATCCTCTTCCTTCAGAGCCTTATCTGGAAGTCATTTTTCAGAGGGGCCATCCCTAAATTTTTCTTCCTTGAAACTTAGCACTAACATACTATTGCCAATACTGTACTCATCTCCATAACAGAAGTTCCGTGAGGAATGATTTTTGTTTTGTTTGCAGACCCACTCTTGCCTGACCCATACTAAGTGTTCAATAAATTTGTGTTGAATGGGTGAATTTACTCAGTCGCCATCCCCGCCCGATTTGTGCTACTGCTAATTATCGGAGGTACTGGGGCTTGAGTGGGATATTGTTAAAACATCAACACCTCTGGGGTGAGGTTTAAACAGCATCGCCACCCTCTGGGGGAAGAAGGGGAGAATTGGAGATCAGGTATGTGTGACTATTAGAATTAGTGAGAAGGGCAATGGGCACCCAAAAGTCAGAAGAAAGGTCCAAAAAAAGGGACCCTGGGATACGAAAAGAAGAATCCGGGTATCCCGAGTTAGCATTCCAGGCTAGCGCTGCTGAGTTTCACCTGCCCACTTCAAGGAGGCGCCTGTCCTCATGAAATTTTCGTGCAGACCCTCCAAACCCGGATTTCTAGGCAGGGCCAAAGAGGTGGGTCCCAATAGCTATCAAAGGGCCGAGCAGGGGCGGGGGAAAGAAGCCAGGCCAGACCCTTGGCTGCGACCCGGTCGGAGAAGGCACCCCGCTCTCGGGTCCTGCAGCCTGGAGTTCGCCCCCCATGCGGTGCCAGGCCCACGGCGCAGCACAGCGCCCGGCGTGGCGGGCACCGCGCGCGCGAGTAGCGCAGGGCCGACCGCGCTGCTTCTGGCGTTGCTGCCGCCGGGGCTCTTGCTGCCGGAAGGCGCCCAAATCCCGGCCGCGTCCTCTTTGGGTGAGTGCGGGGCGGGCAGCGCGCGCGCTTGGGCCGCCCCTCCGCGGCTGGGCTGGGGAAGCTCCTGGAGTCTGCGCCGCCGCGCGCCGGCGGAAGGTGACTGCAGGCGGGCGCCTGGGGGCGGCGCCGGCGAGGAGGACTGTGCCCTTTGCCCTAGGCGGTCTCCGCCAGCCTTCCGTCGCTCCTTCACGTCAATCTGGTCGGGCCGAGTTCTGGCGCGGGAGTGAGGACGGGCTGCAGGGACCGCTCGTTAACTTTAAACAGAGCAAAGAGCAATGTTATGTAAGCAAAAAAATGAATGAATGTATGTGGAGATAGCAAAGGAACTACAATTCAGGACAAGGAACCTATGGCGAAGCCCAAGAGACGAAGAGAAGGTCAGCTTTTATTAGGTCTGAGGAGGAAATTGGGGAGGGTTTATTCTGAACAAAAGTTCCTTGGAGAAGAACAAGAGTTGGAGACTGGGGCAGTTTCTCATTGGTTGCAGGCAGCTGGGGCAGGTTGAGAGCTCCTTTCCTTTTCTTAAAGGCAGGAGATAAAAAAAACTCCCGTGTGAAAAGTGCCTCCCGTGGTGGAAACCATGATCTTCCTTCTTCCTGCTGCTTCCGTGGGCTGTGTGGTGCGTGCGTGAGAGCTCCCCCTTCAGGGCTTCCTCGCTCTACTCTAAAGGTTTCCTTTATTTTCACACCCACCACGTCTGAATTCTTACTGGAGCCAAGCTCAGACCCAAAATAAGTACCCCCCCCACCCCCCGCACAAAGCATTTACACTTAAAGGAAGTTTCTAGTTTTAAGGACTAGTTCCACCTCCGCCCCATGACTGCCTCCTGGGCTCACTTTCCAGCCACTTTCTGGTTTCCACTGTCGCAAAAATTCCCAAAGAGGAGGATACCCCTCCTCTTTGGGTATCTAGGATACCCCTGATCTGCTGTCTGCTATAGGAAGTCGTAGGTATACCACCAAGTGGAATTAGTTTTTGGAGCTTGATTAAGGGGCATGACCTTAAAATTTTTTTTTTTATTTTTAATATTTATGTTAGAGACAGAGTATGAGGGGGGTAGGGTCAGAGAGAGAGGGAGACACAGAATTCCAGGCTCCAGGCTCCGAGCTGTCAGCACAGAGCTCATTGTGGGGCTCAAACCCACCAACCAGTGAGATCATGACCTGAGCCTAAGTCACTCAACTGACTGAGCCACCCAGGTGCCCCAAGGGGCTTGACCTTTTAAAAAATGTAGTGTATTTCCTAGAAAGAAGAATACTTTAAGCTCTAAGTAAGTCCTCAAGAACTTATCACATTGTCATGGATAGAGCCCCTCCCGTTGCAGGATTTTTTTTTTTTTTTTTTTTTTTTTTTACCTCACTTCCTCAGAATTTATTGTCTCCCCACCTGGAAAAACGAAGAAGTGGACACAAAATAAAATGAGCAGCAGGCAAAAGTTTATTAGAATATAAGATTAGAAAGTAAGAATAGTATGAAAACTCTCTTTACAGAGAGGGGACGTTTGAAAGTGAATGCCCCCAACTATGGGCAAGGGACTTTATTTAATACGGTTTTGGTCCATTCCCCACCCCCCCCAACTTTTTTTTCCTTTGTTGGCCTGATTAGGTGCTGAGTTGTTCATTTCTGTGGGAAACATGAGTGGGGGAAGGAGTAGGTAGTGTTTGTTACCTTCTTAAGAAAAACTTTAAGTCTGAGGGAATTTCTCTCATGGTTAGATGTTCCCAGCATTGTTTTAAAATATGTGTTTTCTCTACATCCAGGGACCGCAAGTCCTAACCTTTTCCTCTCTACCTATCATTCTGGGTCACAGGACAGGGAAACTAGAGGAGAGTTGCCGCAGGTGAGGGCAGGTGAGTCCTCATTCTGCATGAGGACTCTGAGGGTCCAGGGCGGGGTTGCCCATATAGGAAATGAAGAGGCAGATGAAGCTTTCCTTCTGCTCACCATCCAGCAAAGGTTTATCCTGAAGCTTCTCTGTTTCCCTACCCTCCCACCCTAGCCTTTCTCTTCATGGACCTCACAAAAATGAAGCCCTGTTCCCAAGGGGAAGCCATTATCTACTGATGGCCCAGGTATCTCAGATTCTTCAAGACCATGGGCATGATGTGATCTTACTTCAACAGAATGGACTTTCATTCACATTAGGTATCCTGTCTTTCTATTCCATGTTCTGTCCAATAGAAATACAACATGAGCTATAAATGCAAGCCCCATGATGTATTTATATTCCAGAAGACACATGAAAAATAAAAACAGGTCAAACTAATTTTCATCATACATTTTATTGAAAGTCGTATATCCAAAATATCATTTCAACGTGTAAACAATATAAAAATTATTAATGACATAGTTCACATTTGTTTGTGTTAAGTCTTTGAAATCTGGTGTGTATTTCACAATTCACACTAGCCACATTTCAAGTGTTCAACAGCCACATGTAGCTGATGGCTGCCATATTGGACAATACTGTTTGGACCCTCCTACCATAGGTGATAAACCTTGCATATGTTAAATGTTCAGCAAAACTTCATTTTAGTTCTACTGAGTTATTACAATGAAAATGATATGTGTGTGGTATCTGTGTTTATTTCAAAGTCCATCTTAAACCATAACTCTAGCATAAGAAAGTTTGAAACACTGTTTCACTCTCTTCATCATCTTCTGCATCCCTCCATCTCACATCCTCTCACTTCTGTCTTCAACCCATTCATGCAAACCCTTCGCACACATTTCCAGATCAATTTGACAAAATACTGCTTTATGTTGCATGAAACCTTGTGTATAATTTGTGGAGATTGGATCAAGATGATTTCTCTTTTTTTTTTAGAGTAGGCTCCATGCCCAGTGTGGACCCCAACCTGGGGCTTGAACTCAAGACCCTAAGATCAAGACCCTGAGCTGAGAGATCAAGAGTCGGATGCTTAACCAACTGAGCCACCCAGGCACCCCATCACAATGATTTTTCTGATAACAATCCAGGAAAAGAAAACAGCAAAATTGCAGGAGAAACTTATCAAACAACTAATACAAGAAAAATTTCCAGAACTAAAATACGTGTAGCTCCATACTGAAAGATCCCACCTGCATTCAACACAAAGAATAAAAAAATGACCTACACCAGGGGAAATCATGGTGACATTTCAGAATAGCAGTGGTTAATAAAAAGCAATCTAAATGTTTTGGGGTGCCTGGGTGGCTCAGTCAGTTAAGTGTTTGATTCTTGATTTCAGCTCATGTCATGATCTCACAGTTCCCACATGATCCCACAGAGAAGGTTTGAGCCCCATATGGGGCTCCACACTGACTGTCTAGAGCCTGCTTAGGATTCTCTCTCTCCCTGTCTCTCTCTGCCCCTCCCTGACTCACATGTGCTCTCTCTCTGTCAAAGTAAATATAAACTTAAAAAAAAAAACTATTTTAAAAGCAACCTAAATGTTTTGATATACTGCAATGATGAGTAGGACTCAGAATGGCATCAAACTTTTTAGCATTGACATACAGCAGTGGACACAGAAAACCCAACAAGACTTGACAGTAAAATAGTCTCAAAGGTTTTCCTTTTCATATACCACTTCTTAAGAAGTTATTACAGAGTTTAGTCCCAGCAGAACAATGGGGTGACCAAGAAAGAGGAAGACGAAGGGTAAGTATATAGAAGTGGCAAAACAAGAGAGTGTTAAGATTTGTCCTAATGTATCAGCTGTGCAGTTGGCCTGGAGAGCAGTTGGTCCAGGTTGAATTGATAGAAGAATCCAGAAAGAACATCTCTGGAGGGAAAAAAAAAAATTAGTCAATAAGTTGACCTTATTGAAAATCCTATTGAGAGAATATTGGAGGGAGTTGAGAGACTGGCCAATAGGCACAGAAACAAAACAAAACAAAACAAAACAGGCCTAAACAAATGAAAAGTATTCCCTCTGTTCTCCCATCCTCCAACTAGATTTAGCAGGGAACATACACTTTTCGACTGTGACCTACAGGGCCTAACACTATTTATGCAAGTCTTTTCTCTCTCATATTGTTAATGTTTATATTTTCTTTCTCTCTTTTTTTAAGTTTTTTAAACTTATTTTGAGTGAGAGAGAGGAGAGAGAGAGAGAGCACGAGGAGGAAAGGGGAAGAGAGAGGGAGAGAGAGAATCCCAAGCAGGCTCCACACTGCCAGCGCAGACCCTTATGTGCGTTTTGATATCATGAACCATGAGGTCATGACCTGAGCCAAAATCCGGAGTTGGACACTTAACTGGCTGAGCCACCCAGGTGTTCCTATTTTCATGTGCTAATTTCCAAAAATGTATACCAAATGTCTTGAATTTCTCAAAACTAGTCCCTGTGTTACTTAATTTTTTTTTCTTTTTTAATTAAGGCTCCATGCCAAATGTAGGGCTTGAACTCACAACCCTGAGATCAAGAGTTGCGTGCTCTACCGACTGAGACAGGCAGGTACCCCTTTAAACATTTATTTTAAAAGCTTAATTTTTGGGGCGCCTGGGTGGCGCAGTCGGTTAAGCGTCCGACTTCAGCCAGGTCACGATCTCGCGGTCCGTGAGTTCGAGCCCCGCGTCAGGCTCTGGGCTGATGGCTCGGAGCCTGGAGCGTGTTTCCAATTCTGTGTCTCCCTCTCTCTCTGCCCCTCCCCCGTTCATGCTCTGTCTCTCTCTGTCCCAAAAATAAATAAAAACGTTGAAAAAAAAAATTAAAAAAAAAAAAAAAAGCTTAAGTTTTAAAATGTATCCCCACCAACATATATGAAATTGGTAGTAGCACATAGAGAGAATTACTGTACTAACTGCTAAGCTAATTACGTTGTTTGTACACTTCATAATGCCTACCTCTTTCTTTTTAAACACTTAACACACTGGTAATTTTTTCCTTGTAATGATTTGCTCAATATCTGCTTTCCCTGTCAAACCGTAAGGTCCATAAGAGCAAAGATCATGTTTTCCTTGCACACTACGAGATCCACAGAACCTATCATAGTGTATGGCATATAGTAGGCAGAAAGTAAACATTTAATTACACTACCTAAAGGTCAAGATGTATAAAAATACTAGGCCAAATTATAAGTTACATCTTCCTTGACTAGTTTTTTATAGTTATTGAAACCTTTGATATCGTCCCAGATATAACTGGGAAAATTATCTTGACTTGATCGTTGGATTCAAGAAGGCTTCTTGGACTCTTCTCTCTCTGGCTTAAAGTAGTTGTCTGCCTGCACCCCCCACCCTCCAATCCAATCAGAACACCCTCATCAAACTTATTATAACCTAAAATGACTGCCCATTTGGCCGCATTTATTTTCTCCTCATAATCTTGTGACCTTTGGAAGAAGGCTGCCCTGCTCATCACACTGCTGAAGTGACAAAACAAATTCCTCTCTCTTGTCCCCAGTAATTGTCAGTAATTATCCTCATAGAAAGTATTTTCTTCATTGAAACAGCACTCTTAACCACTTTTTTGTCCCAACATTATTTCATTCCATCTTCTTTTCCCTGAACCAATTTTATTATTAAAAAATTTTTTTTAATGTTTATTTATTTTTGAGAGAGAAAGAGAGAGAGAGAGAGCAGGGGAGGGGCAGAGAGAGAGGGAGACACAGAATCTGAAGTAGGCTCCAGGCTCTGAGCTGTCAGCACAGAGCCCAACGTGGGGCTCGAATCCATGAACCATGAGATCATGACCTGAGCGGAAGTCTGACACTTGATGGACTGAGCCACCCAGGCACCCCCAATTTTTTTTTTAATGTTTGTTTATTTATTTGTTTTTATTTAGAGTGCGAGCTGGGGAGGGGCACAGAGAGAGGGAGAGAGAGGATCCTGGTCAGTCTCTGTGCCCAACGCAGGGCTCAATCTCATGAACCGTAAGATCATGACCTGAGCCGAAATCAACAGTTGGAGGCTTAACCAACTGAGCCACCCAGGCATCCATCCAGAACCAATTTTAGAAATAGTTGAGCCATTTAAATAGGCATGAATGGTGGTATACCCTGTGTCCTTATGTTAGGATAAATGCATATTTGCCTTCTCTGTCTCTCAGGAGGGCACTTCTGAACCCTGGCTGCATATTAGAATTACCTGAGGAGCTTTGAACAAATGCTTATGTTTGGGGTTCACTTTCAGAAAGTCTCATGTAAACTATTTATGGTGAAGTCCAGGCATAGATATATTTGTAACGCTCCCCTATAGCACACAGAGTAGAGACCTTCCTCCTGGAGCCATGTTTCTGTTTTCCCCTTCACCACTCTCCAGAGGTTCTCTCTAAGTGTTGGGCCTTCACTTTAGTGAAAGGAGATCATGCAGCTGATTGTTGATCTGCAGTTCATAAGTCAAGTGCCTAAATCCTGGGCATGAGTAGTAGGAATCTCATTTTTCAGCCCATATTCTGCATCCTGAATCATCAGTGCAGAATCACTTTGGTGCGGCATTTGTCAAATGTTGTATAAACCATAGCACATGTTTAACCATTATTAAAAGAAAAGTAAATGAATCCCCAATAAAACAAAGTAAATCCTCAAGTAAAAGCTGACACAGGACATTAATCTTCAGCAGGGTTGTTGGAATCTGTATCATAGAAGAGGCCCTGAGAGGGAGGTAAAGGTACAAAATCCTCATTCACTGGCCCTTAAGTGGGAACCCCAAGCACCAGTCACATTTTTGAAGGATTTGTTGCCAGTGGAGTGTGAAGACATCCATTGGTCCAATAGTTGAAAGCAAGAAACCAGCAGATGTCACTAACACACAGCTTTTACAGTGGTTTCTCCAATGGAAAAAGCTGTTTTTTCACTTGTGTTCATGAGACCCTGTAATCAGGATGCTCACAGCTGCGGGAAAACAAGTCCTACACACAGGTATATTTAAGAACAAAGTTTGCCGGGCACCTGAGTGGCTCAGTTGGTTGGGTGTCCAACTTCGGCTCAGGTCATGATCTCATGGTTCGTGGGTTCAAGCCCCGCGTTGGGCTCTGTGCTGACAGCTCAGAGCCTGGGGCCTGCTTCGGATTCTGTGACTCCCTCTCTCTCTGGCCCTCCCCCACTCACACTCTGTCTCTCTCTGCCTCTCAAAAATAAATAAAAATGTAAAAAAAAAAAACCAAAAAACAAAGTTTGCATATAATTGGAGGTCTTACAGAACGTCATGGATGAGCTTCAGGATTCAACCAGTGGAGAGAGATCAGAGACACCAGCCATAGCTGGTAATATGTCCCACAGCAGGAAGAGCGCCAAAAGATGGGTAGGATTTTGATGAGGGGAAGAAAGGAAGAGGAAGAAAGCAGGAACATTCTAAGCATCAGAAAGAATTGTAGCAAAGAAAAAACAGAAAAATGCCATGGTAGATTTGGAGGTCATGAAAGGACCAGTATCTGGATCAGAAAGTTCTCAGGAGAGAGCAGTAGAACAGGTTGCTGCCAAAAGTGCTTTCTGGGGGGCGCCTGGGTGGCGCAGTCGGTTAAGCGTCCGACTTCAGCCAGGTCACGATCTCGCGGTCCGTGGGTTCGAGCCCCGCGTCAGGCTCTGGGCTGATGGCTCGGAGCCTGGAGCCTGTTTCCGATTCTGTGTCTCCCTCTCTCTCTGCCCCTCCCCCGTTCATGCTCTGTCTCTCTCTGTCCCAAAAATAAATAAACGTTGAAAAAAAAAATTAAAAAAAAAAAAGTGCTTTCTGGGTGTTCACTTCTGGTGTGAAGATTCTTTAGTGTGTTTGAAGATTAACACCATTTGTGAATATTGAATATCTCTCACTTCTTTTTTTTTCTTTTTTTGCAGGAGCTCATTTACAAACCTTTTAAAGGTCATGTAGCTTCATGACACAACTCAGTGTAGTCATTTTTTAGGAAGGACAGATATTATGGGCTCCTTAAAGAATGAGAGTTTTGACCTAGTGGTGGTTGATGCTATAGGATCGTTACACTTTCCTGGTTGCTGAGAAACTTGGAAGGCTGTCTGTGACCTCTTTACTAGCACATTTGAAATATCAATTTTGGGCTGTCTGAACCTGTGTCTTGCATGTCCTCCCTGACAGATCACATGGATTTCTGAGACCAGGTGAAGAACTCTCTGATGTTCTTCATTTCAACCTTGAGCAAATGGTATATATTCATACTCAGTTTGATGACACTATCAAGGAACATTTCCCAGAAGGCTCTAGGCCAGAGCTATTTCATCTTCAACTGAAAGCAGAGCTGGGGTTTGTTAGTTTTGGCTTTGGCTTTGTCTTTGCCTTTGCCTGGCCACAGCTTCCCAACACTGTGTATGTTGGACACTTAATGGCCAAACCTGATGAGCCAATACTTCAGGTAAGTAAAACCTTTGTGCCCCATTGGACATGAGGAATCACCCTCATGATGGTGTCATTAGTGCACAGATGGCAATTGCTCAGACAAGGGGTAAATCTAGGTTTTTTTAAATTTTCTTTTAACATTTTTTAAATGTTTATTTTTGAGAGAAAGAGAAAGAACGTGAGCAGGGGAGGGGCAGAGAGAGAGAGACAGACACAGAATCTAAAGCAGGTTCCAGTCTCCGAGCTGTCAGTGCAGAGCCTGATGCAGGGCTTGAACTCACAAAGTGTGAGTTCATGACCTGAACTGAATCAGATGCCTAATTGACTAAGCCACCCAGACACCCCTATATTTCAATTTTCAAATGCTTTTGGTATTATATAGAAATACAGTTGACTTTTATATGTCAGCCTTGAGTCCTGAAATTTTAATAAGTTCACTTATTAGACTATTGGGTTATTTTGTAGCTTCCATAGGGTTTTCTATATAGATAATAGTGTCTCATAAAACTGAGAACATTTTCTTTCCATTCATTATTTCTTTTACCCATTTTTCTTGTTTTATTGTCCTGGCTAGAGTTTAAACCATGATGTTGAATAAAAGTGGTGAGAGCTGACATCTCTACTTTGTTCCTGTCTTAGGTGGAAAGAGTTCAATATTTTACCGGTAAGTATGATTACAGTACAGATTTTTTTCAACATATGCCTTTTATCATATTGAAGAGATTACTTTCTATTCCTAGCCATGCGGAGAGTTTTTATAAGAAAAGAGTGTTGAATTTTGTCGAAGATTTGTTCTGCATTTATTGAGGAGATCATGTGATACTTCCTTTTTACTCTATTATTGTGGTGAATTATAATGATTAGTTTTTGACTGTTAAATTGACCTTGCATCCTTGGATAAAAGAATTGGTGATGATGTATTATGTTTTTCGATATATTGCTGGATTCTATTTTAAAATATTTTAAAGGCCTCATAAAACTATATCACATGGATTTCTGGGGCTGAGTGAAGAACTGTCTGATGTTCTTTATTGTATTTATGAGGTTATGCTTCTATAGGTGTCTTTTTAGAAATCTTTTGATTCTGAATTCAATTTTTATTAAAAAATTGAAATTTAAATTACCTATTTGAAGTTACTTAAAATTTATAATTCTTCTAGTGTCAGTTTTGGTAAGTTGTGTTTTAAAAAAATTTTTTTTTAATGTTTATTTATTTTTGAGAGAGAGATACACACAGAGTGCGAGCAGGGGAGGAGCAGAGATAGGGAGACACAGATCTGAAGCAGGTGCCAGGCTGGGAGTTGTCAGCACAGAGCCTGATGCGGGGCTGGAACTCACGAACCACGAGATCATGACCTGAGCCGAAGTCAGACGCTAAACAGACTGAGTCACCCAGGCACCCCAGTAAGTTGCGTTTTTTTTTTTTCAAATAATTTGCTCACTTCATGTATTTGACAAGAAATATTTCATTTTTCGGAGAAATAAGGTGATATATGGGCCCTGGGAGCACTGAAACAATTGGTGCTCTACTATGGGTATCTCATCAGTTGTATATGCTGCCTTGTCAGAGCCTTTCCCAACCCAACCCCAGTATACATATATACAGCTCCAGTGAGCCATTACCCTTCCACACTGGTGTTTCAGGATTATGCAGGTCACACTCTGCATTAGTTTTCCTCAAAGTGTGGTTCTTAGCCCATCTTTGTCAGGTTCACTTGAGATGCTTATTAAAAATACGGATTCTAAGCCCCACCCAAGAACTACTGCATAGAATCTCCAGGTTTGAATCCTGGTAATTTGCATTTTCAACAACAACCAAACTGCATTTATACAAACTAAATATTTGAGGCTATAAATCTGACTGTGAGGCAACCACTATTTTTTATTCTTTCCCTCCATAGTCTGTGTGAAATCCCAAAGTGAATGAGCAAAACTGAAAAGGAAATTTTATTAGAAAATCATAAGGAAGCAAAATATAGTACTAAACTGTATTTATTGAAAAAAATCCACATATTCGTGGACCTGTGCAGTTCAAACCCATCTGTTCAAGGGTCAATTATGTATATTCAGTCTAAATACAGAAAGAACTGCAAACAAAACTTGTCTACTGAGTAGGTTTTTTATAGTTGTGTGGGGTAGTGTATTTGACCTCACTTTCTAGGCATGATAGGACTGAGCAAATGAGGAAATGTATTGATATTGTTTCTTACATTAGGAAAAGACAATTACAAATGTGGAAATGAGGAAGATTAGAACAACCCCTGTGATATATTGAATTGAGATATCAGTATGAATTCATAATTTTTTCTATAGGCAGAGAAATAAATATAGGATCTTGATATCTACATCTATAGCCATATATTTCCTAGTTCTGTCCACTGAAAGGATTATAAACAGTGGTGCTTTGTTAGCAATGATCACACCTAGCAACCATATAGGTATCTTTTGGTCTAGTAGATCATAAACTCCATGAATGTAGGGACTGATAAAGGGCAACTTTACCTTTCAGCATTAAATTGGATTCTGTGCACACAGGAGTTTTAATAAAATTAAACTCTTTAAGGCATCCAGCTGGTAAATTGCAGGCCAGGTTATAATTACCTGAAAACCAGCCTTCTCTGTTCAGCCTAAGCTGCTGAGAACCTGCCATCTAATGTTGCCACCAACCCTCTGTCTCTGCCAACCTGTACGTTTCAGCAGCGGTGGCCCCAGCACCATCAGATGCTCCTGCACCCTGAGCCCCCCACCCCCACCAGGGGCTGGTGGGCTGGATCTACCACATCCTCCAGGTATAGGGTGTAGCACAACTCAGGCCCACACTTTCCAATAACTGTGGCATGAACGTACCTCCTGAATGTCTTATTGTCCCTGCTGATGGTCACCCTGGGCACTGTGTGGCTGTGTGGGAAGCTGTTGAGTGTGGTGGCCAGGCGGCTGTGTGGGCCCTGAAGCTGAAGGCCCGAAGCCAAGTGTAGGCTTGGGGGATGCCATATTGGAGGGGGGGTGTTACCATTTCTTATGAGCTTCCCACCAGTTCTGGCAACTCCTGTTATCCATATCATATCCATGTGCTAATTTTGTTGTAAATACCTGCTGATTGGCTTCTTCTTAAAATTAGAATTCTTTATTCAGCCCGTATGGCCTTCTTTATTTGCCAGTCAGGCAGGGCTGTTGTATGATTTTGTTCCCACGGTAATTTGGACCAGTGGCCTTCATATTTTAAGCCTTGAAGCCACCTTCTTTGTCATGCCCCTGTTGGAGGAGCATCAGCCTGAACCATTCCAGCCTCCATGTCCAGTCCCTTCTCAGGCTGTTTCCCTCGCTCCTGCCTCTGCCACCCACTATAACACTGAAAACAGGCACCTGACAAACTTTTTCATTTTCTATTTGCCTTTCCTGCAAACTCTTGTCAATCTATCTTGTTGGAGCAAGAGGAGCCCCTGCCTCATGGAAAACAAAAGTCTTCCAGAATTATCATACCCCTCCACTTGGAAAAGAGACTCCATCCTCCTTCCCCAGAATTCTGTCACCTGACAACCCAAGGCTGTAAGGGAAGCTGCACCGAAATCCTTTATAAGAGCCAGTCTTGTTTTGAGGATAGAAAATGCAAAAATGCCTTCTGGGGCTTGCATGCCCTGTCCTTCCCAGGGCTGACATTGCAAAGAGTCAGAATGACAAGATGTCCTCAGTTTGTGCCTGAGGAGACTGTGGAAATATCCCCAGTCCTATTTTATGATGCTCATTGGAATTATAGTCTCAGCAGTAGAGGTTCAAACCTTCAGGTAAAGACTTGGACTTGTAGAGTTAGGACTCTAGCACGTCTTCATAAATAAATGACCTCCTTAAGAGGTCCTCAGAATACAGTCCAGGAATGATAGGTGGACTTCTCTTGGGGATTGACTTCTAGAGAGTAGACACAACTCCTTCCAGGGAGCGGTGTCTTGAGATTGGAAGACTCGCAGAGATTTTAAGCAGGTACCTGGGGAAATGGGGCATGGGGATGACAGTATGAGGTCAATAGTGCAGTTAGGAGGTGGGAAAATTCGTGGAAGAGTCTCTAAACGGAGATGGGTCTGAGTCACCTGGGGGTGGCACTATCTTGGAAGTGACTTCCTGAAGTCCCTGCCATTCCTGGTTCAGAGTATGTTCTCTGCAGAGAGTGTAGTGATTCCATGGAAGGAGAGGGGTTAAGGAGCGCTCACTAACTCCTCCTTCCTTCTGCCAGATGCCTGAGGTTAGGGAGGGTGAGGACATATTAGCCAGTGGAGCAAACACCCGGGGAGGAGGAGCAGAAGGGCAAGAAGTCACAGACAGAAAGAGACTACAGGCAGGATCCACCTCTCACCTCTTCCCAAGCTGCCTGCCAGTGCATCTCCTTGGCTGCCAGTGCAGTGCGTGTCCCCAGGGCGCACAGGTTACTGTGTGGGGCGCGGGGTGCAGGCTCTGGGCACAGAACCGGGCTCCGCAGCTGGTACAGGAGTGAGCATGGCGGGGCAGCGAGTGCTGCTGCTAGCTGGCTTCCTTCTGCCCGGGTTCCTGCTCTCTGAGGCCGCCAAGATCCTAACCCTGTCTTTGGTGGGTGAGTGCGTGGCTGGAGAATCAGACACAGGCTCTTCCCAGACACCTGCGTGAAGGCTCAGGCACATAGCCCTGGGCCAAAGGGTCACTCTGTGGGGTTTTCCAGACAGCGCTTGGGTCCCAGGCTGCAGGAGGGACAGGCGGGAGGGGGTTGTTGGGGCATGAGGAGCCCCTGCCTCATGTAGGGGTGAAGAAGATACTTCTGGAGAAAGTAGAATACCCTTTCCTCTCTCTTCCTATTCAGACTAGCTCTCCGAGGCACAGGGATGGGGTGAGAGGTTTGAGATCCCTCCCTGTGCTCCAGACGCAGGGCAACGTCTTCCCCAGGGCGGTTTGGACATTCAGAGGCTCACCCTAAGCTTCTCAGGGGTGTGCAGCAATTGTCAACAGAGACGGGGTCGTGGGGGGAGCATTTGCAGGTTCTTGGAGGCCCAGGGAAGAGCTCACGGGGACAGCAGCACGGATTTTCTGAGGCTGCATGGGAGCCAATTGGAGAAGGGAAGGCATTTCAATAACAGTTAGGAGGGTGTTTTCATCCAGAGAAAACCTAGAGAACTGGCCAGGGTTGGGGACTGGACCCTGGGCGTTCAGGTCTCTCCAGTGCCCACTCCTTTTCACCCGTGGGGCTGGAAGTGTTTGAAGGACTTGAGGGACTGTTAATTTTGCATTTTGTGGCCTCAGTTTTATCTCCTTTACTTTTGCACCAAAGGGACTAGCAGATGAAAAGGAAAATCATATCAGGATAAAGGGTCATCCTCGGATGGAGCTTCCCCAACATTGTATTTCAACTCACAGGGGGCTCTTTTAGGTCACTTGACTGTATAGGTCACTGGGAATCGGGGGATCTTAGAGCTGGAAGGACGCTGAATCATCTCATTTAGCCCCCACGGTGTTTTCCTGAACAAGAAACTTAAGGGTCAGCACCTTTGCCAGAGCACACTGGACCTCCTTAAAGGCACACAGCAGGAATTTACTCCGCTCTCTCAGCCCAGGAGCAGCCTTTTCACAGCTTCCAATCTCATGCACTTTTAGTGGGTAGTTTTAAAAATCACTCTTTAAGAAACCCTGTAACTGCATTTGAATTCCTTTTTTATTCATTTAGTTTTCTTTCCGATTGTTAGTAGCAGTGACACAAAAGCACTCCCTCCCTTCTTGTAAGTACATGTCCTCTGGACTCTGTGAGGTGGGGAGGAAGGTGTGGTTTGGAGGCACTGAAGCCCTGCCTCTGTTCCAGAATGCACTGTGCTCACCAAGACCTTTAGGAATGGCTGCCTGTGCAGGTGCAGGAAGCCTTCTCTCCTGAATCCATTTCCTGCATGGGTTAAAGGTAGAGTCAGAGCAGGGAGTCTGAGGGGGTAGGGTTCATGTTTTATGTAATCTGTGTTACCTCAGGGCAACACAAGTATAGCTATTAAAAACTAGAGTATAAGAAACTAGATGCACACTATTGCTGTAGCTCTTTTTTAAACTTTTTTATTACTGTGGTTCCACATCCATGTGAGCTGACCCAATCATCATGGGACCTTCATCTTCCAAACAACCCCCAGTTCCCAGCTTGGGCAAATTCTATTCCTTCCCGTGTGGTCTGGCTTTGACTATTGCTGAGACTCATAGATTCCATAAAAATGGCCCCTGGTAGCATATGGTTTTAGATACAACTTGATGTGATAGAAACTGTACCTCCCCAGGGGATCATACTCTGTTTCCTTAGGATCCCAGGATATTTCTAGGATGGGTGGTGTCTCAGTCTCTCATGCATACAGGATCCTGCAGTTCCACTGCAAGCGTCCACAATTATTCTGAATGCCTTAATTTGATATTCAGCAAAATGCAGACCCCAACTGAGAAGCCTCCTGCCAAATATATTTGAATCTGAAGAATTTTGGCTCTAAGTGATGTCTCTCTCTCCTTTGCTCCAGTGGCTCTTTCCTGGACTGATGTTAAGTTCCCATGTTTTGGCCCTCACATTAGCCTAAATTTCCAGAGAGAAGGATTCCAGAAATGCTCTGATTAATTTTCCGCTAGGAGTCCTTCACACTCATATATAGCACTGTGCCAAACTTTCCATCAGTACAGTTATTTCTGTAGGGCACCAAGTGTCCATAAGGCCTGGCTAGAATCAGCATGTGCTTAGAATCAGGAACTCCTTAAAGCCTAAGCACAGAGAGGCTCATCACACTGATGTTTGGTCACTTTTGTGACCAGAGTCACACAAAAGAATCAGAGGGAGGTTTGCCGAGGTCAAGGGTTTGGGCAAGTAGGCTCAGGGTGAGTGGCTGTGCCTTACCCAGATGGAGATGGGCAGCGTGGCTGATGAAGCTGATCTTCCTCTACTCACTGTCATCTTTCTGTTCTCTATCTCTCATGTGTTGGCTCTATCACCCCATCAACTTCACGCACTCTATTCTCATGATTACAAAGATGCAGTTGTGAATTGTTCCTAGGTGGGAGCCATCATCTGCTGCTGGACCGGGTGTCTCAGATTCTTCAAGATCATGGTCATAATGTCACCATGCTTCACCAGAGAGGGAATTCATTCATATCAGGTATCTTTTCCCACTAATCCTTGATTCCTTCTGCTCTATGCAAAGTGTAGAGTGAAGCAACAATGCCTTTTGCATAAATGGGCTCAGAAAAGTGTTTTTAAAATCTAATTGGACCCAAACAATGAAAAGTGTGTGTGTGTGTGTGTGTGTGTGTGTGTGTGTGTGTGCGCATTTAAGTAAGGTGTTGTAAAACTTGCTGGCTATGTCTACCAGCACTCCACACTCTGTAGTCTCATATTTTCCTCCCTTACCTTCATCCCAACCAACAGTCCACATATTATTACAGGTTATTTTGGTAAATGGCACTTCATAACATAGCTTGAAAATATGTGAACAGAAGTGTTCATCCACATATAAGATTTCTAATAGGAAAGGATCATTCCTTTTTTTTTTTTTATATCAGAGATTACTTTTCTTCCTACGATAACTGAAATTTAAGAAAGGTCTCTCAGGAAGCCCCTTATTTAGGCAGGTAAGATCAGATCCTATAATTGAGATGATTTTGTTTTCTTGAAAAAATCAATGACTGCCCATGAGTTTGTGGATAATGATGTTGGATGTTCTTAACTGAATCATCGAATCCAATGAATGTTAGTCAAAATGAGCAAGGAAATCTTATCAACTCTTCTCTGTTGACAGACAAGACGTCAGCAACCCAGAGAACTGAAATGAATTGCCCAAGGTCATATGGCAGGTTAATAATAGTGTTGGGTGGCTTTAGGACTTTAAGCTCTGGATTGCTCAATCTGTAGTTTTCTCAGGCTTTGATTTAAAAAAGATTCAATTTTAATCAGCATCTTTGAGGAATAAAATTCTGAGAAATTGTAAAATTTTGAAGGTGATCAGCCTTTGTTGTTGTTTAGATTTTATTAAAAACAAATTTTTTTTACTGTGAAAATTTCTTCTAAGATATTTATTGTGGGAAAATATACACAGCATAAAATTGATCACCAAACATTTTGTTTGGACAGTTTAGTGACTTTAAATACATTCACATTGTTGTGCAACCATCACTCTAGAACATTTTCATCATCACAAACAGGAACTCTGTACTGATTATATGGTAACTGCCAAATACCCTTTGCCTGAAGCCCTTGGTAACCACTACTGTACCTTACCTCTCGAAAAATTTGGCTATTCTAGGTATTTCATTTAAATAGAAATATACAGTATCTGTCTTTTTGTGTCTGGCTCATTTCACTTTGTATCATGTTTAAGACTCATTCATGTTGTTGTATGGATCACAATCTCTTTCCTTTTTAAGGCTGAATAATGTTGCATTGTAAGTACATACCACATTTTGTTAATCCAGTCATCATCTGTCAATGGACATTTGCACTGTTTCCCCCTTTTGGATATTGTGAATAATGCTGTTGTGAAAGCTGCTGTAGAAATATGTCTTTGAGTGCCTACTTAAGGCCATTTAAATCACTTTCTAGATTAGGTTTTTCATTCTTCAGTGAATATTATTTATATACATATCTCTTTGTATCTGCCTTGATGACAGACATGAATAAAGAACTGTAGTTTGTTGATAATTTGTCAGTGTAGTTAATCTTGATTTTGAAAATTGCAATTAAATTTAATTAAAATTTAAATGAAGTTATGTTAAATTAGAATTTCAGATTGATTAAAAAATAATTTCAGCAGGGGCACCTGGATGGCTCAGTCGGTTATGCATCTGATTTTGGCTCATGTCATGATCTTCTGGTTTGTGAGTTTGAGTCCTGCATTGGGCTTGCTGCTGTTAGCACAGACCCTGCTTCGGGTTGTGTCTCCCTGTGACTCTGCCTGTCCCCCACTGGTTCTCTCTCTCTCTCTCTCAAATAAAATAAAACTTAAAAAGAAAGTGTCTAGGGGAGCCTGGATGGCTCATTTGGTTGAGTGCCCAACTTCGGCTCAGGTCATGATCTCGCCGTCTGTGAGTTCGAGCCCTGAGTCAGGCTCTGTGCTGACAGCTCAAAGCCTGGAGCCTGCTTCGGATTCTGTGTCTCCCTCTCTCTCTGCCCCTCCCCCACTCATACTCTGTATCTCTCTCTCTGTTAAAAATAAGTAAACATTAAAAAAAAATTTTTTTTTAATTTATTTTTTTCAACATTTATTTATTTTTGGGACAGAGAGAGACAGAGCATGAACGGGGGAGGGGCAGAGAGAGAGGGAGACACAGAATCGGAAACACGCTCCAGGCTCTGAGCCATCAGCCCAGAGCCTGACGCGGGGCTCGAACTCACGGACCGCGAGATCGTGACCTGGCTGAAGTCGGACGCTTAACCGACTGCGCCACCCAGGCGCCCCCAAAAAAAATTTTTAATAAAAAAAAAGAAAGAGTCTAGAGTTGAGTTTCTTTCAATATGCCCCAATCACGAGCATTTCTGAGGCTTTGAAACAGCATATTCATTCTTTACTTCAGGAATAGAGCTTTACCAGACATCTGCAAATAGGGAAAACACATGATTGGGGTGTTATTTCTGACCTGTTTCCCATTTCAGTGTAATGTAACATTTGTGTTTTTTTTGAGGGGGGCTTTATTTGGAGGGCTTCTTTTGAAAGTAAACATTTACTTAGGAAATGCTATGTGACTAGCCCTGGGATCGATATTTTCACATTTACACCATCATTTAAACTGAAGCCTGATCTTTGATCCAAAGTAAATGTTTAACAGAGTGTTTGGAAAGCAAATGTGGGGATAAACTTTTGGAGGAAAAGTTCTTAGAATTTCTTTAAATTGAATCATCCAGAGGTGCTTCTTGGCCTGTGTGTAGACTTGTCTGTCTTCCCGACCTTAGGAAATAACACACCCAGTGTTATTTGTGCATGTGATGTATTGGTGGAGGGCTGTGAGGAATGCTTCTTGTTTTGTGACCTTCAGGTCACAATAACTACCTTTGCTTTAGGAATTTATTTTCTTTTTTTCTTTTTCTAATTTAAAGTTTAGTTAGTTAATATACAGTGAAATATTGGTTTCAGAAGTAGAATTCAGTGATTTATCACTTATATACAACACCCAGTGCTCATCACAAATTCCCTCTTTAGTATACCCATCACCCATCTCCCACCCACCTCCCTCCATCAACCCTAGTTGATTCTCTGTCATTAAAAGTCTCTCCTGTGGTTTGTTTCCCTTTCTTCTCTTCCCCCCACCTCCCATATGTTAATCTGTATTCGTACTTAAATTCCACATATGAGTGAAATCGTGTGGTATTTGTCTTTCTCTGATTGACTTATTTTGCTTACCATAATACATTCTAGCTGCATCCATGATGTTGCAAATGGTATGATTTCATTCTTTTTGATGGCTGAACAATATTCTTTTATATATATATATATATATGTATATATATATATATATATACACACACACACACACATTTGGGCTCTCTCCATAGTTTGGCTATTGTTGATAATGCTGCTATCAACATCGGGGTGCATGTATGCCTTTGAATCAGTATTTTTGTATCCTTTAGGTAAATGTCTAACAGTGCAATTGCTGGATCGTAGGGTAGTTCTGTTTTTCATTCTTTGAGGAACCTCCATGCTGTTCTTCAGAGTGGCTGCACCAGTTTGCATTCCTACTGGCAGTGCAAGAGAGTTCCCTTTTCTCTGCATCCTCCCCAACAGCTGTTGTTTCCTGTGTTGTTAGTTTTAGGTGTTCTGACAGTTGTGAGGTGGTATCTCATTGTGGTTTTGATGCGTATTTCTTTCCCTGATGATGAATGATGTTGAGCATCTTTTCATGTGTCTCTTAGCTATCTGGATGTCTTCTTTGGAAAAGTGTCTATTTATGTCTTCTGCCCATTTATTAACTGGGTTGTTTGGGTTTGGGGTTTTGAGTTTGGTACGTTCCTTAAAGATTTTAGATTCTAACCCCTTATCATATATGTTGTTTGCAAATATCTTCTCCCATTCTGTAGGCTGCCTTTTAGTTTTGTTCATTGTTTCCTTTGCTGGGCAGAAAATTTTATCATGAAGTCCCAATAGTTCATTTTTGCATTCATTTCCCTTACCTAACCATAAATCATTTGTTGAAGAGACTTTTTTTCCATTGGATATTCTTTCTTGTTTTGTCAAAGATGAGTTGACTACATAGTTGTACAATTGTGTCTGTTTTTGTGCCAGTACCATACCGTCTTGATGACTACCGCTTTGTAATATAGCTTGAAATGCAGAATCATGATGCCTCCAGTTTTTGTTTTTTTCCTTTTCCAAATTGCTTTGCCTATTTGGGGTCTTGTATAGTTCCATACAAAGTTTAGGATTGTTTGATCTAGCTCTGTGAAGAATGCTGGTGGTAGTTTGATAGGGATTGCAATCAATGTGTAGATTGCTTTGGGTAGCATAGACATTTTAGCAATATTTGTGCTTCCAATCCATGAGGATGGAATGCTTTTACATTTTGTTGTGTCCTTTGCAATATCTTTTATAAGTCTTTATAGTTTTTAGAGTACAGATCTTTTACCTCTTTAGTTAGATTTATTCCCAGGTATCTTATTGTTTTTGGTGCAATTTTTAATGGGTTTGATTCCCTGATTTCTCTTTCTGCTGCTTCATTATTGGTGTATACAAATGCAACAGATTTGTGCAGGTTGATTTAATATCCTGCAACTTTGCTGAATTCATGTATTAGTTTTAGCAATTTTTTGGTAGAGTCTTTCAGGTTTTCTACATAGCATATCATGTCATCTGCAAATAGTGAAAGTTTGACTTCTTCCTTGCTCTATTTGTATGCCCTTTATTTCTTTTTGTTATCTGACTGCTGAGGCTAAGACTTCTAGTACTATGTTAAATAGTAATGGTGAAAGTGGGAGTCCTTGTCTTGTTCCTGACTATAAGGGAAAGGCTTTCATTTTCTCCCCAATGAGGATGATATTAGCTGTGGATCTTTCATATATGGCCTGTATGTTGAGGTATGTTCCATCTATCCCTACTTTGTTGAGGTTTTTTTTTTATCAAGAATGAATGTTGTATTTTGTCAAATGCTTTTCTGCATCTATTGAGAGGATCATATTGTGTATATTGCACCACGTCTGCAGTCCAAGAATAAATCCCAGTTAATCATGGTGAATAACTCTTTTAATGCACTGTTGAATTTGATTTGCAAGTATCTTGTTGAGAATTTTTGAATCCAGTTTCATCAGGGATTTTGGCCTATAATTCTCCTTCTTAGTAGAGTCTTTGGTTTTGGGATCAAGGTAATGCTGACTTCATAGAATGAGTTTGAAACCTTTCCTTCCATTATATTTTTTGGAACAATGTAAGGAGAATAGACATTAGCTCTTCCTTAAATGTCTGGTAGTATCCCCCTGGGAAGCCATGTGGCCCAGGACTCTTGTTTGTTGGAAGATTTTTGATTACTAATGCAATTCCTTTGCTTGTTATGGGCCTATTAAAATTTTCTATTTCTTTCTGTTTCAATTTCTGTAGTTTGTGCATTTCTAGGAATTGTCCATTTCTTCCAGATTGCCCAATTTGTTGGCATATAATTTTTATAGTATTCTCTTGTAATTGTTTTATTATTGTTGTGTTGGTTGTGATCTCTCCTCTTTCATTCATGAATTTTATCTACTTGGATCATTTCTCTTTTCTTTTTGATAGGTCTGGCTACGGGTTTATCAATTTTGTTTATTCTTTCAAAGAATGAGCTCTTAGTTTCTATAATCCATTCTACTGTGGTTTTTTTGTTTGTTTTTGTTTGTCTCTATATCATTTAGTTCTATTCTAATTTTTATTATGTCCCTTCTTCTTCTGGTTTTAGGCTTTATTTGCTGTTCTTTGTCTAGCTCCTTTAGGTGTAAGGTTAGGTTGTGTATTTAGGACCTTTCTTGCTTCTTGAGAGAGGCCTGAATTGCAATATACTTTCCTTTTAGGACTGCCTTTGCTGCATCCCAAAGGGTTTAAACTGTCGTGTGTTCATTTTAATTTGCTTCCATGTATTTTTTAATTTCTTCTTTGGAACACCTGGGTGGCTCAGTTGGTTAAGTGTCTGACTTCAGCTCAGGTCATGATCTCGCAGTTCATGGGTTCAAGCCCTGCATCAGGCTCTGTGCTGATAACTCAGAGCCTGGAACCTGATTTGAATTTTGTGTCTGCCTCTCTGTGTCTGCCCCACCCTCCCCATATTCTGTCTCTCTCAACAATAAATAAACATTAAAAAAAGAAAAAAATAATTTCTTCTTTAATTTCCTGGTTAACCCATTCAGTTTTAGTAGGATATTCTTTACCTTCCATGTATTTGGGGGCTTTCCAAATTGTTTCTTGTGGTTGACTTTAAGTTTCATAGCATTATGATCTGAAAATATGCATGGTATGCTCTTGATTTTTTGTACCTATTGAAGGCTGATTTGTGACCTAGTATATGATCTATTTTGGAGACTATTCCATGTGCACTCGAGAAGAATGTGTATTGTGCTGGTTTAGGATGAAATGTTCTGACTATATCTGTTAATATATCTAAGAATTGTCCAGATATAAGTACATCCAGTCCAGTGTTTCATTCAAAGTCATTGTTTCCTCGTTGATTTTCTGATTTGATGGTGTGTTCATTGTTGTCAGTGTGGTGTTAAAGTCCCCTACTATTACTGTATTATTATCAATAAGTTTCTTTATGTTTGTTATTAATGTATTGATTTATATATTTGGGTGCTTCCAGTTGGTGGTATAAATATTTACAATTATTAGATCTTCTTGAATGGCTAGACCCCTTAATTATGATACAATATCCTACATCATCTTTTGTTACAGTCTTTGTTTTAAAATAAAATTTGTCTGACACAAGTATGGCTACTCTGGCTTTCTTTTGACATCCATTATCATAATAGATTGTCCTCTACCCCTTCATTTTCATCTGCAGGTGTCTTTAGCTCTAAAATGAGTCTGTCTTAGGCGCAGATAGATGGATCTTATTTTTTTATCCATTCTGATACCTTATGTCATTTTATTGGAGTACTTAGTCCTTTTACACTCAAAGTAATTATTGAAAGATATGAATTTAGTGCCATTATTTACCGGTAGAGTTGGTGTTTCTGGTGATGTTATCTGGTCCTTTGTAGTCTTTATTGCTTTGGCCTTTTTTTTTCTCCACTCAAAAGAGTCCCCCTTAAAGTTTCTTGCAGGCCTGGGTTAGTTGGTCATGAACTCCTTTAGTTTTTGTTTGCCTGGGAAACTCTTTATTTCTCCTTCTTTTCTTAATGACAACTGTTATGGATAATGAATTTTTTGGCTGCACATTTTTCCCATTCAGCACAGTGAATATTTCCTGCCCCTCCCTTCTGGCCTCCTTTTCAGTGGACAGGTCTGCTGCTAACCTTATGTGTCTATCCTTGTTGGTTAAGGACCTTTTGTCCCTAGTTGCTTTCAGAATTCTCTCTTTATCTTTGTATTTTGCAAGTTTCACTAGGATATGTCATGGCATTGACCTGTTTTTGTTTATTTTGCGGGGAGTCTGTGTGCCTCTTGGACTTGAATACCTGTTTCCTTCCCCAGATTAGGGAAGTTCTCAGCTAAAATTTGTTCAAATAAACCTTCTCGTCCTCTTTCCTTCTCTTCTGGGAGTACTGTGGTATGGATATTATTTCATTATACAGAATCACTAAGATTCCTAAGTCTCCCCTTGCGATCTAATGGTTTTCCTTCCCTCTTCGTTTCAGCTTCATTATGTTCCATAGTTTTATATTCTGTCACCTATTCTTTCCTCCATGTCTTCAATCCTCATCGTGACTGCATCCACTAGATTTTGCATCTCACTTATAGCATTTTTAAATTTCAGCCTGGCTAGTTTTTAAGTCTTTTATCTCTGAAGCAAGGGTTATTCTAGTGTCTTCTATGCTTTCTTCAAGCCCAAATTGTAATCTTATGACTGCTGTTCTCAATTCTTGATCAGATATATTGCTGATATCTGTTTTGAGCAAGTCCCAGGCTGTGATTTCTTCTTGACCTTTCTTTTGGGGAGGATTCCTCTGTGTTGTCATTTTGGCTAAGTTTCTGTGTTCTGCATGTTTTCAAAGCTTGTTATGTTTCCTGCACCTGAGAATAATGCTCTATTAAAAAGGGGTCATAGGGGCACCTGGGTGGCTTAGTCGGTTGAGCGTCTGACTTTGGCTCAGGTCATGATCTTACCATTTGTGAGTTCGAGCCCTGAGTCGTGCTCTGTGCTGACAGCTCGGAGCCTGCTTCGGATTCTGTGTGTCTCCCTCTCTGCCTCTTCCCCGCTCATGCTCTGTCTCTCTCTGTCTCTCAAAGATGGATAAATGTTAAAAAAAAAAAAAACTTCAAAAAAGGGGGTTATACACTGTCCAGTGTCTGGCACTTCAGGAAATATCTCTGGTGTACACTGTGCACTCTGCTATTGAAATTTGGCTGCTATTTCCCACTGGCCGGTCCTCCACAGAGGTCCTCCTTGCTTGCAGTGGTGACTGTTTGGACCTTTTACTTGGTGTGCTTTGATTAGTTTGTTAATAAGAGCCTGGAAAAATAGAAGGAAAAAAGCCTGATTCCAAAAAAAGAGAAAAGGAAAAGGAGTGAAAAAAACCAAATGATCAAAAAACTATAAGCCTGATTCTAAAGAAAAATAAAGAAAGAAAGAAAGAAAGAAAGAAAGAAAGAAAGAAAGAAAAAAAAAAAGTCTGATCCAAAAAGAAAAACAAACAACAAACAACAACAACAACAACAAAAAACAGAGAGAAAAAAGGAAATGAAAAAAAAGAAAACTAACAAACTAAGAAGAAACTGCAAGCCTGACTCCAAAACAAAGAAGGAAGAAAAAAAAAAGTGAAAAAAGAAAAAAAAAATTAAGCCTGGTCCTAGTATCACCAGAACTGCAGGCGTCATTTTGAAGCACTTGATTTTCAGTACACTTGGTGCATGTGAGGTGCTGCCTTTGCTGGTCTTCTGGTGGAGAGGCCCATTGTGTTGGTTCAGAGTCAGTTTGCCCCAGTAAATAAGCTTGTGCCTCATGCGGGGGTTGGGAGGGGAATGGGAAGGAGGAATTTGTTGTAAGGGAGTCTTGCCTCCCCTAGGGTCTGACCTCAATACGGCTGTGTTTGAAGGACAAGGAGAGCCCAGGATCTCCTTATGTCTATGCCATCTTAACTCCTCCTGTATTGTAACATTTGAACCGTTTATTAACTCCTTCTTTGGACATATTTCCCCATCTTGTTAATTTATTTACTACTTTAATAAAGAAATGAAATTACAAGCCCTAAAAAGCAAAGATCTTCAATATTCGCATGTGCTGCTGCTCCAACCAATATCTGGCATTATAATTGGGTTACCAATACAGGCTGGAAAAATATTAAGAAGTATGATAGAATAAGTCCAGATTATCTTGAACATACTATTGGTAGAACATACTATTGGTAGAACATACAGCAGCAAGTATGTCTTGAACATACTATTGGTAGAAATGTGGATGTTAGAACCCTTTGGCAATCTATACAAACAACAAATCATTAAGTCTTGCACCTGAATATAATGTAATGTTATATGTCAATTGTATCTTATTAACAAAGGTAAAAACTCTGCTAATGAGGGTGAAGAAGGAAGAGAGGAGCATGGTAGAGAAAATCTACATTGTCTTAGACAATATATAAATCACCATAAACACACTTCTGGTAAAAATATAGATGTTAAGGATGTCTTGCTTCTTATAATAAAATGTGAAAGGAAAGAGATAAATTGAAAGAAGAACTATTAAGCATAAAGGAATGAGGACTTCATGATTTTGGAAACTCTCACCCTATCCAGATTGCAAAAGATTCTAAAATTAGGGGATTGAATGTGAGGAAAGAGAAAGTGTGGCTGGATAATCTCTTCCTATTTTCTCTAAATAGGTCATAATATTTAGTCTAATAAAGCTCTTTAAATATTAGGTGTGTGATTCAGTGGGTCTCTTCAGCCACATTGACTGACACCAATAGTGGAGATGGAATTATTTTTAAAGATCTGTGGAGGACCTCCTGTTCAGAGGAGTGAATTCCATGACATAACCAGAAGATCCAGAAGGTACTTGAGAATTTTATACCGGGATAAACACTGACAGTTTGGATTGAAAAGGACAGAGAAAGAGTGACTTGAAAGAAGCCCACTGAACTCCCCCAAATTAAGAAACATGCCCATAAACTATTCAGCTGAAAACTTGTGCTACCTTTCATGACGAACAAATGAAAACTCTTGAGTTTGAGGCAGTGAACCCAGAGGGCAGAACTTCTAGCTTACAGGGCTGAATTCTAATTCACAGCAGATTATTTACAGTTTTTAAACTTAACATTGTCTTCCCAGTTAGATATCAACATTTCTTAGGTCCAGAGATTCACATTTTCCTGTCATTTTCTTCTATTTTGAATGATAATGTCTACAACTGGCATCTTAATATTCCTTGGGAGCAGATAAACTTGTTTCCTAATTTCATAGGTCCACAGATAGAGAAACTTTGCTTTTGGATGGATCATATCCAGACTGTCCCACCCACACTTGATTGAATTATTTGGATAATATAAGTTGAGACATTTGAGCTAATGATATTTAGATGAGATTTTGAATTATGAATTGATGATGTGAAGGATTGAGACTTGTTGGACTGTTGGGTGTGGTGAATGTAATTTTTATGTGATATTTACATGGGGGTTTGATGTCCAGAGAGCAGAACATGGTGGTAGAAGATGATGACCCCACCCAAAGATATGCTCTACTCTTTTGAACCAGTGAATATGCTACCTTACATGGCAAGGAAACTTTGCAGATGTGATTGATATAAGGATTTTGAGATGGGGAGATTATCTTGGATTATCCATTTGGGCTCTATATTATTATAGGAGTCCTTCTAAAAAAAGAGGAGATGATAAGAGAGTAAGAGTAGGAAATGTGATGATAGAAGGGAAAGGCAGGTAATGGATGATGTCATTGCCAGTTGAAAGGAGGCCATGAGCCAAGGAATGAAGACAACTACTAAAAGATGGAAAAGACCAGAAAATGGATTGTCCTTTCGAGCCTCCCAAAGGAATTCCTGGCCTTCCCACACCATACTTTTGTCCTAGGGAGACCCATTTTGTATTTCTGATCTCCAGAACTATAAGATAATACATTTGTTTTGTTTTAAGCAACTAGGTTTATAGTAATTTATTACAGCAGCAAGTAGAGATTAATACTGCTATCCACGTGGTCTAGCCAACTCCAGGAAAAATGGGAAGATGTTGCCAAAGCCTTTATAATGAAGGCAAATATGGGGGTCACTAATGGCAGTGCCTGTTGTATTGCAATTTGGACAGATTCTAGATCTTTATGATATTGGCCTTACTCAAAATGGGCTGATTTTCAAAAACAAGCATAAATAGATTTAAGGAAAATGTATAAATCAGAAATCTATTGTCTCCAGATTGCACAAAGGCTTAAGAGATGTTGGACTTGTTGAGATATTGTGCTGTTGTGAGTCATCGGTTTTTGTTTCATAGTGTCATCGATCAGGAGGCCTTAGCTTATCAAATAATTCCCAGGAAAGCTTATCAAATAATTCCCAGGAATTTAACTGAGATCCTAGGCCTTGAGACTTATGTGAGGTAATGGCCCATCCCTTTATGTGAACTCCTTTGAGAATGTTTCTCAATCCTGATGAGTATGTCAAATGAATCTATTCAGGGCAGGATATTGTCAATATAATGTCCTACCTGTGCTCCTGGGGAAAGTTGGATGTGGTTAAGATCTTGCCAATAAAGATTGTGGCCAGGGGCGCCTGGGTGGCTCTGTCGGTTAAGCACTGACTTTGGCTCAAGTCATGATTCCGCAGTTCCTGAGTTCAAGCCCAACGTCTGGCTCTATGCTGACAGTTCAGAGCCTGGAGCCTGCTTCAGATTCTGTGTCTCCCTCTCTCGCTGCTCCTTCCGCACTCCTTCTCTGTCTGTGTGTCTCAAAAATAAATACGTTAAAAAAATTAAATTAAAAAGTAAATTTAAAAAAAGATTGTGGCCAAGGGTAGGACCATTGAAATACCCTATGGACAACTAGTTAAAGGTCTACTGTGTCCCTTCCAAGGTGAAGGCAAACTGACATTGAGAACCTGTTGACATAGATACTGAACAGAACATATTAGCCAAAAGTATGATTACAAAATACAGTGAAACCTTGTATTGCGAGTAATTGTTCTGTGAGCATGCCACAAGAAAAGCAAACATTTCTAATAAAATTTGACTTGATAAATGAGCAGTGTCTTGCAATATGAGTATTACGTGATGCAGAATATCACGTGATCACAACTGAGCCAATGGTTCTTGACATTTGCTTTGATAGACAAGTGCTTTGTATTACAAACATGTTTCCAGAACAAATTATGCTTGCAAACCAAAGTGTTACTTATTTGCCAGTACATACTTGGATAGCAGTAATTTCACTAAGATTGGGCTTGTTAGTTTTAGTGTGTAGGACTATGCACTAATGTATCCCTGGTTTACACACAGTTTGTTTGAATGTTATGACTGATGAAAGCTCGCATACATAAGAGAGTATGAAATTTTTATTTCTCAAATAGTAAGGCATTTTTTTTGGAAGAGTAGGACAGGCTCCTAAGAAAATCTGAAATATGGCTTTCTAGAGGCTGGAGGGATGACTAGTTTGAGTTTTTATTGTGAGTAGAGAGTTGGGATGTGTTGAGGGTTCCCCCTCATTGGCCTTCCTTGCATGGTTTGAAACTCCCACTAGGGTCAAGAGAGGGAGCATGTTGACTCTCTTAGTAGTTTGCCCAGGTGAAGAAACATAAAAGAGGGCATGGGAGATAGGGTTTGAAAACTGTCAGCAGTCAAACATCAAAAGTGGACTCAGACTTCTTATTACACATGGGTATATGGGAGAAACCATGTTGGTAAGTAGAGGTACAGCGGTCTAGTATTTTATAGAAGCTTTTTAGTACTTTTTACAGAATCAAAAAACTATTTGGATTTATCACTCTAAATAATGAAAATGAGTTTTTCTAAAACAGAAGGAGCAGAGGCTCTGGAATCAAACAGACCTGTACTGAAATACAAAGACTGTACTTCCTATGTGTGCAACCTTGACAAATTGTCTTAACTTCAATTCACTTTGTTTTCTGACCTGTAAAATAGGACAAATATCTATGCCTTATGGAGGCTTTAAATGGAAGCTTCTATAACTTTAAATTGAAAAGCACTCCTCAATCAGTGTAAGATTCTCCATAGATGTTAATCATTTTATAAGATTAAATGAATGAGAATGCAACCAAACCATACAAAAATATATCAAAAGGCAAACATTCTATAAATATAGAATTATTTAAGCAAACACATGATGATATTATCATGCTAATGTTAATCCATGGTTTGTGGCATATTTCACATTTTTAACCCATGGGTGTTTTCTAGATTTTAAAGAGAAGGAGATATCATACCAAGTTATCCCTTGGCTTCCACCTGAAGACTATAACAAAGGATTGAAGAATAATTTTGATTTTTTTATTGAAGAAGCTTTGGGTGGCAGGTAATTGTTATGTCTTTGAACCAAAGAGTCACTATTTTAGCAATACAAATGAATGGATGGATGCCTGGATGCTTGGACTGTAGACGTAAGACAGGGATGGACGGATGGGTGGGTGGATGAAGGAATAAACGATGAGTGGATGGTTAGGGAAACAAGTATTTACACCAATTCATCCAGTGCAGTCACTCGAGATTCTTCTTTGCTGTGTACTGTGCCCCTTCCATGAATGGATTTCTGTAGCAAGTAGAGGTTGATCTTTCTGGGACTTCCTTTCAACACCTCTCTTACAATCTTTGTTTATAACCTCCCCACCACAAAAGCACAGGTACCTCAACCTCTCACTGTTGATAGGGAAATGAGAGCCACTTACTTTTCCTCCTTTTCTTCACACATATTCTAGTATTGGAGGGAAGAATTATGAACCCTGGTTTTGTACCAGTTAAACATCTGGCTATGTAAAGTCCTTTTATTTATTTATTTTTTATTTTTGGCCATGTAAGGTCCTTTTAAAAATGCAATGAACCTCGTGCAAAATAAGACATGAGTCCTTTGTTTCATCTGAATGGAAAGGAGCACATAACTGCTTAATCTTAGACATTAATGTGGAAAGACAAACTTCCATTCCTAACTTAATTATAGTGGCCTTGCCTTCTTTCTATCTGAAAATTCTACTTACTAGTGTAGGTCTTGCTTACATTTGACTTTTCTCATAAAGTCTTTTTTCCTCCCTCAACTGGGAGACCACAGTCCTTCCTGTCTAGAACTGATCTAATCTATTCATTTGACACTTAGTCTATATAATCTTGTGCTGTTAGTTATATTAAATATAGGCTTTGTCTCTTCTCCCTTCATTTAATATTTTTGGAAACAGGCATGGGTAACCATGGATTCTTAAACATTGTTTTCTATTTATTAGCTTAATTTTAAGCATGCTTAATGAGCTGTATCTGGAAATTTTTACAGCACTATTGTAAGTATCTACAATATCTGGTTATCATTCCTTTGCTATGTGAAATCTTCAAAAAATGCATAGCAGAGAAGGATTTTAGACAGTCACTTCCACTGTATAACTTGAAGTTAATTCTTTATTTTTCTTATATTTTATTTTTATTAACAACTTTCATTTCTTAACAACATTCTTACATATATTTTTAAAAATTGTGAAGATGGTACAGAGAATTCCCATAAGTCGGTATATTATTAACATTCTACTTTAGTGTGGTATACTTGTTACAGTTTTTGAACCAATGCTGATACATTATTTTATTGTATTTCATTTATTTATTTATTTTTAAATTTTATTTTTTATTTTTTTAAATTTACATCCAAATTAGTTAGCATATAGTGCAACAATGATTTCCAGAGTAGATTCCTTAGTGCCCCTTACCCATTTAGCCCATCCCCCCTCCCACAGCCCCTCCAGCAATCCTCAGTTTGTTCTCCATATTTATGAATCTCTTCTGTTTTGTCCCCCTCCTTGTTTTTATATTATTTTTACTTCTCTCCCTTATGTTCATCTGTTTTGTCTCTTAAAGTCCTCATGTGAGTGAAGTCATATATTTGTCTTTCTCTGACTAATTTCACTTAGCATAATACCCTCTAGTTCCATCCACGTATTTGCAAATGGCAAGATTTCATTCTTTTTGATTGCTGAGTAATTCTCCATTGTGTGTGTGTGTGTGTGTGTGTGTGTGTGTGTGTGTGTGTGTGTATATATGTATATGTATATATATATATATATATATATATATATATATATATATATACCACATCTTCTTTATCCATTCATCCATCGATGGCCTTTTGGGCTCTTTCCATACTTTGGCTATTGTTGATAGTGCTGTTGTAAACATGGGGGTGCATGTGTCCCTTTGAAACAGCACACCTGTATCCCTTGGATAAATACCCAGTAGTGCAATTGCTGGGTCATAGGGTAGGTCTATTTTTAGTTTTTTGAGGGACCTCCATACTGTTTTCCAGAGTGGCTACACCAGCTTGCATTCCCAACTTGAAGTTAATTCTAAATGTCAGGCCAAGTTCTGTATATAGCTAATAAGTTCTCTGCCTCTGGGTCTTCTCTATCTGAGGTACAATGGGTACAGTACAATTACAGGGATGCCAGGGTGTTGATTCTCTTGGTCCTCCATGCAGTCAGGAGGCCCCTGATATCTTGAACTCTTGCACCTGTTAACTCTGATACCTTAAAGTACAGTGGACATCCTTACCTATTTCTCTGTGGATTGTATAAACAGGAAGGAAACAGTCATATTCTATATAGGCAGTGATGGGAAAGCATTGCAAGGAGATAGGCCCCTGGAATATTCTCATAGGCAAAGTCTTAATTATATGTTCATATTCTTTGTCATTATCTTCTCTGGACACTTCAACCTACATTGAAATAGAAAAGCTAATAATATGTTTATTTACCAGGACTTACTTTTCCTTTCCTTTCCTTTCCTTTCCTTTCCTTTCCTTTCCTTTCCTTTCCTTTCCTTTCCTCTCCTCTCCTCTCCTCTCCTCTCCTCTCCTCTCCTCTCCTCTCCTCTCCTTTCCTCTCCTTCTCCCCTCTTCTCCCCTCTTCTCTTCTCTTCTCTTCTCTTCTCTTCTCTTCTCTTCTCTTCTCTTCTCTCTCTTCTTTCATTGCTTGGTGGTGGGCACAGACAGGTGGAATTCCCATTTTGGCTGAGTTTTGACTTCTAAAATTATAAAATAGTCCCTTGGGTGAGGTGATCTGTCACATTCAGAACATACAGTGATTTTTAAAAATAGCCTGTATGGTTAATATTTATGGAACTGTGTTACCAAGTTATGTCCACGGTTTGGCTAAGTAAATAAGAAAATCACTCATAAAAAGTCAGTATGTAAAAGAAAGTTAATAGGAAGTTATAGACTTTATCAAATAAAAGGAGATTTGTGAGATGTGCTATGGTGAGAGAAGGTTCCCAGAGCAGAAGGTCCATTGGTGGTGATTTGTTCTTGGTTAACACAATATAATTGTGCCCGTGGATTTCAAGATACCAGAACTCAAAGAACAATTTTTTTAAGAAACTGGCATAAAAAGTACTTGGGATTTGGATAAAGGAGGGAAGAGGAGGGGAGGAAGGGAACCCTCTCAAGAGCAGAACACCTGCTCAGAGTGCCTGAGATGATGGTACTAATGGGCAGTGGTGGAATAGGTGGGCTGCTGCTAGGTGTGGTCTTGCTTATCTGGGATATTTTCTTTGTAGCCCAAGATTCTTTTGTGTATTGTGGAATTAACACATCCAATGAATGTTTACCGTTTTCCTCTTTCTTATAGATACACATTTGGAAAATTCTTAAAATTTATGGAACAAGTAGGGCTTCAGTGCAGCCATTTTCTAAGGAGAAGTGATATCATGGATTCCTTAAAGAATGAGAACTTTGACCTAGTGATAGTTGAAAATTTTGACTACTGTCCTTTCCTGGTTGCTGAAAAGCTTGGAAAACCATTTGTGTCCATTCTCTCTTCCTCCTTTGGTGCTATGGATTTTGGACTACCAAACCCTCTGTCTTATGTGCCAGTATTGCATTCTTTGCTAACGGACCACATGGACTTCTGGGGCCGAGTGAAGAATTTTCTGATGTTCTTTGATTTCACCATGAAGCAAAGGCAAATCCAGTCTGCATATGACAATACCATCAAGGAGCATTTCCCGGAAGGCTCTAGGCCGGTTTTGTCTCATCTTCTGAAGAAAGCAGAGCTGTGGTTTGTTAACTCTGACTTTGCCCTTGAATTTCCTAGGCCCCTGCTTCCCAACACTGTGTATGTTGGAGGCTTAATGGCCAGACCTGTAACACCAGTACCACAAGTAAGTGAAACTGTAGCTCTCCATGTGGGCTTCATGCAGAGGTCTTCAGCACAGAGTTGGTGACTGCCCTGCCAGTGGAATCCTGGGAAGGAAGTAGGGTGAGGCAAGTAAGGTGCCTAGGACATGCTTTTTAAGGGAGTACTCATTTTTAGGGCCATGCAATGATAGTGTTAGGACTTGCACAACCCTGAGATTGAGGGCCTCCTTAAATGGTACACTGAGTGTCCTCTTTAGTCCTGGCCTTGGTAGGATAAGCTCTTTATTTTATTTTAATTTTACTATCTCTACGTACAGCGTGGAGCTTGAATTCAGCACCCTGAGGTCAAGAAGAGCATGCTCTTCCAAATGAGCCAGCCAGGCACCCTGGCATAAGCCTTTTAAGAAGTTGATATTTTCATGTGCGTTTTGTATGATCATATGTATAGTAGCTCCGTGGCAAGAATCCATTAAATGGGAGAATTGTTAAAAGAGATGAGTTATGCTCAATGAAATGCACAACACTATGAGTGTGTAACCAAGGTAGGACTGGGTGGTAAGAACTGCAGACATCATCTCCAGCATCCTCAGCCTATCTTCTGATTTGTTTGATCTGGGGTTAGGCCTGGGCGTTGTAAATTGTGAAAACTGCTAAGTTGGTTTGAATCCATAAACTCAGACTACTGCAATAGAAGGTTTTTTTTTTTTTTTTTTTTCAATGCTTATTTATAAGAGAGTGAGAGAGAGAAAATGATCATGGGCAGGGTAGGGGGTGAGAGAGATGGAGACCAAGAATCCCAAGCGGGGTCTACACTGTCAGCACAAACCCCAAAGCGGGGCTCGAACTCAAGAACCATGAGATCATGACCTGAGCCAAAATCAAGAGTCAGACGCTTAAGCAACTGCACCACCCGGATGCTCCTCTGCCATAGAAGTTTTTATTTATTCTTATTTTTGTTTACTTATTTATTTTTCTGCAATAGAAGTTATTAAATGGGAGGGAGCTAAGATGAGCTGGCTTCCTTTTGCCTATCAGCACTGTGTTGCCATTTTATGCAATTTATCTTATATAATAATATCTTGCCACCTGGAAGGAAGTATGATGATCTCCATTTTTATAAAAGAGAAGACAGAGACTGAGGTGGTGTGTAAGTGACTTTCCCACTACCATTCACTGCAGAGCTGGGGAAAGCCCTGATGTGACCTGGGTCTTCTAGGTACCCAAGTGTCTATGCTTCCTCTACTGACCTTGTACTCAGTGAGCAGGGAGAGTTGGGGAATGATCCATGGACTAGACGGGCTTTGAGTTGGTAGGGTTTTTAAGGGATGGAGCTAGGGAGGAAGGTGTTCCAGCTGGAGAGAACAAGTAGCTCAAAGTGTTAAAGTAAAAGTAAGATAGGCATGACTCTGGGTTCCCTTGGTGACTCTAGCTAGACCGGATCAGAATTCTCAATTGTGTAAATACAGCCAGGCCAGATTGCAGGAGACTTTACTTGATAGGAGGGTGGGTCTTAGTTATAGGGTAGGGGGAGGGAGTTGTTAAGCAAGAGCATAATGGCAGTAAGGGTTATAGTGGCTGTGAGATAGCAGAGGCTTTTTTCAAAAATGTTTCTCTATATTTTCCAGTTTTTAGATAATGGAGTTACGTGGCTTTTGTAATTAAAAAGAATGACAAAGCTGTTGTCAAAGTGGTCCTTTGAATGGTAAACCAGGCAATGTTATGCTAGATGGAATCAATCCAGGAATGAGGATCTAGAAGCTGAGGAAAGGGGGCTGCAGAAGTCCAGAGTCAGAGTCTGAAGAAACACTTGAAGCAAGAGTTGACAAAACTGTGTTAAGCCAAGATCACATCATTAAGTCACAGCCTTCCTTAAGAATTGCCTGAGGACTTTAAAAAGCAAGCTGCCCAGTTCAGGGTTAGGTCTGGGCATTATCACTTTTTAAAAGTCTTCTTATGTAGATATAATTTGTAGTCATGTGGGTGAGCCACTGAGGTAAGAGATTAATTACAAAGATCCGTTAATAAGAATATCACAGAGTATCAGAGCAAAGCACTCTACATGGTGCATTGAGCCAGTGATCAGGAGGCTTCCTCCATTTCTTCCACTTCTTCTTATGCTATAGGCCTTCTCCCAGTTTCTTCAATCTAGCCTCAGACGTTGCAGCTCCCTCTGCTAGACCCTGACACCCCACTAGTATTTGTTCTTACACTACCATTTTCCGGTGGCCTTAGGAAATTCTCAGGTGACCATGTCTCCACTGACCTATGATGAGCAGTGGGTCTAGGATGGCCGTGACACAAAATCAAGCTTTTAAAGAAGAAAGATATTCCGACACAATGGGGATGAGCATCATGCAGAGGGTGCTGAGCTGCCCCAGGGGCTATGAGCTCTAGGAATGGCAGGAAGGTGTGTTCAGTAAATGAATGGCTTTCATTTCGTGGCTGTCTAGGTTTTCATGAACAACATTTTTCACGTCTTTTTCTTTTCTGAACTCTCTCCAGGAATTTGAGAATTTCATTGCTAAGTTTGGAGACTCTGGTTTTGTCCTTGTGGCCCTGGGCTCCATGGTGAGCACCTTTCAATCCCAGGAACTTCTCAGGGAGATGAACAGTGCCTTTGCTCATCTCTCTCAAGGAGTCATATGGAAGTATAAGCCATCTCACTGGCCCAAAGACGTCAAATTGGCAGCAAATGTGAAAATCGTGGACTGGCTTCCTCAGAATGACCTCCTGGGTAAGAACTGCCCAGGTCTGCTTCACCCGTCTCGTTTACATATTTTTAGATCTCGTCGGGCTCTGACCTCTAGTTGGGTAATCCCATTTGCTCTAGAAGGAGCTGCTGATACCTAAAGGTAAGTCTCCAAGAAGCAGGAATGGAATGGCCAGCTGGAGTTCTTGGGGAATCAGGCCCTACTCCCAATGAGATCAGGTGCCCAAATAGCCATCTCTCCTTCATTCTTTCTATCCCAGGTGAGATATTGGTAGACATCAAAGTCACCTTGTCCTACTGCATTAGGTTTTACACAGGGTCACCCAAACACAGTCCAAAAGAACCTGTGGATTCTAGAGAATACATACCAGAGGGATGTTGCCCTTGTATTTAGCGGCTTCATGAGTACCTGTTCTTCCACGTGCACTTATATATATCATACCACCCTCCCCCCCATCTTTCTTAGCTATTAAAGTGTGAGCGATTCATACCTTCATAACATTAATACCAATAGTGTCTTTAGGATGTGCCAAAATACCTGAGTGCCAAGATGAACAACCTCATAGCTGGTTATTTGGTCCATTTTGTCTCTGGTACCAGAGAGTTCCCTCACCTCCGCCCCCCCCCCCCCCCGCCAACCCCAGTAGTTTTTCTCTGTGCCCTGTGCTGCTTCTTTCAGACCCCTTACTTCCATAACCACTGACAGAATCAGAGACTTATGACTAAGATAATGACTCAAAATAAACAGGGGAATTGAAGAAACAGATTCCTGGCTCCATTTCTGCAAATTTAATTCTTTATTTGGAGCAAGGTACATGATGCTCCTTTGAGTTTTTGTTAAAAAATTTTTTTTAATGTTTATTTATTTCTGAGAGGGAGAGACAGAGTGTGAGCATGGGAGGGGTAGAGAGAGAGGGAAACACAGAATATGAAGCAGGTTCCAGGCTTGAGCTGTCAGCACAGAGATGGATGTGGGACTGGGAACCACGGACTGTGAGATCATGACCTGAGCCACCCAGGCACCCCTTATTGATGCTCTTTTTTTTAATTTATGTTTTTAAATATTTTTGAGGAACTATATAGGTTATTGCTTTATTTTTTCTATAATTTATTTATTTTTTATAATTTACATCCAACTTAGTTAGCATATGAGTGCAATAATGATTTCAGGAGTAGATTCCTTAAGCCCCTTATACATATATCCCATCCCCTCCTCCCATGACCCCTCCAGCAACCCTCAGTTTGTTCTCTATTTAAGAGTCTCTTATGTTTTGTCCCCCTCCCTGTTTTTATATTATTTTTGCTTCCCTTCCCTTATGTTTTCTGTTTTATATCTTAAAGTCCTCATATGAGTGAAGTCATATGATATTTGTCTTTCTCTGACCGACTAATTTCGCTTAGCATAATACCCTCTAGTTCCATCCACATAGTTGCAAATGGCAGGATTTCATTCTTTCTGTTTGCCAAGCAATACTCCATTGTATATATATATACCACATCTTGTTTATCCATCCATCCATCAATGGACATTTGGGCTCTTTCTGTACTTTGGCTGTTGTTGATAGTGCTGCTATAAACATGGGGATGCATGTGTCCCTTCAAAACAGCACACCTGTATCCCGTGGATAAATGCCTAGTAGTGTAATTGCTGGGTTGTAGGGTAGTTCTATTTTTAGTTTTTTGAGGAACCTCCATACTGTTTTCCAGAGTGGCTGCACCAGTTTGCATTCCCACCAAGAGGGCAAAAGAGATCCTCTTTCTCTGCATCCTTGCCAACATCAGTTGTTGCCTGAGTTGTTCATGTTAGCCATTCTGACAGGTGTGAGGTGGTATCTCATTGTGGTTTTGACTTGTATTTCCCTGATGATGAGTGATGTTGAGCATTTTTTCACGTGTCGGTTGGCCATCTGGATGTCTTCTTTGGAGAAGTGCCTATTCATGTCTTTTGCCCATTTCTTCACTGGATTATTTGTTTTTTGGGGTGTGGAGTTTGGTAAGTTCTCTATAGATTTTGGATACTAACCCTTTATCTGATATGTCATTTACAAGTATCTTCTCCCATTCTGTCAGTTGCCTTTTACTTTTGGTGATTGTTTCCTTCACTGGGCAGAAACTTTTTATTTTGATGAGGTCCCAGTAGTTCATTTTTGCTTTTGTTTCCCTTGCCTCTGGAGTAGTGTTGAGTAAGAAATTGCTGCGGCTGAGATCAAAGAAGTTTTTGCCTGCTTTCTCCTCGAGGCTTTTGATGGCTTCCTGTCTTTCATGCATTTTGAGTTTATTTTTGTGTATGGTTTAAGAAAGTGGTCCAGGTTCATTTTTCTGCATGTCGCTGTCCAGTTTTCACAGCACCATTTGCTGAAGAGACTGTTTTTATTCCATTGGATATTCTTTCCTGCTTTGTCAAAGATTAGTTGGCCGTATGTTTGTGAGTCCATTTCTGGGTTCTCTATTCTGTTCCATTGATCTGTGTGTCTGTTTTCGTGCCATGCCATACTGTCTTGATGTTTACAGCTTTGTAATACATCTTGAAGTCTATGATTGTGATGGTTGATGCTCCTTTTAAGGAAGAGACAATGAGATTCTGATGCACATCCCAGTTGAATGACACAGGCTGAGACAAACTCTTCATTTTCAGCATTAATCCTAGTTAGTTCTAAATAAGGTGGACTAGAAATGCTGGAGATGGAAATACTCAAGTGTACAGTCTAGGCTCTGGTTTCAAGGGGTTACTCGTGTATTGAGGAGACAATGCACAGTATTAGTTTTATGATTGCTATATGAATTACAATGTCAATGAATATGTCAGGAATTCAGAGAAGAGGGAAATAAGTTGGCAGGTGAGAAAAGAATGCCCAAGACAAAGAGAAAGACAGAGACAGAGAGAGAGATAATGACAAAACAGATGAGAGAAGCAAAGGGAGGCACTGAGATTATAGAAAAATGGTAGGATGGATGGATGGATGGATGGATGGATGGATGGATGGATATATATATATATATATATATATATATATAGAGAGAGAGAGAGAGAGAGAGAGAGAGAGATCTGCAGGTATCTATATCTATATCTATCTATCTATATATAGATATAGATATAGATATAGATATAGATATAGATATAGATATAGATATCTTGCTGAGCATTATTGTCTAGAGAGTTCGCTGGGTGTTGAGTCTTAGCTGCGTTCTGGCCCAGGGCAAGGAATTACTATGCAAGGCAAGGCTCAGAATTCTGTATGTTAGTACATGCACCTTGGATGCATTGCAAGCAAAATATCTTTATAATGGCTCCAACAGACCTTGAAATCGTCTTGGTATATTCTTCTGCCCTTCCTGCTTGCCCTGGCTTTCTCAAGCTTTTCATTCTGAAAATATTCATTCTGAAATATTGTGCTCTCTTTCTTATTTGAAACAGCTCACCCACGCATCCGTCTTTTTGTCACCCATGGTGGAATGAATAGCATCATGGAGGCTATCCAACATGGCGTGCCCATGGTGGGGATTCCCCTCTTTGGAGACCAGCCAGAAAACCTGGTCCGAGTAGAAGCCAAAAAGTTTGGTGTCTCTATCCCATTAAAGCAGATAAAGGAAGAGACCTTGGCTGTGAAGATGAAACAAGTCATAGAAGACAAGAGGTATGGAGCTCTCTGGGCTTGTGGTCACTTAGGCTGAATGAAGACATCAAACACAAAGAGTACCGTGTGGCTCTTTTTGCAATAAAAGCTGAAACTTCCAAGACATGGAATAATATGTGTGTGATGCTAACAGCTGACCTGTTTTCCCTAAGAGCAAGACTAGACAATTTAGGTTGGATGTTGATAACAATTTGCACCTTAGGGTTTTAAGCACCCTGTCCTACTTACACAGGACCTCTGAGAGGTCTTATGTTTATGGACTGCTTATAGTAGAATTCCAAGTGAGGCAGGAGGTTGACTTTGTGTCCACCAGTGTGCTACACCATTTCCTGTCTCAGGCCCTTTGTCAGTGCTGCCTCCTAAAACATCCTTCCTTCTCCTCTCCTGTCTTGAAGGACTGACTTCTTCATGGCAATCAGGCTCATCTCCAATGTCCTCTCCTCAGAGAGGTGGTCTTTGTCTGACAGTCCTAAATGCACTCCTCTCCCACCCTCTTCAGTCATAATTCATTTTTCCTTAACAGTTCTCAGGATCAGTAACTACCCCATTTCTTTCTGTTTCAATTTATTTTGTGTCCCCTACACTAGAAAGTAAAGAGGTAGCTCCTCTGTAGGGCCAAGTGTGTCTCTTGTTTTCCCCTGTGCTCCCAGGGCTTAGCACAGGGCCTGCCACAAAGTAAGTTGGGATGAATTTCTGTTAAGTGAGTCAGCAAAAGGGCCCATGATGTCTTAGGTAAATTCTCATCCAGCACAATGATCTCTTGTGAAGCGGAATATTTATTCTGTCTTCCTTATAACCAAGAAGGCCTGAATGACTTAAAGTCTCAAGAGCAGAAAGTGACTGAGACCTCAATACTTATAATTACCTTGCATAAAGGCGACCCATAGGAGTTTTTGTTAGATGAGTGAAAACAACCACAGGGTTTGTGATTCTTTATTTTTTTAAGTTTATTTATTTATGTTGAAATAGCACAAGTGAGGTAGGGGCAGAGAGAGAGAGAACCCAAGGAGGCTCCACATTGTCAGCACAGAGCCCTATGTGGGCTCAAACTCAGTAACAATGAGGTTATAAGCTGAACTAAAATCAAGAGTCAGATGCTTAACTGACTGAGCCACCCAAGTGCCCCTATATCTTGTGATTCTTAACCCTAGAAAAGTTTTTATTCTCCAGAGTTCAGATAATCTCAGACATTTCATTATATTTGGCATCTCTTGTGTAGCAAATGCTCACTTTTTGAGAAGTAACGTTTTGTTTTTTAAAGTTTATTTATTTTGAGAGAGAGGGAATCCCAAGCAGGCTCCCAGGGGGCAGTGTAGAGACCTATGTGGGACCACTGACGAGCCTCTGAAGAATGAGTTTGTAAATTTCATTGGCTATTCAAATACCTATATCCCTAATGGCTGTAATCTGCTGTTCTTGTGATGGATCATTTGGGTTGGAATGGTCCCTACACACTGTGCATCAGGGCTGGGTATATAATTTGCAGGGCCCAAAGTAAAATGGAAATGTGTGATCCCTTGTTATAAAGATTAACAATTTTAAGACAGTGACAGGAGAGAATAAAGCAAGGGTACGACGTGTCTAAATGTGGGGTCCTGTGCATATGTGTAGACTGCAGCCCATGGAACCAGCGCTGGCCAAAATGGTGCTCTGATGGGACAGGAAAGTGCTGGCCTTGTCTTGGACTCCAGTCCTCGGAGTCACATATGTCACATAAACCAGACAGTGGCACAAAGTAGCTGCTTATTATGCATATAAGTTTATATATATATGTATACATGTATAAAATAATATATCTATACTTTGTGATAAGCCTCCTTGTGTGGAGACTAGCCCTACTAGTTATTATTTTTTTTTATAGTTTAGCACATTTAGCATAGAGCATGGTCTTTGCATGGAGGCACCAGTTTGAACTTTTCAGTGGAACCAGCTAGACTGTGGCAAGGCCAGGCCAGGCCAACAACTTTTCCTTGAAACTGAGTCTTCTGTGTGTGGAGGGAAGAGTGTGTGTGATACAAGGTCTCTAAGACTTCTGAGACCACCTGAGTAACACCCCACCTCTGTGTCTGCCAACAGGTACAAGTCAGCAGCGGTGGCCGCCAGCATCATCAGGCGCTCCCACCCCCTGACCCCTGCCCAGAGGCTGGTGGGCTGGATCGACCACATCCTCCAGACAGGGGGTGCGGCCCACCTCAAGCCCCATGCCCTGCAGCAGCCGTGGCATGAGCAGTACCTGCTGGACGTCTTCTTGTTCCTGCTGGTGGTCACCCTGGGCACCCTGTGGCTCTGCGGGAAGCTGCTGGGCATGGTGGCCAGGTGGCTGTGTGGGGCCAGGAAACTGAAGAAGGCCTGATGGGGGTGCAGCCTTGATGGGTGTTTGGGGAGCCACTGGTTCTAGAAGGCTTTCCCCAGCACAGGGCGGCCCTGGTGTCTTCCCCATATTGGCACCTGAGGGTGGCACACAAATTGCTCTTCACTGTTTGCTGCCTCTGTTTAAAAGTTCTTGTGAAACACTCTTGGGCATCTTTTTTTTTTTTTAAAAATTGTGGTAATATGTACAGCACATAAAATTGGCCGTTTTAGCCATTAAGTATAGAGTTTAGTGGCATTAGGCATTCTTGTTGTGGTGTAAACATTACTATCATCCAGTTCCAGAACGTTTCATCTTCCTTAACTCAGACTGCACTGATGAAATAATAACTGCCATACCACCCACATCCCAACCCCTGAAGCTCTTGGCAACCTCTGTTCTACTTTCTGTGTCTGTGAATTTGATCTTGGCTTCTTGACTTGCCTCTCATCAATCAAGTCCTCACTCAGACCCACACCTTCAGCAGACAGCCCCGCCTTCCACTGCACTCCACACTCCCTGTTTCCAGACACAGCACCCTGCTTACTTCCTCCTGTTGTTCCCTGGAAAGGAGGTATGTGCAAAACTACTTTCAAAGAGCAAAGAAGCCATGAAACTGAAGAAAAAGACCAACAAGTCCAGCTTGATGACAAATGGTTTATTAAGGGGACATATGGACAGAAGTTTGTCCATCTCGTGCGATACCACAAGATGAGTCGATGCCCACAACCCCACCCCCTAACAGACCTGCTTTTATGGCCCTAAAGGCTGGTGAGCACTTTCTGGGGGCCTACCCAGGAGGAATCATATCCAGAGCAGATCCAGGAAGCTTTGCCTGGAGGGTTTACTCACAGGTGTAGTTAAACAAAAGAGAAGAATGGGGGGAGAGGCTGTATTTAAGAGGCTTTAGGTCACAAAGCGGTCATCATGGTGGAATTTCTCAAGATGGCTTTAGTCTGGTTCATATACTCACTCTCTCAGAAACTTCTCAGTCCCTTTCCCTCTTTCTGTTCTTTCATTTTTCATGATGGCATAAGATCTTGGCCAGTTCTTCCATTTTGGGTTTTCCTCTTGCATCTTCTTCTCACCTCACCTCCAAGCTCAGGAAGCCTGGCCTCTGTTCGGCAGTTAGGCAGGGGTGAGTCTCCCAGGACTCCACCTGTGGTCTCTGTCCCAAGTCAGTCCTGGGAGAGCACCTCCTTTGCTGGTCAGACCTGGAGGCTGCCTTTGGCCACAGCTGATGCTATGGTTTTCACTTCCCACAATTTCCTTCTCAAGTTTCCCACTCTTAAAAATGTAGTCACGGAGGAGTGCCTGGGTGGGTCATTTGGTTAAGCGTTCAACTTCAGCTCAGGTCATGATCATGTGGTTCATAAATTCGAGCCCCTCGATGGGCTCTGTGCTGACAGCTCAGAGCCTGGAACCTGCTTCAGATTCTGTGTCTCCCTCTCTCCCTGCCCCTTCCCCACTCACAGTCTGTCTCTATCTCTGTCTCAAAAATAAATAAACATTAAAAAAATGTAAAAAATGTAATCAGCAATACCTCTAGTACAGAACCCGGACCTCCCTGTGAAGTTCTGAGGCATCAGGTCCAGAGACTATGGCAGTTCTGAGGACTTTGTTGATTTAAAAAAAAAAAAAACATAGTCTTTGAAAAGGTAAGAAATATAAAAGATGATAAAATGAATGAGTAAAATTTGATGAGGAACAGAATATATATACAGTTTCAAAATGTCTCCTTCCTTGCATCTCATTTCCTAATTATAGGGTAAAAAATACCAATGTTACAATCAAGATCTTGGTGAACACCACTTTAAATAAGCGATAGAGTTATCTCTAATGATAGGACCATCTGACATCATGTGTTTCTCAGTGATTCACTGAGATGGAATCAACACCACCTTAGTAGTAGTCCCACCATGTCCCCTAGTAACTTGAAGTATAATGAGAAAACATCAGACAAACCCAACTTGGAATCCATCATACAAATAAGCAGCTTGTACTTTTTAAATCATCAATGACAAGAAAGACAAAGAAGAGCTGAGAAGCAAATTCTTACTAAAGGAGATGATATAGACATGATAACTAAATGCAATGTGTGATCCTGGCTTGGTTCCTGCACCAGCAAATTCATTTCACAACATGGGATATTATTGGGACAATCGGATGTAATGAAGTAAGGTAAATAAAGTAGTGTGATTGCCTGTTTAAAAAAATTGTGTCTTCCTAAGCAGATTAATTTTTCCACTGGGAAGATATAATATCTGAGCAGAGGGTAACTGTGAAAGTGTATGAATGTAATCACATAGCTTCATACTATAGCACAAATACAGAAAGATTATGAAGGGAAAGAAATGGAATAATGTTGACAGAGTTTACAAATCTTTCTAATAAATAATTTCAAACATTTATAAGAACAGAACTTCTTGCTGCCCACCACACAGTCCTATTTAGTATGCCCATTCAGAATTATAGACTTAACCTTTAGAGGTTCAGTCCTTCAGGTCAATATTTGGCCATCCACCCAGGGGTGCTAAACATTTTGGGACACTAGCACTTTCACCGTATGTTACTTTCCTAAGAAACTTCCTGAGCAATAAGTGTAGGTCATTTTCATTTGGGAATAAGCTTCTGGGATTTTGACATTGGAACACTTAAAGAGATTTAAGGAGGTACCTGGGGAAATGGGGCAGGGGGATGACAGTAGGAGGTCAATAGTGCAATTAAGAGGTGGGAAAGTTTGGGGAAAGGTCCCTAAAATGTAGATAGGTCTGAGTCATCTTGGAAGTGACTTCCTAAGGTTCAGAGTATCTTCTCTGCAGAGAGTGTGGTGATTACTTGGACAGAGAAGGGTTAAGGAGAGCTCACTAACCCCTCCTTCCTGCTGCTTCTGGTTAGGGAGGGTGAAGACCAAATAGCCAGTGGAGCAAGCACCCAGGAGGAGGAGCAGAAAGGCCAGAAGCTATAAACAGAAAAGAAAACAGACAGAACCCATCCCTCACCTCTTCCCAAGCTTCTACCAGAGCATTTCCTTGGCTGCCAGTGCAAAGCTTGTCCCCAAGGCATACAGGTCGCCGTGAGGGACTCAGAGAAGCAGAGCACAGGGCTCTAGGCACAAGGCTGGAATCTGCAGCTGGTACAGGAGGGAGCATGACAGGCCAGCGGGCGCTGCTGCTAGCTGGCTTTCTTCTGTCTGGGTTCCTGATCCCAGAGGCCGCCAAAATTCTGACTGTATCCTCACTGGGTGAGTGCTGGCAACAGAATCAGACACAGGCGCATCCCAGATGCTCAATCTAGCCCTGCTTCATAGGTCATTCTTTGTGGTTTTCCAGAGCTTGTTTGGATCCCAGGATAGAGGAGGGAGAGGTGGAAAGGCAGGGGGTTCACAGAGGGGTCCCCACTGCTGGTGTGGGGAAGCTAGTTTTGGAAAAAGCAATGGTTTTCTTTCCTCTTTTTTACCTTTTCTGGAGGTGTGTCCTATTCTGCATTGCTGGGGCCAGAATTTCGATCCAATGCTGACCTGGAGACCTTGAGCTGCGTACTCCTGGGTGCAGCCGGGATTTTCAGAGGCACACCTTAAAAGTCTGAGGGTGCTGTAGTTACCAATAGAAAATGGAAGGTGAGGTCACTTTCAGGCTCTTGCAGGCCAAGGAAAGGGACTCCTGGGGGTAGCAGCACAAACGGGGCCTGTTTCATTAATAGGAAACCTGGAAACTGGGCAGAGAAAATCAATTGGGAACAGGTCTCTCTTTTGCCCTTGCTGCTAGAAGGTTTTGAAGAACAGTGAAACAGTTAATTCTGTGTGAACCCAGTTTTAATGCCTTTACTTTTGCTGCAAAGGGAACAGAAACGGAACAGGAACGTTTATCAGGATAAAGAGGCATCATAAAATGGAGTTCCCCCAAGATATTTTTTTTTGATCCATTCTGACAGGATACGGGGCTCCTGGGGTCACTTTTAGATCCCCAAGAATCTGGGGATCGTGGGCTAGAAGAAACCATTGAGGTCATCTAATTGGGCATCTCCCTTTTATTTCCTGACAGGGAACCTAAGGGTCAGGGAAATGAGGGGCCTTTTGCAAGAGCACACCAGACCTCCCTGATGTCACACACCTGGACTTAACCTACTGTTTCTTACCTCAAACCTGTCCTCTTCCCCAGACTCTATGCTGTACAGTGGGGATTCCTAAAAATAAGTATTGAAAAAACTCTGTTTTCCATTTTAAATCTATTTTTAATGATAGTTAAAGGCAACAGAAAAAAAGAATTGCCCCACCTCTTGAAATTGCATGTCCTCTGGACTCTGAGAGGGGGCAGGTGTGGTTTGGAGGTGTTGGAAACCCTGCCTCTGCCCCAGAATGCACTGGGATCACCTTGGTGCTCAGGAATGGCTGCCTGTGCAGGAAGCCTTCTCCCCTGCATCCATTTCTTACAGGGGTTAAAGGTGAGCCAGAGAAGGCATCTAAGGGTGTAGGGTTTGTGCTTTTATGTAATCTGTGTTACATCAGGCAACACAAGTATAGATATAAAAAATTAGAATGATTTCCACAGATATACACCATTACTGTAGTCCTACATTCATCTGTCCTGACCCAATCATCATGAGATCATTGTCTTCCAAACAACCCCCACTTTCCAACATAGGCAAATTCTACTCCTTGACCCATAGATTCAAGCAAAGTGCTCCATGATATTACATGGTTTTAGACATTGGTGTGATAATCTGCACCTCCACAGAGAATCACACTTCTATTTCCTTAGGATCCCAGGATTTTCCTATGTTGGGTGATGTCCCAGTTTTATATACATACAGGAATCTACAGTTCTACCCAAAGGGTCCACAGTTATCCTGAATGCTTTAAATTTGATGTTTAGTAAAATGCAGGACCCAACTGAGGAACATCCTGCCAAATATATTTGAATCTGAAGAATCTTGGCTCTGAGCAGTGGCTCTATCCACTTCTGCTTCTGTGGCTTGGACTGATATTCATGTTCCCATGTTTCTGGCTTCCATGTTAACATAAATTTCCAGACAGAAGGATTCCAGAAATAGCTTTGATTGACTGTCCTTTAGAAACCCATTATTCTCACATACATAGTCTTGTGCCAAAATTTTCCACAAATTTCCTTTCCTAAAGGACACAGTACCTCCATAAAGGCAGCCTAAATTGCAGCATGTGCCTAGGATTGGGAACTCTTTTAGGCTTAAGCATAGAGAAGGTCATCTCACTGGCATGGAGATCTGGAAGTGCAAAAAGGAATCTTTCATATAAGATTGCTACAAATTAAGACTTGGTCAGAAAGAAGGAGGGTATCTGGTCTGGGGTTTACCCAAAATGAAACCAAAGGACTAAAATAACTCATCTTCTACTGACCACCAATTCTCTGCTACCTTATCCTGGATCTCCATTCCCCCACATCAATTTCAGACCCTCTGTTCTCACCTTCACAAAAATAAAATTTTGTATTATTCCTAGGTGGAAGCCATTATCTACTGCTGGACCGGGTATCTCAGATTCTTCAAGATCATGGTCATAATGTCACCATGCTTCTTTATGGAGGAGATTATTTAATCCTAAGTAAGTTTTTTCTGGTAATTATTAAATTTATCTATCCCAGTAAAGGATATACAATGTCTTTTGTTTGTTTGTTTGTTTTGTTTTTTTCAATATATGAAATTTATTGAAAAATAAATTGTTTTGACAATTTGTCAAATTTATTTGACAATAAATCTTTTCCCATTCCGTAGGTTGCCTTTTAGTTTTGTTGGTTGTTTCCTTTGCTGTACAGAAGCTTTTTATCTTCATAAGGTCCCAGTAGTTCATTTTTGCTTTTAATTCCTTTGCCTTTGGGGATGTGTCAAGTAAGAAATTGCTACGGCTGAGGTCAGAGAGGTCTTTTCCTGCTTTCTCCTCTAGGGTTTTGATGGTTTCCTGTCTCACATTCAGGTCCTTTATCCATTTTGAGTTTATTTTTGTGAATGGTGTGAGAAAGTGGTCTAGTTTCAATCTTCTGCATGTTGCTGTCCAGTTCTCCCAGCACCATTTGTTAAAGAGACTGTCTTTTTTCCATTGGATGTTCTTTCCTGCTTTGTCAAAGATTAGTTGGCCATACGTTTGTGGGTCTAGTTCTGGGATTTCTATTCTATTCCATTGGTCTATGTGTCTGTTTTTGTGCCAATACCATGCTGTCTTGATGATTACAGCTTTGTAGTCGAGGCTAAAGTCTGGGATTGTGATCCTCCTGCTTTGGTCTTTTTCTTCAAAATTACTTTGGCTATTCGGGGCCTTTTGTGGTTCCATATGAATTTTAAGATTGCTTGTTCTAGTTTTGAGAAGAATGCTGGTGCAATTTTGATTGGGATTGCATTGAATGTGTAGATAGCTTTGGGTAGTATTGACATTTTGACAATATTTATTCTTCCAATCCATGAGCAGGGAATGTCTTTCCATTTCTTTATATCTTCTTCAATTTCCTTCATAAGCTTTCTATAGTTTTCAGCATACAGATCGTGTACATCTTTGGTTAGATTTATCCCTAGGTATTTTATGCTTCTTGGTGCAATTGTGAATGGGATCAGTTTCTTTATTTGTCTTTCTGTTGCTTCATTGTTAGTGTATAAGAATGCAACTGATTTCTGTACATTGATTTTGTATCCTGCAACTTTGCTGAATTCATGTATCAGTTCTAGCAGACTTTTGGTGGAGTCTATCGGATTTTCCATGTATAGTATTATGTCATCTGCAAAAAGCGAAAGCTTGACTTCATCTTTGCCAATTTTGATGCCTTTGATTTCCTTTTGTTGTCTGATTGCTGATGCTAGCACTTCCAACACTATGTTAAACAACAGCGGTGAGAGTGGACATCCCTGTCATGTTCCTGATCTCAGGGAAAAAGCTCTCAGTTTTTCCCCATTGAGGATGATGTTAGCTGTGGGCTTTTCACAAATGGCTTTCATGATCTTTAAGTATGTTCCTTCTATCCTGACTTTCTCGAGGGTTTTTATTAAGAAAGGGTGCTGAATTTTGTCAACTGCCTTTTCTGCATCGATTGACAGGATCATATGGTTCTTATCTTTACTTTTATTAATGTGATGTATCATGTTGATTGATTTGCGAATGTTGAACCAGCCCTGCATCCCAGGAATGAATCCCACTTGATCATGGTGAATAATTCTTTTTATATGCTGTTGAATTCGATTTGCTAGTATCTTATTGAGAATTTTTGCATCAATATTCATCAGGGATATTGGCCTGTAGTTCTCTTTTTTTACTGGGTCTCTGTCTGGTTTAGGAACCAAAGTAATACTGGCTTCACAGAATGAGTCTGGAAGTTTTCCTTCCCTTTCTATTTTTTGGAATAGCTTGAGAAGGATAGGTATTATCTCTGCTTTAAACGCCTGGTAGAACTCCCCAAGGAAGACATCTGGTCCTGGACTCTTATTTGTTGGGAGATTTTTGATGCCTGATTCAATTTCTTTGCTGGTTATGGGTCTGTTCAAGCTTTCTATTTCCTCCGGACTGAGTTTTGGAAGGGTGTGGGTGTTTAGGAATTTGTCCATTGCTTCCAGGTTGTCCAGTGTGTTGGCATATAGTTTTTCATAGTATTCCCTGATAATTGCTTGTATCTCTGAGGGATTGGTTGTAATAATTCCATTTTCATTCATGATTTTATCTATTTGGGTCCTCTCCCTTTTATTTTTGAGAAGCCTGGCTAGAGGTTTATCAATTTTGTTTATTTTTTCAAACAACCAACTCTTGGTTTCGTTGATCTGCTCTACAGTTTTTTAGATTCTATATTGTTTATTTCTGCTCTGATCTTTATGATTTCTCTTCTTCTGCTGGGTTTAGGCTGTCTTTGCTGTTCTGCTCTATTTCCTTTCGGTGTGCTGTTAGATTTTGTATTTGGGATTTTTCTTGTTTCTTGAGATAGGCCTGGATTGCAATGTATTTTCCTCTCAGGACTGCCTTCGCTGCATCCCAAAGCGTCTGAATTGTTGTATTTTCATTTTCGTTTGTTTCCATATATTTTTTAATCTCTTCTCTAATTGCCCGGTTGACCCACTCATTCTTTAGTAGGGTGTTCTTTAACCTCCATGCTTTTGGAGGTTTTCCAGACTTTTTCCTGTGGTTGATTTCAAGCTTCATAGCATTGTGGTCTGAAAGTATGCATGGTATGATTTCAATTCTTGTATACTTATGAAGTATATGAAGGGCTGTTTTGTGACCCAGTATGTGATCTATCTTGGAGAATGTTCCATGTGCACTTGAGAAGAAAGTATATTCTGTTGCTTTGGGATGCAGAGTTCTAAATATATCTGTCAAGTCCATCTGATCCAATGCATCATTAAGGGTCCTTGTTTCTTTATTGACTGTGTGTCTAGATCATCTATGCATTTCTGTAAGTGGAGTGTTAAAGTCCCTTGCAATTACCACATTCTTATCAATAAGGTTGCTTATGTTTGTGAGTAATTGTTTTATATATTTGGGGGCTCCGGTATTCGGCGCATAGACATTTATAATTGTTAGCTCTTCCTGATAGATAGACCCTGTGATTATTATATAATGCCCTTCTTCATCTCTTGTTACAGCCTTTAATTTAAAGTCTACTTTGTCTGATATAAGTGTGGCTACTCCAGCTTTCTTTTGGCTTCTAGTAGCATGATAAATAGTTCTCCATCCCCTTACTCTCAATCTAAAGGTGTCCTCAGGTCTAAAATGAGTCTCTTGTAGACAGCAAATATATGGGTCTTGTTTTTGTATCCATTCTGATACCCTATGTCTTTTGGTTGGCGCATTTAGTCCATTTACATTCAGTGTTATTATTGGAAGATATGGGTTTAGAGTCATTGTGATGTCTGTAGGTTCCGTGCTTGTAGCGATGTCTCTGGTACTTTGTCTCACAGGATCCCCCTTAGGATCTCTTGTAGGGCTGGTTTAGTGGTGACGAATTCCTTCAGTTTTTGTTTGTTTGGGAAGACCTTTATCTCTCCTTCTATTCTAAATGACAGACTTGCTGGATAAAGGATTCTCGGCTGCATATTTTTTCTGCTCATCACATTGAAGATCTTCTGCCTTTCCTTTCTGGCCTGCCAAGTTTCAGTAGAGAGATCGGTCACGAGTCTTATAGGTCTCCCTTTATATGTTAGAGCACGTTTGTCCCTAGCTGCTTTCAGAGTTTTCTCTTTATCCTTGTATTTTGCCAGTTTCACTATGATACATCGTGCAGAAGATTGATTCAAGTTACCTCTGAAGGGAGTTCTCTGTGCCTCTTGGATTTCAATGCCTTTTTTCTTCCCCATTTCAGGGAAGTTCTCAGCTATTATTTCTTCAAGTACCCCTCCTGCACCTTTCCCCCTCTCTTCCTCCTCTGGGATACCAATTATGTGTATATTATTTCTTTTTAGGGTATCACTTAGTTCTCTAATTTTCCCCTCATACTCCTGGATTTTTTTATCTCTCTTTTTCTCAGCTTTTTCCATAACTTTATCTTCTAGTTCACCTATTCTCTCCTCTGCCTCTTCAATCCGAGCCGTCGTCGTTTCCATTTTGGTTTGCATTTTGTTTAAAGCGTTTTTCAGCTCCTCCTGACTGTTCCTTAGTCCCTTGATCTCTGTAGCAAGAGATTCTCTGCTGTCCTCTATACTGTTTTCAAGCCCAGCGATTAATTTTATGACTATTATTCTAAATTCACTTTCTGTTATATTATTTAAATCCTTTTTGATCAGTTCATTAGCTGTTGTTATTTCCTGGAGATTCTTCTGAGGGGAATTCTTCCGTTTGGTCATTTTGGATAGTCCCTGGAGTGGTGCGGACCTGCAGGGCACTTCCCCTGTGTTGTGGTGTATATCTGGAGTTGGTGGGTGGAGCCGCAGTCAGACCTGATGTCTGTCCCCAGCCCACCGCTGGGGCCACAGTCAGACTGGTGTGTGCCCACTCTTCCCCTCTCCTAGGGGCAGGATCCACTGTGGGGTTGTGTGGCCTGTCTGGGCTACTTGCACACTGCCAGGCTTGTGGTGCTGGGGATCTGGGGTATTAGCTGGGGTGGGTAGGGAAGGTGCACGGGGGCAGGAGGGGCAGGCTTAGCTTGCTTCTCCTTAGGTGATCCGCTTCAGGAGGGGCCCTGAAGCTGCCGGAGGGGTGGCTCCGCATAAGCACAGCCTTAGGTGTTTGGGTGGAGCAAGCAAGTTCCCTGGCAGGAACTGGTTCCCTTTGGGATTTTGGCTGGGGATGGGCGAGGGAGATGGCGCTGGCAAGCACCTTTGTTCCCCGCCAAACAGCTCTGTCATCCCATCCCGGGGCTCAGCAACTCTCCCTCCCTTTGTCCTCCAGCCTTCCCGCTTTCCAAGCAGAGCTGTTAACTTATGACCTCCCAGATGCTAAGTCGCGCTTGCTGTCGGAACACACTCCATCTGGCCCCTCCGCTTTTGCCAGCCAGACTCGGGGGCTCTGCTTGGCCAGCGGGCCGCCCCTCTGCCCCGGCTCCCTCCCGCCAGTCTGTGCAGCGCGCACCACCTCGCTGCCCTTCCTACCCTCTTCCGTGGGCCTCTCGTCTGCGCTTTGCTCCAGAGACTCCATTCTGCTAGTCTTCTGGTGGTTTTCTGGGTTAGTTAGGCAGGTGTAGGTGGAATCTAAGTGATCAGCAGGATGCACGGTGAGCCCAGCATCCTCCTACGCCACCATCTTCCCTGTATTCCCAGTGTTTAGTTTATACTAATTCAATAACATAGAAATATTTTGTTCCTAGTGTTCCTAGATGGCTTTATCCCCAACTCTTTGGTTAGTTGATGTCACAAAATTACATTTTTATACATCATGTGCTCCTAAACATAAATTATTGTTAATTTAAATGCCCTAGTATGTTAAATTTTTTAGAAAATTTGAGTGGAGTTACTAATTTCAAATAATGATAGTAGCTTTTAAACAAATAATTTTTTTTAATGTTTATTTATTTTTGAGAGAATGAGAGAGAGACAGAGCATGAGCACAGAATCTGAAGCAGGCTCCTGGCTCTGAGCTGTCAGCACAGAGCCCGATGTGGGGCATGAACTCACGAACCATGAGATTATGACCTTGGCCGAAGTCAGATGCTTAACTGACTGAGCCATCCAGATGCCCCTAAACAAATAATTTTTTTAATATACTAGCCTCTTAAATCATATTGAAAACAACAAGGTAGTTAGAGCCATTGTTACAATAACAGTAGCTTTTATAATGCCCATTCTTTTACCTCTTTAAAAATCTTTATTTTTTCATATACCTTTAAGTTACTTTCTGGCGTCCTTTCATTCTTCCCTGAAGAAGTGCCTTGTGCATTACTCCCAGGGCAGTTCTAGTGGTAACAAACACCCTTAGTTTTGTTTATCTGGGATTGTCTTAATTTTCCTTGATCTTTGATTGACAGAGTTGCCTGATGTAGAATTTTTTGTTGACAATTCTTTTTTTTCCCTTTCTTTCTTATTTCTTTTCTTTTCTTCTTCTTCTTCTTCTTCTTCTTCTTCTTCTTCTTCTTCTTCCTTCTTTTTTTTTTTTTTTTAGCATTTTGAATATATTGGGCCACTGCCTTCTGGTCTCGAACTTTTTTTTTTTTGCCTCTAAAATTTTTGATTGGAAGTCTATTGATAATCTCACTGACAATCACTTGTATGCGATGAGTCACTTTTCTCTTGCTCCTTTTAATATTTCCTCTTTCTCTTTCTGTATTTTGATATAATGTGTCCTGATGTGGGTGTCTGAGTTCATTTTACTTGGAGTTGGATGAGCTTCCTGGATGTTTATATTAAAATCTTTCATCCGGGGCACCTGGGTGGCGCAGTCGGTTAAGCGTCCGACTTCAGCCAGGTCACGATCTCGCGGTCAGTGAGTTCGAGCCCCGCGTCGGGCTCTGGGCTGATGGCTCAGAGCCTGGAGCCTGTTTCCGATTCTGTGTCTCCCTCTCTCTCTGCCCCTCCCCCGTTCATGCTCTGTCTCTCTCTGTCCCAAAAATAAATAAACATTGAAAAAAAAATTTAAAATCTTTCACCCAATTGGGAGGTTTTCAGCCACTATTGCTTCATATATTGTCTCTATGCCTTTCTTTCTCTCTTCTCCTGAGCATCCACAGGGCATGTGTTGGACCCTTAGACTGTGTTCCCTTTTCTTAAATTGTTTAACTTTCTGTTCCTCAGACTTGATCATTTCTACTGTCTTCTCTTGAGGTTCACTGATAATGCTTGATGGTTTTTTTGCTTGCTCAATTCTGCCTTTGAATCCCTCTAGTGACATTTTCATTTCATTTATTGTATTTTTCAGTCCTAGAATTTGTTTTTGGTTTCTTTAGATTTTATATTCCTTTATTAAAAAAATTAAAATGTTTATTAGTTTATTTTGAGAGAGAAAGAGTGAGCGTGAGCTGGAGAGGGGCAGAGAGAGAGAGGGAGAGAGAGAATCCCAAGCAGGCTCCTTGCTGCTAGCCCAGAGCCTGATGTGGAGCTTGATCTCACAAACCATGAGATCATGACCTGAGCTGAAATGGAAAACTGGATACTTAACTGACTGAGCCACTCAGACACCCCACCTACCTTTCTTTCAGTGACATTTTACAAACACTTTTTCCTTGACCTTCTCCACATCTTCCCTTAATTCTCTGAGAAATTTAAGGCAGTTATTTTAAAGACATTGTGTAATACATCTGACATAAAGTAATTCTTAGGGACAGTTTCTGTTCATCTATAACTTTCTTTGGATGAAGCATTAGTTTCCTGTGTCTTGGTGTGTCTTGTGTTTTTTGTTGAAAACGGAACATTTGAAGATAACAATGTGTAAATCTGGAGATGAACCTCTCCTCCCTTCTCTTTGCAGATTTTTGTTATTAATTTTGTTTGTTTATTTATGTTTTAAAATTGTTTTATGCTGCTATTGTGTTGATGATCAAACCGAGGTGTAAATTTTACTGTTCACTGTCTTTTCTGAGCCTTTTCCTGGGCATGAATGGACACTTTCAAGTTTTCCTGGTATGTGTAGCTGTTTTACAATGTCCCAGCTTTTAATGGTTCCCTTTCAAATGGGTAAATTGAGAAAATGAGGGGGAAAGGAGGGCATCAATCTTTTAAGACCCCTGGAAGTCAATTGAGCCAGAGAGGGAAGTGGCTGCAATAATAGAGCATGATGCAGAAACCTTGCTGCCTACTTCTTTGTCTGCATCTCTGCGACCAGAGCAGCAATCAGCAATCAGAGCACAGATACTTGATATTTGGACAAGGTGATTTTTTTTTGCCCACTCAGGCTCTTGAAACCTGTGTACAAGCTGCTCTATAAACAATGCATACAGCTTCCTGCTGGAGACTGAGGGCTGGGGGATGGGTAGCTGCTACTGTGGAAAAAAGCTGAAATTGACTAAAATTATCTGCAATTTACAGTTAAAGACTTCCTCTGGTTGGTGGAAACCATCAATTGGCTGCAGATTTCCCAAATAGTTATTTCAGACAAATTCTGTCAGTGGAATTGTTGTCTACATCAGGAGGTGTGTGTGTGTGTGTGTGTGTGTGTGTGTGTGTGTGTGTGTGTATGAATTTTTCACCATTTGCTGTTTTCAAAGTATGTCCAGGAAAGCTCCTTATACTCTCATGCTGGAAATGGAGCCGTAATAGGTGTGTCTTGACAGTGTCAGGGATGGAAAGGCCTTCCACTCAACAAGCAATTTGTCCCAGGAATTGAACTGAGGTGCCATGGCTTGTGCTTTGTGTAGGGCAGCAGCACATCCCTCTATGTGAGTTGCTGTGTGTGTGTTTGTGTCTTGACTGAATGGGCTCCACAAATCTCTGCAAAAGGAGGTTGTCCTCAAAGTACTGTCATACATGTGCTTCTGGAGAAAGTTAAATGTGGTGAAAGATCTTGCCAGCAAAACTAGCGAGTAGGGCTGTTGAGGTAGTCCATGAGAAGCCAAGTTACAAGTTACTTGTACCCTTCAAAGGTGAAGGTGAAGAGACACTAGAGCTGAGAGCTTGTTGAAATAGGAATTAAACAGAATGTATTACCAAAGCTATGACTGTAAAGAATTTATTAGTCTTAGATATAGTCAGTAATTTCAGTAAGATTGGAAATGGAGGCCATAATATGATCACAGTAATCCACTGAGAGGCTCCATTCATTCAGGGTTAAGAATAGTCAAGTTAGGCTATTAAATGGAGAACTAGTGGGGATAATCACTTCTTCGTTAATGGATCCTTTACAAAAAGGGATTGAATCCTTGAAGGCACTCTATTAAAACTCTACTTTGTTGTATTAAAACTTTTAATATGTTGGGCAGATCCAATGAGTTCCCTTTCGTCATGGTGTTAGTACTAAAACATTAATTTTATGACTTCTTATATAGGAGCAACCATAGCTACTGTGAGATAACAACCAATGGCTGTTATGGCTATGGGATATTTAATCCCAGTAGTTAAGACAGGGCATGCACCACTGTGCTCTATCTAATATTTGCTACCTCCTAACAGTATAGAGGTACTTTGATAAATTTTGGTGAGCTCTCATGATATATCTGTTATTTTCCCCAGTATTGACTAAGACGATTAAAGTTGGTCATTGGGGGGATCTCATCCAATGTTAAAAGTAATGTAGAACCTCTGATGTAAGTCACAAAAGCCAATCTGTGTCCTTGCTCTGTTATAATTTTTTTAAAAGTAATGTTAGTTGCCACATATGTCAAAACTGAGACCTCTGTTTTAATTTCTTTCCTGACTCTCCCACGCTGACATTTCCCATTTTTTGCCATTCCTTTCATTGTCATTATATATACTTTGGGGGAGGGTATGCCTTTTAACCTGCTCATATTTATAAGTTCTTCCTCCAAATGTCCTAATTAGCATCACCAAAGCTAAGGGCCTTCCTGCTGGTGATTTTAGAGAACTGAGATTAAGCTGAGTTTGAATTAACCCTTGAATTAACCCCATGAGGGTGTCATCAGTGTTTCCCTATTACTGTGTTAATCAAGGTTTTCTTTGAGCTACAGAGATATCATGAGCAACAGTAGCAAAGGCATTTTCTCAGGTTCTAGAGCACCTTCTCCTTTTACAGGTGTGGAGTACATCAGATGGCATGGTGCTATCCTCCTCACACCGTTCAGTGGGCTTGTAAACTGGAATCAGTCTTAACTCAGAGCACTGTTTATAATGGGGGCAGTCCTTGAGATGTACAACCATTGGTCATGCGGTTCTACCTAGCCTAGTGTCAATCACACGGTTCATGCTGGAATCCAGAAACAAAGTGGATTCTGACACAGAAGATAGGTTTGTGTGAGACACATGACCAGGGCCACTCAAAGGCTAAACCCATCCTTTTGTTTCTAAATGCCAATTATGGAAGCCTCTGAGTGGGATGGAGATGCAGGTTCCCCTCATGGGGTCTGGCTTGCTTGGCTGAAAATCTTGGTCACACGAGGGAGGTCATGTTGAGGCTTTCTCCTCATTTTTCCAAGATATGTCCCAGAAAGTTAAGGAGGAAATGGAGTTTGAAAGCTGTCAACAATCCAACCTCAAAAATGGTGCCAGACTCTTTAGTACACATGAGTTATGGGGGAAATGTCGGAATGGTAAGTAGGACGGCAGAGGACTACTCTTGTTAACTTAGCCTTTGCCATATTTTTGGTTGAATGAAAAACCTTTGCATGTGTCACCTGTACGTAATAAAAAAATATCTCTTTTTCCTAAAAAACAAAGGACTGGGGAGCTGGGATAAAATTAAATCTGTATTTAAATACAAAGCGTAGCACTTACTATATGTGCAACCGTGATGAATTATCTGACACTCCATTTATGTTTGTCTTCTCATCTGTAAAATGAAGAATATCTATACCGTTACATGAAAGCTTCAAATAGAACTTTACTTTTATTTAAGTTCTATATCATTCATTCAGTTGAATAAAAGTAATTGAATTATTATAATGTTCTCAATAAATAGTATCAGATCCTATGACTGAAGAAATGAAAAAGCAGGCAGAAAACCGAAAAACCCTCTAAAAGCAAACATGCAGATATATATAAAATTATTAGGATAAAAAAAGCAACTATGGTATCATGCCAAAATTATCTGCATTGTTGGATTTAATGATATATTTTATTGGTGTTTTTAAAAATTTTTTATTTAGAAAAGAAGGAAAATACATACCAAGTTATCAGTTGGCTTCTACCTGAGGATCATGAAAAAGAATTAAAGGAACATTTTGATTCCTATATGAAGGAAGCTTTGCATGGCAGGTAATTTCTTTTATTCTCTGATTGAAAGACTTACCATTTATAAAGTGATGTAAATAAATGATTGGATGCATAGCTACTTAGAGTAAGTTTAAGAGAAAAGGATGGGTGGATGGATGAGTGGATGGATGGGGAGATCAATGATAGGGGGTAGGGATCGATGGAATAGATGAGTTTTTCACTTCCAATTATTCGGTCTGTGTAGTGTGCCTTTTCCACTGAAATCATGAATGTATTTCTATATAGTCAGGGGATTGTTCCTTCTGGATCTTCCTGGCAGCCCTTCACCTACAATGTTTGTGTATATACTCTCCACAACATAGAAGGCAGGATAAACAACATAATCTGATTGTTGGTAGGCATATCAAAGCCACCATTTTATACTTACTTTTCCTCTCATCATATAAACTCAAGAATGGAAACATGCTTATGAGCATTGATTTTTTTCCTACTTTGAGCCATTGTCTTTTAACTCATTTAAAAACCCAAATGCCTTGATGACACACATTGTGACATTAGCCTGAAAATTTTAATGATTATCTGGGATGTATAGAAAGTTCTTTACCTTTGACAGAAGAGGGAAAAGATAAATATTCATGCCTTCCTTGGTGAATTATAGTGGCCTAACTCCACCTTTCCCTTTTTCCTTAAAAATTTTATTCAGTCATCAAGGTGGTCCTAAAATCTGGCTTTTGCCATAAAGCCTTTCTGCTTACCTAAACCAGAAGACCAAATTCTTCATCCAGAAGAGATGTGTTCTAAAATACTCTCTTGAAGCATTGTATATATCATCTTGTGTTGTTATTCATGATTTTTTTATTATGTCTTGTCTCTTCTTCCCCACTTCATTTCTTTGAAGACATGTTGCACCCACTTATTAAATATGGTGCAGCATGCTGAGCACAGTACCTTCCTGTATTTTAATAGATTAACTTAATTTCAAACATGATGAATGCTGTTCTTTTGAGCAATTTGTAGTTCATTTCTTGATTTATCCACACTATGTAGCAGTCATTCATTATGTAAAATCATTTAAAAATAGAGAATAATTTCAGTTAATCATCTGTTGTCACTTGAAGTTTACAGTGCACGTGGACAACTGCATATTACTAATGAGCTCTCACCTGTGGGCTTTCAGTGGGCTGACATGGTGTAGTATTAAGTTCTTTCACTACTCCAGGAAAGATGAAATCGAAAGGGTAATAATAAGCTTGTTTGTTTTAACTTGTTTATTTCATAGGCTAGAAAAATATAAATCTCATGTTCAGTTTAGAATTGGGATTCTAATATTAGCATCACAAAGTTCCTTGTGTGAGGCAATCTCTCAAGTGCAGACTCTACCAAATTTAAAGAACAAAAAAGGGCTATATTATCAACATTGACGGACTCTGCTGCCAAGTTGCTTCCACAGTTAGGCTGGGAAACAAGATAGTCACTCATGAACTGTCAGTATACAGATGAAAGTTAAAGAGAGCATCACAGAATGTGTCAAGTAGACATGGAACTCTGATGTCTGCTACAGTCAGAGATGGCTGCCAAATTGGAAGGATCTTGAATTGATGTGGGTGTGATTGGCTAGAGAAAGTAGAGGGAAAAAAGTGAGAACGTTTTAGGAAGCAGAAACACATGGAGCAGAGTGACCAGAGCAGATTATTCATTGGACACCGGTAAAATAGATGGGCTGCTGCCAGGTATGGTCTTACTTACCTGGGATATTTTCTGTGAGCTAAAGTTTCTCCTAAGTGTTGTGAAATTAACTCTTCAGTGAATATTTGTCTTTTTTTTTTTTTTTTTTTTAACAGGGAAGCATTTGGCACCTTTGTAAAGTTAATGGAACAATTGGGGATTCAATGCAGTGATTTGCTAAGGAGAAGTGATATCATGGATTCTTTAAAAAATGAGAACTTTGACCTGGTATTTGTTGAAGCATTTGACTTCTGTTCTTTCCTCATTGCTGAGAAGCTTGTGAAGCCATTTGTGTCAATTCTTCCCTCCCCATTTGGCAGTGTGGACCTTGGGCTACCAAACCCGGTGTCTTATGTTCCGGTATTCCATTCCTTGCTAACCGACCGCATGGACTTCTGGGGCAGAGTGAGGAATTTTCTGATGTTCTTGGATTTCTTCTTAAGGCAATGGCGAATCCAGTCTACATTTGATAACACCATCAAGGAACATTTCCCAGAAGACTCTAGACCAGTTTTGTCTCATCTTCTAAGGAAAGCAGAGCTATGGTTTGTTAACTCTGACTTTGCCCTTGAATTTGCTAGGCCCCTGCTTCCCAACACTGTGTATATTGGAGGCTTAATGGTCAGACCTGTTAAACCAGTACCACAAGTAAGTAAAACCTTAGCATTCAATAGGGACTTCATGCAAAGCTCTTCAGTAAACATAGAGTTGGTGGCTCCCTTGCCAGTGGGAACTGGGACTGAAGTAGGATGGGACAAGCAAAACACCTAGAATACACACGTTTACTTTTATTTCTACTTTTTTTTTTTACATACTTACTTTTATGTCTCTAGTCTATTTTATTGTATTCTATTCTATTTTAAATTTTATTTTATATTGGTAAAACACTTAATATGAGACCTACCCTCTTATCAAATTTTTGAAAATACATTATGAATTATTAAGTGTAGGTACCATGTGCCTCAGATTTGCAGATCTTATTGATCTTATTTAACATTATAACCCTTCCTCCATTGAATAGGAACTATCTGTTCTACTTTTCCTCCAACCCTTGAAAACCAATTTCCACTTTTTATTCTATAAATTTGACTATTGTAGATGCTTCCTATAAGTGAAATCTTACAATGCATGCTCTTCTGTGCCTGGCTTATGTCACTTAGCATAATGGCCTCAAGGTTCATGTTTTCATATATTGCAAAATTTCATTCTTTTCTTTTAATTTTAAGTTTATATACTTATTTGAGAGAGAGGGCATGAGCCCTTTCACTATGTTGATGGTGTCCTTTGATACACGAAATTTTTCTTTTGGTGCAATCCAATGCAGTTATTTTTTATTTTGTTGCCTGTGCTGTTGGTGTTTTATGAGAAATCACTACCCAGTACAATTATATGAAGATTTCTTTCTCTATTTTCTTTTAAGAGTCGTATGTGTATAGCTCAGATTTTTAGGTCTGTCATCCATTTTAAGTTGATTTACCATATGGTATAATGTAATGGTTGACTTTCAGTTTTTTGCAAGCGATATTGGATATCGAGTTTTCCAATATCGCTTGCTAAAAAAGACTGTCTTTTACCTAATGAATGGTCTAGAACCTTTGTCAAAAGTTATTTGACCAAATATACCTGGGGTATTTCTGGACTTTCTATTTTATCTTATTGATCTACATATCTATCTTTTTTGTCATACTACACTATTTTGATTACTGTAGCTTTGTAGTAACTCTGGTATCAGGGAATGTGGGACCTCCAACCCTGTTCTTTTTTCCACATTGTTTTGGGTACTCATTGTTTTTGAAATTCCACATCAGCTTATGATAGGTTACTATTTCTGCCAGAAGCAAATGTTGTTCACTATTGATAGAGATGCATGGTACCTGTGGATCACCTTGGGAAGTACTGACATCTTTAAAGTATTAAGTCTTCTAATCCACGAAGCCTGTAATTTGTTTCCATTTATTTGTGTCTTCTTAATTTCCTTCAGCAGTGGCTTACAGTTTTCAACATAGTTCAATATAGTTACCTCCTTGGTTAAGTTTATTCCTAACTATTTTTTTATTCTTTGGATTGTATTGTGAATGAAATTGTTTTTCCAATCTCCTTCCTGAAATGGTCATTATTAATGTAATGCAATGGATATTCTGAGCTGATTTTATTTCTTGCTACTTTCCTAAATTTCTTAACTCGTCATGACAAATTTTTTTGTGTGTGTGAGAGAGGAAACTTAGGATTGTCTGCATATCATATCTTGTATGTGCCATTATTTCTTGGTGCAATCCTCCTATTCTTTCCTCTCTCATTCCCTTGAGAACTCCATAATGCATATATTAATCTACACAAAGGGGTCCTGTGAGTCCCTCACACTCTATTCATTTTTTTGCCCTTTCTACTTTTTTCTCTTTAGACTTGACATTTTAGATGTCCTGTCTTCAAGTGTACTAAGTCTTTCTTCTGTCTGTTTTGGTCTGCATTGAACTACCCTAGTGAATTTTTCAATTCAGTGATTGTATTTTTTGTTTTGATTTCTTTTTTTGCTTTTTTTGAAAAATAAGTTCTGTCTCTTCTTGCTATTATTCTCTATTTGTTCATATATTGTCTTCCCGATTTCCTTTAGACCTTTGTCCACTTTTTTTTTAGCTCTTTGTGCATATTTGGTCAATTTAAAAGTCTTTGTTTAGTAAATCCAATGTCTGTTTCTTCAAAGAGGGTTCCTGGAGATTTATTTCATTCCTTTAAATGACACATTTTGGCTTTTAGTCTCTCTCTTTTTTAAATATGTCTTGTGATCTTTTGTAGAAAGTTGTGGGCATTTGTAAACCCAGTCACCTCTAGTTGTGTTTGCAGGCTGCCATAGAACACCTTCACTAGTTAGTGGGGAATGTTTAATACTTTGGATAAGCCAGGGAAGACAACTTAAAGTCTCCTTAGGTATTTTCTGAGCATTTTTCCTGTCTGGACCTTTGTGTATGCGTTCATTCATCTGATTCTTCCTGTATACTTGGCCAATTTTAATGTCTTAAGTTCCCAAAGAGTCTTACCCAGATTCTGTTCAGGGACATAGGTGTTTTGTTTCTCTTGCCCCAAGATTCTAAATTCTGCAGTATCCCTGCAGATTTTACATGACATTGTGCCCTCTATTGCCTTGCAAGACTCCCACCAACCTGATATCTGAGCTATATTGCCATATCCAGTCAGAGCTCTGAGCCTGGTGAGATCTTAACTTGTCACCTGGGAGCCTACAGAGTGGCTACAATGTTGCAAATTATTTCATTTCTTCTCCTCTTACAGAAGGCAGGGCTACCACTGCTGCCTCTGGACCATGGCATGCCACTTCAGGAAGAGTGTGGGGCCAGAAGAGTAAAATTGCCATGGAAATTCTCACCATTCTGAGTGTGTGTGTTTTTTTCTTCCTGAATGGGCATCTGTTTGGTTTCGGTATATCACTGACTATTTTCCCAAGTCGTATAAAATTATCTGAGTGAGTCTTTAGCCTTTTTTGTCGTTTTTTTTTTTCCTGTGGGGAGCTGGGAGTACTCAGCTTCTTATTATGATGTCATGCTCTGCCTTTGCCAATTTTAAATTATAGATTTACACTGATCTTATAAATGTCAAGTGACAACAAAGCTGGTTTTTACTGGTCCTTTGGGATGATAGTTTTTATAGTGTTGTGCTGGATGGAGTTAAGAAGGGCCAGAATGGTACAACGAGGTAAGCTGGAGACAGTCAACAAATGCAGAGGAAGGAAGATTGACAAAGGATATGAAACTAATTTTTAGGGTGTTAGATCATGAACTTCTTTAAGAATCATCTAGGGTGGCTATGTGCTAGTTAAAATCAGACAAAATAGACCAATGTCAAACCTTTTACAGGATATAAAAGGTATTTTATAACATGTCTAATGTAACAAAATCAATCAGCATAATGCAACACATCTATAGAATGAAGAGGATTTAAAAAAAAGCTAATCATTTCAAGAGATGCAGAAAAAATATTTGACAAAACTAATGTCCTTTCATGATAACAACAGTCAGAAAGCTAGGAGTAAAGAGGTATTTTTTGAACACAATAAAGAGTATTTATGGAACACTGACAGCTTTAACATCATACTCTATGGGATAGACTGAAATCCTGCTGCTTCAGATCGGTAGTCTAAGATGCCCGCTTACATCACCGCTATTCAAATATACCCTACACAAAGCAAGTAGGCAAGAAAAAGAAATAAAAGGCATCCAAATTGGAATGGACAATGTAGAAATGGTTTGATATTCATATGACATAATCTTGTATATAGAAAATCCCAATGAATTCATACAACTTGTGTTTTCATACACTGGCTATGAACAATCTGAAAATGAAACCAAGCAAATTATTCTATTTACAACAACACCTAATTAAACTGAGGAGGCGAGAGACACATACACTGGACACTACAAATTTGCTGAAAGAAATTAAGGAAGACCTAAATAAATGGAAAGACATCTCAAGACCATGAATTGTGATACTTAATATTGTTAAGAGAGCAATACTACTCAAAGTGATCTACAAGTTTTACGTAAGCCTTATCAACACTTGAGTGGCTTTATTATTACTTTTTTTTCTTTTTTGCAGAAATGGAAAAGCCAGCCTTCATCTCACATTGAAATGTAATGGAATGCAAATAGCCAAATCAACATGAAAAGAACAGTGTTTGATGACACACATCTGTGACCAATTCATTTGTGACAAGGGTGCCAAGAGCAATCAATGGAGAGAACAGTCTCTTCAGCAAATGGTGCTGAAACCACTGGATATTCATTCCCATGAAAGAGAATATATTCCACGCCTTCCTCACACCATATACGAAAATCAACTCAAAATGGATCAATGGCCTAAATAAAGAGCTAAAAGCCAAAAAGTTCTTAGAAGAAAAGAAAGGGCTAAATTGCATGGACTTGGACTTGGCAATGAATTTGTAGATGTGACATTGAAAGAATGAATAACAAAAGAAAAAATAGGTAAATTTGATTTCATCAGAATTAAAAGCTTCTCTAGAAGCTTTTAATTAAAGGGGACATTTTATAGAAAATGAAAGGACAACCTCTCAGGTACCAGGAAAGTAAGTTCTCTCATACTGCTTTTCATCCTCATCTTTGAGGTCCTAAGAAATTAGTAGAAGAAAGAAAAAGGAATAACAATCATGTAGATTAGGCAGGAAGAGTTAAAACTGTTCTTGCTCACAGATGACATGATGTTCTATTTAAAAAATCTGAAAGGTCAAGAAAAATATTTCTGGAACTAGCAAGCAAGTATAGTAACATCAAAACATACAAGTTTAATATAAAAAATCCATCTTTTTCTTATATATCAGCAATGAACAGGAGGATGTGAAATTAAAACCACTCTACTATTTATATTTCACCACTAAATATGAAATCTTGGGAATAATTACTAACGAAACATGTACAAGATTTATATGGAGAAAACTACAAAATGCTGATGGAAGAAATCAAAGAGCTAAATAAATGGAGAGATACTCCATATTTATGGGTAGGAAGACTCAATATTGCTAAGTGTTAGTTATCTCCAATTGGATCTATAGATTCCGTGCAATCTTACTGAAAATCACAGCAAATTATCAATTGTGGATATTGATAAGCTGATGCTCAGATTTGCATGGAGAGGCAAAAACACTGAAGGGCCAACACAATGTTGAAGATGAAGAACTAAGTTGGAAAACTGCCATTAGTCATCTCCATGACTTATGAAATGGCTAAAGTAATCAAGAAAGTGTGCTATAAGCAAAAGAACAAATAGATCAATGTAATAGAAGAGAGTACACATAGACCCACACAAATGTAGCCAAATGATCTTTGACAAAGCTTTAAGAAATACCACGAGAAGAAGATAGTCTTTCCAATGATTGGACACAGATCCTATGTCTTCAAAAAAATTAACACAAAGTAGGTCACAGACCTGAATATAAAATGCAAAAGTATGAAATTCATATGAGGTGACATAGGAAAAAACAGACGACCTTGTGGTTGGTGATTACTTTTTACATATAAAACCCAAGTCATGTTCTGTGATAGAGTTGAGAAGTGGGCCAAATTGATTTTAAAAATTTCTGTTCTGCAACATCCCTGTTGTGGAATAAAAGGAGGAGACTCAGACCAAGAGTAAATATTTGCATAGGTATACCTGATAAAAACTATTATTCAAAATGTAATACACACAAATATACAACCATATATACAAATATACAAAGAACTCTTAAAACTCATAATAACAATAAAAAAAATCAATTAAAATTTTTTAAATGGGCCAAACACCTTACCAGAACTCTCAACAATGAAGACAACAGATGGCTCATAAGCATATGAAGGAGACAAATGACAGATATTTCCCCAGCATCTACCTCAGCCTCCAGAATGCCTACTGCCCCCTACTTGTCCAGGACAGCAACTGGCACTCACCTAGGCAATAGCACCTCTGGTCTGTCATTGGAACACTCCTAAACGCCGTATCTGCACAGTCAAGGATGAGGGATGAGGATGACCCTGCTTCTGGGGCCATGTTCTTAACAAAAAAAAAAGAAGTTTCAACGACCTCTGCCTTCCTCTTCTTAAAACATTGTAATATGGATATTCTGAATCTAGATATTGGTGCTGAAGTATGTGTTAAGTGTCCTATGTGCATTGTGGACTATTGTGATACTGGCTGGGCTCCTAAGACTCTCTTCATATCCATTTGTGATTATTGAAAGTATTTGTATGGTATGGAGTGTCCTGAGGTCTCAGAAAAATGACCTCAAGGCCACTGGACACAATGGATATAAGCACACTGTGGAGTGCACTGAGCTGTCCTCAGGCCTATGAGTACAGTTTCAAGGCAGTGAGCTCTAGGTACTGACAGGATGGTGCATTCTGTTAATAGTTAACTTTCATTTTATGAAATGATTTTATAAACATTTCACATCTAGGTTTTCATGAACAACTTTGTTCACATCCTTTCCTTTCTTACCTCTCTCCAGGAATTTGAGAATTTCATCAGCAAGTTTGGAGACTCTGGTTTTGTTCTTGTGGCCATGGGCTCCATGGTGGGCACCTATCAGTCCCAGGAAGTTCTCATGGAGATGAACAGTGCCTTTGCTCGTCTCTCCCAAGGGGTGATTTGGAACTGTAAGCCTTCTAAGTGGCCCAAAGACGTCAAATTGGCAGCAAATGTGAAAATCGTGGACTGGCTTCCTCAGAATGACCTCTTAGGTAAGGACTTACCAGATCTATTTCTCTTTTTCTATTTAGGTCTCTTTAGGGCTCCACGGGGCAACTCCATCACCATGAGAAGGGACGGTTGGTTGCTAAAGTAATGTTTAGAAGACAGGAATGGAGCAGTCAACTGGAGTCCCTGGGAAATCAGGATATACAGCCCAAATAGTTAAAAGTGCCATGTTTGCTTCTTCCTTTCTATTCTAGTCCTGCTATTTTCAGTCAGAAGTGATAGTTTTGTCAGGTTATTTTAACCCTAACATATTTGCGCTGAAGAAAGTTGTCCAAGTCCAACCAGAGACAGTTTGTGGACTTTGAGAACACACATCAGGGGTCTTCTTGCCATTGCTTTTCCAGGGCCCTTGAGAACCTGTTAGGCCATGTGCCATTACAGACACCCTCCCCTTCCACACACACATATTAGCACATTCTCCTATGCTACAAAAGGTATAGTCATACTTTCAAAAAATTGATGTTGATGGTGTCTGAAGGGTGTGCCAAAATATCTGACTGTCAAGGTGAGTAATCTGTCAGCCAGATATTTGGTCCATACAATTGTCTGGTAATAGTTCCTTACACCCCAAGGTTTTCTTTGTCCTTGTGCCAGTTTTTTTCAGCATCCTAACTACCACAACAACTGAATACCTCAGAGGTTCAGCACAAGATTATTCACCCCAAGGCTCACAAACATATTGGGAACTTAAGATAGAGTGTTCTGCATTTTTTTTTTCACAAGGCATGGACTAAAAAGGATTCTGATTTTCAAGGAAACACCAATCGATTCTGATGCACATCCCTGTTGAGAGGCACTGTTTGAGATGAACTCTTCATTATCAACACTTGTTTTGGTTTTCTCTAAAAAAGAGTAGAGTAGCACACGGGAACTGGAAATACTGAGATGGGTGGTCCATCACACCCTACTTTAGAGGATTTCTTATTAAATTGAGGAGAAAGCACATAGAGTGTATGTTTGAGGAATGCCAGGTGAGATGCGATGACAATAAAAGTATTAAGACTTCAATAAGAGGAAAATAATGGGCAGTGAAGGAGAGAGGGTGAGACGTGGAGAGTGAGAGACAGAAAAGAGACAGAAGGAGACACAAAGAGAGCAGACATAAGAAAAGCAAAGAGAGAAAGAGGGTAGAGAGAAGAATGGATGGATGGATAGGTGGATGGATAGTTGGGAGGAGGAATATGCCTTGCTCAACACTGTTCTCTGCAGCTTTCCCTTGGCTGTGAGTCTTAGATGGATTGACTTAGAGGAATCTCTGTACACAGACAAGGCCAGAATCTTCTATCTTGGAATATGCACCCTTGAGTGTGTTCAAAGCTGGATCAGTAAATCCATTTTCTCCACCATACCTTGAAATCCCTTGGTATTTTCCTCTGCCCTGATGCTTTCCCTGGTGTTCTGAGAGTTTTCATGCCGAAATATTCTGCTCTGTTCCTGATTTACAACAGCTCACCCACGCATCCGTCTTTTTGTCACCCATGGTGGGTTGAATAGCATAATGGAGGCCATCCAACATGGTGTGCCCATCGTGGGGATTCCAGTCCTTGGAGACCATCCTGAAAACATGGTCCGAGTAGAAGCCAAGAAGTTTGGTGTCTCTATCCAGTTAAAGCAGATCAAGGCAGAGACATTGGCTCTGAAGATAAAGGAAGTCATAGAAGACAAGAGGTATGCAGCTCTCTGAACTTGTCATTGAGACTAAAAGGAGATATGAAATACGATGAGTACTGTGTAGCACTCTTTTGCAAAAAGGCAAAACTTTAGGGACAGACAATGATATGTGTATGATACTAATACCTGTTCTGTTTCCTCTGAGAGTAAGACTAGGCGTTTAGGTTAGATGCTGAGAACAGTTTTCTACCATAAGTATTGCAAAGACTCTGACCTATTTACACTGGGTCTCAGAGAGGTGTTATATTTTGATGCTGCTTATAGTAGAATTTCACTGAGGCAGGAGGTCTCCTTTTTGTCCCCCAATAAGCCACACTGTTTCTCCAGCCTCAGGCCCTTTGTCAGTGCTGCTCCCTAGAACATCCTTCCTTCTCCTCTCAGGACTGGTTCCTTCATGACCATTGGGCTCATCTTCAATGTCCTCTCCTCAGAGAAGTGGTCTTTGTCTGACAGTCCTAAATGCACTCCTCTCTCACCCCCTTCAATTGTAATTTGTTTTTTCTTCTTAACACTTCTCAGGATAGGTAACTACCCCATTTCTTTCTGCTTTTGCTTTATTGTGGGTCCCTCATATTAGAAAGTAGAGAGTAAGCCCCCTTGGATGGCCAAGTGTGTCTGTTTTTTCCCCTGAGCTCACCGGGCCTAGCACAGGGCCTGCCACAAAGTAGGTTGAGATGAATTTCTGTTAAGTGAGTTGGTAGAAGGACCCATGATGTCTTATGTAAATTCCCATCCAGCACAATGATCTGATAATGAGGATGGGTGGAATATCTTATTAGCATCTTCAGGACATCTACCCCGAGTCAGGGGTATGTTACATCACATATATTCATACGTGTTTTTTCCTTTAGTGTGCCATAAGCCTCCTGGGAAGAGACTTTTCCTTACAGCTTATTCACTGTTTTATAGTTTAGCACTTTGGGCACTAGGCATGGATCTTTGCATGAAGGCACCAGTTTGAACTTCTCAATGTGACCCTGCTAGTGTGGCAAGACCAGGCCAACATTTTTCCTTGAAACTGAGTTTTCTGTGCATGTGGAGGAATGAGTGTGTGTGAGATTCAAGGTTTCTAAGACTTCTATGACCACAGAGGTAATGCCTACCTCTGTGTCTGCCAACAGGTACAAGTCAGCAGCAGTGGCCGCCAGCATCATCAGGCGCTCCCACCCCCTGACCCCTGCCCAGAGGCTGGTGGGCTGGATCGACCACATCCTCCAGACAGGGGGTGCGGCCCACCTCAAGCCCCATGCCCTGCAGCAGCCGTGGCATGAGCAATACCTGCTGGATGTCTTCTTGTTCCTGCTGGTGGTCACCCTGGGCACCCTGTGGCTCTGCGGGAAGCTGCTGGGCATGGTGGCCAGGTGGCTGTGTGGGGCCAGGAAGCTGAAGAAGGCCTGATGGGGGGGCATCCTTGATGGGTATTTGAGAAGCCACTGGTTCTACAGAGTCTCCAACCACACAGGACACCCTTACTGTTCCTCGTATTCCACCTGACGGTGGCACATAAATTGCTCTTCACTTCTGTCTGTGTTTAAAAATTCTTGTGAAACATTCTTGGGATTCTTCTTTAAATTGTAGTAAAATATATATTCTATAAAATTTGCCATTCTAACCATTAAGTGTACAGTCAGAGGCATTTACCATTGACATTATCCTGCATACATCACTATAACTCATTCCAGAACTGTTTTCATCATTCCAGAATAAACTAACTCCTCGCTGATCAAACAGTGATTCCTCATATACATTCCCCCCTCCACCCGAATCTCCATCAATCCCTGTTCTACTTTCTGTGTCTATGAATTTGATTCTGGCTTCTTGACTTGCCCCTCATCAATGGACTCCTCACTCAGACCCAAACTTCAGCAGGCAGCCCACATCCTCCTTACTCCCTGTCCTTAGCACAGGGCCATGTTTATTTCATCATTGCTGTTTGGACACTTGTAGTCTCTCTGCCATTACTTAATTTTCATTTCATGCTATGACATAACATATTGACAAGTTCTTCCTTTATGGGTCTTCCTCTTGCATCTTCTTCTCACCTCACCACCCAATTCAGGAAGCCTGGCCTCTGTCCTGCAGTGAGGCCTGGATGGCCTTTCTAGGACTCTACCCGTGGTCTCTGTCCCGAGTCCATCTTGGGAGAGCACCTACTTTGGTGTCAGATCTGGAGTCTGTCTTTGGGCACATCTGATGCTGTGTGTTTACTTCCCACAATTCCCTTCAAGTTTCCCACTCTTAAAAATGTAGTCATGGGGACCTCCATTAGGGAACTCGGACCTCTGCAAGAGCCTCTTGGGCTTCAGGTCCTGTGAATATAGCTGTTTCCAAGACTTTGTTGATTTAGAGAGCATCCATCTGTAACTGTTGTGGCAAGGGATATCCCTTTATGTGTAAATCCCTTGGGAATTACATTCAGTTCATGGCAACATAAATCAGAAAAAGTGTGCTTTAACCACCAGGGTTTTTGTTTGTTTGGTTTTTCTTTTCATTGACAAAGCCTAAAGTCAGGCAATGGAGTGTGGGTTCGGTGGATCTGTCATGTCCACAGAAGTTTCTTTCTCTTTTCTCTCTCTGTGTCTGTGTACACACACACACACACACACACACACACACACACACACACACACCCATATTATACATATAATTTTTTAAAAAGATTTGTTCTCTTTCTAAATTCATACAAAAGACTGTCTTTTTTTTGGTGTATGGTTTTCATGAAATATTTCATCCTCAAATGATTATTTTCTCATAATTGATTTTCATTCTAAATGGAATTAAGTTCCTCCTTAAAGTTTTCAAATGTATGTTACCTCATGGGTTAAAAATATAGAAAAAGAGCATTAGACATATGTAGTGTCTCTGGGAGGACCATCGTTTTTGATTGTTTAATTCTGGTGTGTGAAATAGATCTTGTAAAAACTAAATATAAATATTATGGGGTACTTTGGTGTCTCAGTAGGTTGAGCATCTGACTGTGGATTTTGGTTTGAGTCATGCTCCCAGAACTGTGGGATGGAGCTACATGTTGGGCTCCACCCTGAGCCTGGAGCCTGCTTGAGGTTCTCTCTCTCTTTCTCTCTCTCTCTCTCTCTCCCCCTCCCTTCTCCCTGTTTTCTCTCTCTCTCTAAATAAAGTAAGAAAAAGAAAGAGCTGCCATAAATAATTCCCTTATTTATACAGTAAAGGCCCTCTCACTTGCCATATCTAACAAAACATACTCTTGGAAGTCTCTAAGGCTGGATGTTCAATATCTAGCCAGTTTGTGAATTCTGATAGTGTAAGAATGCCACAAACAGCCAGGAAATATCACGTGTAGAAAACGTGTCCTTGGGTGTGTGGCTCTGCATGTGTGTGAAATATGATTTTATTTTTGAATTCTCTTGAAACCACTTGAAATGGTCTGTGGCAATAGTCCTTGAAGAATGATGTGACAGTTTCTTGTGTTGTTGTTGGGTCAGTAGTCCCCATATTTTCCCCAAAGACCAACACTAGGGCTGAAGGATTGGGCTCCCTGGCTGGTAACTTCCTCCCTCCCATCCCCAGCATGCTGTTCTCCCCTAACATTTGGGTAATTTCTGAGGCCACTTCTGTGTAAGTTGCTTCCTCAGGCCCACTCATTCCCCTGAAATTGGATCAACAGCAGCCAGTGAGCCATGGAGAATGATGCCTCTAATTTGTTTCTGCCAGACATCTTTCATAGACACGCCATCATGGTCTTGATGACATGGAAAAATGATCTCATCACTCCCTATTTAAAATTCTTTGTGGCTCCCACTACATGGAATACAAAGCCTCTATGATTTCTCTCTGGTTATCACTGTAGGCACACCTTCATCTACCCAACTCTTGCCCATTTCCCATGTATGCTACACCCATTAATGAGAAATCATGTGGACAGGTGCGAACCCTTGCGAGGAAGACTTTGTTTAAGACATTGCCACAGGGAAGAGTATGTTGCAACAGGGAAGAGAAACTGCACTCAACTCTAAGTTCAGCAAGGACAGGTGAAGATTCATAGCCAATAAGCAGAGTGAAGGGATGTTAAAGATAAATTATTTAACGGCTCTTGTTTAGATGGTAAGAAAGACTACTCAAGGGAGGACTATCATGATAGGTATAGGGACTATTGCAACAGGGTAGAGAGATTGGGTTCAACTCTGAATACAATGAAAAGTGGCAATTTTAACCATGTTGCTGAGTGGGGAAAGGTGGATGGAAAATCACTACAAAGAAACATCAGCAATAAGGGGCTGAACCTACCTAACAGGATTCTTGCTGAGAGGCACGTCAGCATGATCAGACCTCACCCTGGGTGGGGATAGTAGAGGTGAAGAAACCAATTAGCTATAGAGGGTGATCAGATTTGGAGAATGGGGGTCTGCCTAAACTGACAGGATTCTTGCTAAATCAGACCATGTAGAGATGAACATGCAATTGTAAAAGTGAGAGTATAGTTGAGAAGACACTTACCTAATGTTCATTAGAGTTTGATCAAGGAGAGAATCATTGTCAAGATTCAGTGGATAGAAATTTACTAGAGTAACTTAGTTAGATCAAGGATAAGGAATTCTTGTTACAGGAAGACCAAAGTGATCAGATATCAAGGGTGGAGAGATTCTCCATAAACTTGCTTAGCAGGATTCTTTGCTGGAAGTGGGTTCAGCTAGCCAGCGGCAGGGCAGCAGGCTATGATTGATCCCTAGTCTGGAAGAGGTTTCAGAGAATCCTGACTAAAATTTGAGCCTAGGATGGAATCTTTGTCACTCATCCCAATACATTTTGCTGTTTTGTTCCTCTGTGTGTTGGACCATACTTGCCCTCTCTCAGAAATGCAATCTGCTCTTGTTGGAACAAAAAACTACATGTTCTTCAATACGCAATGTTACCGTGAATACATTAGTGTGGCTGGACTTGGCCATCACACCCACAACAACTCATTGCATCCTCTTTGAAGCATTGTTCTTACTATATTGAAGCTATTTGCTAACATATATGTCTATTTAGAAACCATACGACCCTAAATGTCAGGATTTGGGTTCTATTTATCTTCTTGTGATAGCACCTAGCATGGTGGCTCATACAAAGATTGTTGGGATGATTGGACAGTCATTTAGGAAAATGACAATATTTGATTCATATCTCACAACATATCAAAAAGTACACTCTAGGGGCGCCTGGGTGGCGCAGTCGGTTAAGCGTCCGACTTCAGCCAGGTCACGATCTCGCGGTCCGTGAGTTCGAGCCCCGCGTCAGGCTCTGGGCTGATGGCTCGGAGCCTGGAGCCTGCTTCTGATTCTGTGTCTCCCTCTCTCTCTGCCCCTCCCCCGTTCATGCTCTGTCTCTCTCTGTCCCAAAAATAAAAAAAAAAAAAAAAAAAGTACACTCTAAATACATCAGAGATTTAATATAAAAAACGGTAACACACTGGGTCTAAAAAAAGGTGAATTCCTCCATAAATTGTGTGTGTTTGGAAAGACTTTGTAAATACGACTGAAAAATTCTGATATGACAAAGAAAAATTAACTAATTCAAGTAATTGGAGAATATTAAACCTTTTTTCATGCTACATCACCATGAGTACAGTCAAAATACAAATGAAAAGTGGGAGAAAAAATATTTATAATGTTCATCACATACAGAGGACTACTAGTTCTAATACTTAAATATGGAAAAAATTAAAATTGAGGAATGAATCTATAATACATGTACACACTGGAATAATAGGCAGCTATAAACTACAATGAGCAAGGCAATTATTAACAATTCTAATCTGGTAACTAAAAAAGAACAAAGTATAAGAATAAATATAATAAGCTCATTTTTATTTTTCAAAAAAGAGAGGAAGAGAATAAAAATATAAACTTATCTGCATCCATTTGCAAAATGAAGCAGAAGGAGAATAAACCAGAGAATAATGTGATAGATTATCTAGGAGGCTATTGTTAAATATGGTAGTGAAAGAGCAGACCTAGGCCTGCAGACTAGTGACTATGTCCCCGACATGGCCACAGAAGGAAGTTCCCGCTCAAACCTCAGACCACGCCTCCTCCCCTTGAGTAACTTATGTTTTCTAAGAAAGCAGGCTACCAATTGATGCATTCTTCAGAAGTCTAAAGTGGGAGGAAGGGGAGTGTGAGAGGCGTGGAAAGTGTGAGTAGAAGAGGGAGGGCTTCTCTCAGGTAGGGGCCAGAGGCAGGAGCCCTCAACCCTGTCCAGGCTTAGAATGACCCGGGAGCATTTTACCCCTCCCCAAACCAATTAAATCAGAGTCTCTGGGGATGGTGTTTGGTGCTAGGTATTTATATAGCACAGCAAGGCTGACAGTCAATGGTTAATAGGTGACCAGTGAGAAACGTTCTGTATACACTGAGGCCAAACATGTTAGAGATCCTCAGACACAGTGGTTCTCAAACTTCAGGTGCATCAGAATCTCCTGGAAGACTTGTTCAAACACAGATTGCTGAGCCCCACCCCCAGAGTTTCTGATTCAGTGGGTCTATGACCACCAGGCCCAACATTTGCATTTTTAACAAGTTCCAGGTGACGCTGATAATTGCTGATCTGGGACCACACCTTGGCAGCCATTGTTCTATCCTTCCCCAGCCAGTCTGCTGAGGCCACGACCCTTCCCCAGCCAATCGGCTAAGGCCATGATCCCTATAAAACCTTTGTGCTTTTGAAGCCCGCTCTCTCTCTCTCTGGTATCTCACTGCTGGGTTGGTGCAGGTAGGGGATTGAGCTCGAGCTAGCTCGAATAAGGGCTCTTTGCTTTTGCATTGGACTCGGCTCCCTGGTGGTCTTTGGGGATCACGAATTCTGGGTATAACAGTAGAAGGACAAGGAAGCAGGTGGCAGGTCAATGGATTTCTCTTTACATAGTTCTGTTTATAGAGTTTAGTTTTGGAGGCGTGTTAGTATTTTATACAACAAATTTATATCTAAATCAATGGAGGGCAAAACCCTAAAATAGAAACAAACAGAAACAAATGAACTCAAAATTTTTCAAATGTGTGATATAACCCTCTGGTAGTGGCAAAAAATGAACATAATTGCATTTTGAACACAGTACTTTGAATATCTGTCTTGTCATTCTAAAGAAAAAAAGAACTGCAAAAGATCTATTTTTTGCATACTCTGTTTTTTGAGTAGTCCATTGAGTAGGTCTGTTATTCCCATTTGGTGAAGTAGTACATGGTGACCTTCCTTCAGTGCATAGGATGGTTGAGCAAATAAGTTAATATACCAAGGAGGTTGAGAGTCAGATTTCTTAACTTTATTAAGGGGGTATTACTAATATGGAAATGGAGAAGATTAAAATCAACGCTGGTGTTGTATTGGAATGGACGGTATCACTATGAATTCATAATTTTTTACAAACGAACTAATTTTTATAAACTAATTTTTTACAAACTATACACGTGATTATAGAGAGAGATATAGATATATAACATTTATATCCATATCTATGTCTATATATTTAATAACACTGTCAACTTAAAATGGAATATACAGTGGTGCGTCACAAGAAATGAACATTTCTTGCAACCATACCCGGTCTCTAAATACCATTCCCTACTGAAAGACTTCCTTGAGAAATGGATGATTTTTAGGACTTAGGAGGAAGATAAGAAAGTATAAGATGAGTCAGCCTGGAAATTATGTGCCAAAAGTAAAGAGAAAGGTCCCAAATGATAAAGGTTACACAGGAGCAAACCAAAAAATAATGATAGAAATTATAGCCTATTGAATAAACATGTATCCAAGTGTAGATACTGAAAATAGACATAGGTAGATAGATAATTAGATACATGTGGCAGAAGACCCAGTTTTTTTGTAAGTATACAATGTCACATGACAAATTTAAAAAAGTGAAGTTAAAAAATCATTAATTTGCCACTATGACAGTAACACTTGAATCAGGTAAGAAACAAAAAGTATGATAAAATGGGTAAAATTGGATGAGGAACAGAATATTTACACAGTTTCAAAATGTCTCCCCATATCTTTTTTCCTAATTAGAAGCTAAAAAAATAATAACTTTACAGTTGGTAATCTTGGCAGACACAACTTTAAACAAGAGATATAGTTATAATCTTTAATTATTGAACCATCTGACATCATGTGCTTCCCATTGTGATTCACTATGATGGAATCAACATCACCTTTGTAGTATGCCCCACCAAAAACTCTCTAGTAATCTGAAGTGTAATGAAAGAACATCAGACAAACCCAACTTGAGATCCACCATGAAAAATAAGCTGCTTCTACTCTTTAAAATGTCAATGACAAGAAGGACAAACAAGGGCTGAGAAACCAATCTTTACTAAAAAAGATTAAATAGATATGATAATTAAATGCAACGTGTGATCCAGGGTTGGTTCCTGCACTAGCAAATTCCTATCACCAACATGCGATATTATCGGAACAATTGGAAGGAATGAAATAGAGTTGTAGATAAAGAAATGTGATTGTCTTAATTAAAAAATTGTGCCTTCCTAATGCAGATTAATTTTTTCACTGGGGAGGTATAATATCTGAACAGAGGGTAACTTTGAAAGTGTATGCACATAATAACATAGCCTCAAAGACTACAGCACAATTGAGGAGAAAACATGAAGGGAAAGAAATGGAATAATCCTGACAGAGTTCAAAAATCTTTCTAGTAAGTAATTTCAAATGTTTATAAGAATAGCACTTCTTGGTGCCCACTGCCCAGTCCTATTTACCATGCCCATTCAGAATTATAGACCTACCTTTAGAGGTTCAATCCTTTAGGTCAAGACCTGGCCCTCCAGGGGTGCTGAACATTTAGGGGACACTAGAATTTTTACCAGTAAGTTACTTTCCAAAGAGACTCCCCGAGCAATAAGTGTAGGTCATTTTCCTCTGGGAATCAGTTTCTGGGATCTTGAGATAGAACACTGGCAGAGATTTTAAGCAGGTACCTGGGAAAACGGGGCATGGGGATGACAAGATGAGGTCAATAGTGCAGTTAGGAGGTGGGAAAATTCCTGGCAAAGTCCCTGATGGGTCTCAAACATCTGGAGGTGGAACTCACTTGGAAGTGACTTCCTAAGGCCCCTCCCATCCTGGTTCAGAGTAGCTTCTCTGCGGAGAGTGTGGTGATTACTCGGACAGAGAAGGGTTAAGGGGATCTCACTAACCCCTCCTTCCTGCTGCTCCTGGTTAGGGAGGGTGAAGACAGAATAGCTAGTGGAGCAAGCACCCAGAAGGAGGAGCAGAAGGGCCAGAAGCTACAAACAGAAGAGAAGACAGGATCCACTTCTCACCTCTTCCCAAGCTGCCTGCCAGCGCATTTCCTTGGCAGCCAGGGCAGCGCGTCTTCTGGGCTCACAGGTCGCTGTGCACGACTCAGAGAAGAGCACAGGGCTCTGGGCACTGGACCCGGCTCCGCAGCTGGTACAGGAGGGAACATGGCGGGCCAGCGGGCACTGCTGCTAGCTGGCTTTCTTCTGTCTGGGTTCCTGCTCCCAGAGGCCGCCGAAATTCTGACTGTATCCTCACTGGGTGAGTGCTGGCAGGAGAATCAGACATAGACGCATCCCAGATGCTCAGGCAAGCAACCCTGTTTCATAGGTCATTCTTTGTAGTTTTCCAGAGCTTGTTTGGGTTCCAGGATAGAGGAGGGAGGGGAGAGAGGGAGATGGGGGTCACAGAGGGGTCCCCACTGCTGGGTTGGGGAAGTTAGTTTTGGGGAAAACAGCAGTTTCCTTTCTTCTCTTTTAATCTGCTCTGTAAGTGCTTCCCACTGTGCATTGCTGGGGCCAGAATTTAGATCCAGTGCTGAGCTGGAGATCCTGAATCCCCTACTCCAGGGCGGGGCAGGAACTTTCAGAGGCACACCCTAAAATTCTGGGAGTGTGCAGTAGTTGCCAATAGAAAGTGGAAGACAGGTCAGTTTCAGGCTCTTGGAAGCCAAGGACAGGGGCTCCTGGGGGCAGCAGCACAAACAGGGCATGTTTCATTAATAGGAAACCTGAAAACTGACTGGGCAGAGGAGGGAACCCCAGACAATCAGTTGGGAACAGCTCTCTTTTTGCCCTTGCTGCTAGAAGGTTTTGAAGGACAGTGAAGCAGTTAATTCTGCATAAACCCAGTTTTGTTTCCTTTACTTTTGCACCAAACGGAACAGAAGGGGAACAGGAACATTTATCAGGTTGAGGAGGCATCATAACATGGAGTTTCCCTAAGATATATATATATATATATATATATATATATATATATATATATATATATATATATATATATATATATTTGGATCCATCCTGACAGGATAGGGGGCTCCCAGAATCACTTTTAGATCCCCTAGAATCTGGGGATCCTGGGCTAGAAGAAACCACAGAGTTCATCTAATTGGGCATCTCCCTTTTTATTTCCTGACAGGGATCCTAAGGGCCAGGGAAATGAGGGGCCTTTTGCAAGAGCACAGCAGACCTCCCTGATGTCACACACCCGGACTTAACCCACTGTTTCTTACCTCAAACCTGTTTTATTCCCTAGACTCTACTCTTTATGGTGGGGATTCCTAAAAATCAGTATTGAAAAAAAAAACAAACCCTATTTTCCATTTTAAATCTATTTTTTAATGATAGAGGCAACAGAAAAAAAGAGCTGCCTCACCTTTTGAAATTGCAGGTCCCCTGGACTCTGAGAGGGGGCAGGTGTGGTTTGGAGGTGCTTTCTCCCCTTGCCTCTGCCCCAGAATGCACTGGGCTCACCAAGACCCTCAGGAATAAATGCCTCTGCAGGAAGCCTTCTCCCCTGCATCCATTTCTTGCAGTGGTTAAAAGCGATCCAGAGCAGGCACTTGGGTCTGTGTTTTACGAGTCTGTGTTACATCAGACAACACAAGTATAGATGTAAAAAACTAGAGTAATTTCCACAGATACACATTATTACTTTAGTCCTATATCTTTCTCTACTGACCCAATCATCATGAGATCTTTATCTTCCAAGCAACCTCCACTTCCCAACATAGGCAAATTCTATTCCTTTACCCATAGATTCAAGAAAAATGCTCCATGATATCACATGGCTTTAGACATTGATGTAATAGAACCTGTACCATCCCAGAGAATCAAGCTTCTGTTTCCTTAGGATTCCAGGATTTTCCTATGTTGGGTGATGTCCCAGTTTTGCATGCATACAGGATCCTACAGTTCCACCCAAAGGGACCACAGTTATCCTAAATGCTTTAATCGATTTTTAGCAAAATGCAGGCCCCAAGTGAGGAACATTGTCATATAAATTCGAATCTGAAGAATTTTGCTGTGAGCAGTGACTCTACCCTCTTTTGCTTCTGTGGCTTGGCTTGATATTCACGTTCCCATGTTTCTGGCTTCCACGTTGACATAAATTTCCTGGGAGAGAGATCCCAGAAATAGCTTTGAGTGATTGTCCTTTAGAAACCCATTATTCTCACATACATAGCCTTGTGTGTCAAAATTTCCAGCAAAACAGTTACTTCTTTAGACACAGTATCTCCATAAAGGCAGCCTAAATTTCAGCATGTAACTAGGATCAGGAACTCCCTCAGGCCTAAGCATTAGAGAAGGTCATCTCACTGGCATGGAGACCTTGAATTGCAAAAGGGAATTTTTCATGTAAGATTGCTACATATTACAATTTGGTCAGAAAGAATGTGGGTATCTGGCCTGGGGTTTACCCAAAATGAAACCAAAGGACTAAAATAACTCATCTTCTACTGACCACCAACTCTCTGCTACCTTACCCTGGATTCCCAGATCCCCCACATCAATTTCAGACCCTTTGTTCTCACCTTTACAAAAATAAAAATTTTGTATTGTTCCTAGGTGGAAGCCATTATCTACTGCTGGACCGGGTATCTCAGATTCTTCAAGATCATGGTCATAATGTCACCATGCTTCTTTATGGAGGAGATTATTTAATCCCAAGTATGTTCTTTTTTTTTTTTTTTTTGGTAATTATTAAATTTATCTACCCCAGGAAAGGATATACAACGTCTCTTGTATAGCACTGCTTAGCACAAAGTCTTTTTTAATCTAGTTGTATTTTAAGATGGAAAAATGTGTGTGTGTGTGCGTTTTATGTTAAGTGCTGGATATCTTACTAGACTGTGTAGACCTGGCCCCCACAATGCCATATCTGCATATTTTACCTTCCACTCTGGTTATTTTATCCATTATTTAGCATGGAATATGAAATCTTCAGTGATTATTATAACACTGTGTATCGCACCTTCAATTCTTTCAGTTTTTGCTTTAGATATTTGATGGTCTCTAATTAGCTGCATATATGTTTATAATTGTCATATCTTCTTGCTGTATTAAACCTTTTATTAATATGTAATGTTTTTATTCATCTCTTGTAATTTTTTAATTTAAAATCCATTGTGTTTGATATTTGGTACTTGCATGGAATATTTTTTCCATCATTTCCCTTTCAGTCTATCTTTGATTTGAAGTGAGTCTTTTATAGGCAGAATATAGTTGGATTATGTTTTGTGTGTGTGTTTATGGCTTTTTATTTTTTTTTACTTTTTAACACATATCATTATTTTGGAAAAATTCAGATTTATGGAAAAGTTGCAAAGATAGTATAGAAGTTCCCACACATCCCTCACCCTTTCCCCCCATTGTTAATATATTTTTATTTTTAATTCTTTTATTAATATGTTTTATTGAAGTATTATTGGCACACAATGTTACATTAGTTTCAGGTGTGCAAGCAACTTGACAACTATGTATATTGTGCTGTGCTCACCACAAGTGTAGCTACCATCTATCACCATACGAAGCTATTACAACTGGATCATGTGATTTTGTCCATTCTGCCAATTTCTATCCTTTGATTGGAGAATTTAGTCCATGTATATTTAAAGTAATTACTGATAAGGAGAAATTTACTTCTGTCATTTTGCTATTTGTTTTCTATATGCCTTATAACTTTTTTGTACCCCACTTTCTGTATTACTGTTTCTTCTGTGGTTAGTTGATTCCTTGTAAAACGTTAAATTCTTTTCTCATTTTCTTTTGTATATATTCTACCACTTTTTTGTGTGTATGGTTACTTTGGGGATTTTATTTAACCTGCTGACTCTATGACACTCAGATTTTAATTTATACCAGCTTATATTAACACTCAAATATTCTGTTCCTAGCTGGCTTCATCCTCAACCTGTTCAGTTAGTTAATGTCACAAAATTACATGTTTATACATTATGTGCCCCAAACATAAATTATCATTAACTTAAATGCATTAGTATCTTAAATTATGTAGAAAATTTGAATGGAGTTACACACAATTTCAAATAATGATAGTTTTTAAATGAATAATTTTTTAATGTACTAGTCTCTTAAATCATGTAGAAAACAACAATGTAGTTAGAAGCCATTGTTACAATAACCGTAGCTTTTATAATTGCCCATCCATTTACTTTTTTAAGGTCTTTATTTTTTCATACACCTTTAAGTTACTCTCTGGTGTCCTTTCATTCTTCCCTGGAGAACTGCCTTGCACATTTCTCCCAGGGGAGGTCTAGTGGTAACAAACACCTTTAGTTTTGTTTATTTGGGATTGTCTTAATTTTCCTTGACATTTGATGCACAGTTTTGCTGGATATAGAATTTTTGTTGACAATTCTTTTTTTCTTTTCTTGTTCTTTCTTTCTTTCTTTCTTTCTTTCTCTCTTTCCTTTTTTCTAGAATTTTGAATATATTGGGACATTGCCTTCTGGCCTCCAATCTTTTTTTTTTCCTTCAAAATTTTTGATTAGATATGTATTGGTAATCTCATTGACAGCCACTTGTATGTGATGAGTCACTTCTTTCTTGCTGCTTTTAATATTCTCTCTTTATCTTTCTATATTTTGATTATACTATATCCTAATGTGGATGTCTGAGTTCATTTTACTTGGAGTCTGTTGAGCTTTGTGGATGTTTATATTCATGTCTTTCATTTAATTTGGGAGATTTTTAGCCATTATTACTTCAAATATTCTCTCTATCCCTTTCTTTCTCTCTTCTCCCTCTGAGGATCCACAAAGCATATGATGGACCCTTAGGCTGTGTTCCCTTTTCTTCAATTCTTTAATTTTCTGTTCCTCAGACTCAATCATTTCTGTTGTCTTCAGGTTCACTGATAATTTCTTCTTCATGCTCACTTTGGTTTCTTTTTAGATTTTCTACCCCTTTATTTAAAAAAATTTTTTAAATGTTTATTCATTTATTTTGAGAAAGCAAGAGAGAGAGAACAAGCCAGGGAGGGGCAGAGAGAGGGAAACAGAGAATCCCAAACAGGTTCCATGCTGTCTGTTCAGAGCCTGATGCAGGACTCAATCTCACAAACCATGAGATCATGACCTGAACTGAAATCAAGAGCTGGACTTGCCTCATTTATCCCTTTATTTATATTTTGCATACACTTTTTCCTTGACTTTCTCCACATCTCCCTTTAGTTCTCTGAGAATTTTTAATGTAGTTATTTTATTTTATTTTATTTTATTTTTTTAATATAATTTAATGTCAAGTTAGCTAACACACAGTGTATACAGTGTAGTCCTGGCTTTGGGAGTAGAGTCCCGTGATTCATCAGTTACATATAACACCCAGTGCTCATCCCAACAAGTGCCCTCCTCAATGCCCATCACCCATTTCCCCCCTCCACCACACCTCTCATCAACCCTCAGTTTGTTCTCTGTATTTAAGAGTCTCTTATGGGTTTTCCTCCCTCTCTGTTTGAAACTATTTTTTCCCTTTCCCTTCCCCCAATGGTCTTCTGTTAAGTTTCTCAAGTTCCACATATCAGTGAAAACATATGAAATCTGTCTTTCTCTGACTGACTTATTCCTTTTCTTTTTTTTTTTTTTCAACGTTTATTTATTTTTTTGGGGACAGAGAGAGACAGAGCATGAACGGGGGAGGGGCAGAGAGAGAGGGAGACACAATCGAAAACAGGCTCCAGGCTCTGAGCCATCAGCCCAGAGCCCGACGCAGGGCTCGAACTCACAGACCGCGAGATCGTGACCTGGCTGAAGTCGGACGCTTAACCAACTGCCCCACCCAGGCGCCCCTCTGACTGACTTATTTCAACTTAGCATAATACCCTCCAGTTACATCCACGTTGTTACAAATGGCAGGATTTCATTCTTTCCTATTGTAAGGCAGTTATTTTAAAGTTATTATCTAGTATATCTGCCATCAGGTCATTCTTAGGGACAGTTTCTGTTGATTTCTTATTTTCTTCAGGATAGGCCTTAATTTCCTGTTTCTTGGTGTGTCTTGTGTTTTTTGTTGAAAACTGAACATTTGAATATAACAAAGTGTTAAATCTGGATATGAACCTCTCCTCCATTCTCCAGGGTTTGCAGACTTTTGTTATTAATTTTGTTTATTTATTCATGTTCAAAAATTGTTTTGTGCTGCTTTTGTGTTGAGGATCAAACCGAGGTGTAAATTTTACTGTTCACTGTCTTTTCTGAGCCTTTTCCTGGGCATGAATGGACACTTTCAAGTTTTCCTGGTATGTGTAGCTGTTTTACAATGTCCCAGCTTTTAATGGTTCCCTTTCAAATGGGTAAATTGAGAAAATGAGGGGGAAAGGAGGGCATCAATCTTTTAAGACCCCTGGAAGTCAATTGAGCCAGAGAGGGAAGTGGCTGCAATAATAGAGCATGATGCAGAAACCTTGCTGCCTACTTCTTTGTCTGCATCTCTGCGACCAGAGCAGCAATCAGCAATCAGAGCACAGATACTTGATATTTGGACAAGGTGATTTTTTTTTGCCCACTCAGGCTCTTGAAACCTGTGTACAAGCTGCTCTATAAACAATGCATACAGCTTCCTGCTGGAGACTGAGGGCTGGGGGATGGGCAGCTGCTACTGTGGAAAAAGCTGAAATTGACTAAAATTATCTGCAATTTACAGTTAAAGACTTCCTCTGGTTGGTGGAAACCATCAATTGGCTGCAGATTTCCCAAATAGTTATTTCAGACAAATTCTGTCAGTGGAATTGTTGTCTACATCAGGAGGTGTGTGTGTGTGTGTGTGTGTGTGTGTGTGTGTGTGTGTGTATATGAATTTTTCACCATTTGCTGTTTTCAAAGTATGTCCAGGAAAGCTCCTTATACTCTCATGCTGGAAATGGAGCCGTAATAGGTGTGTCTTGACAGTGTCAGGGATGGAAAGGCCTTCCACTCAACAAGCAATTTGTCCCAGGAATTGAACTGAGGTGCCATGGCTTGTGCTTTGTGTAGGGCAGCAGCACATCCCTCTATGTGAGTTGCTGTGTGCGTGTTTGTGTCTTGACTGAATGGGCTCCACAAATCTCTGCAAAAGGAGGTTGTCCTCAAAGTACTGTCATACATGTGCTTCTGGAGAAAGTTAAATGTGGTGAAAGATCTTGCCAGCAAAACTAGCGAGTAGGGCTGTTGAGGTAGTCCATGAGAAGCCAAGTTACAAGTTACTTGTACCCTTCAAAGGTGAAGGTGAAGAGACACTAGAGCTGAGAGCTTGTTGAAATAGGAATTAAACAGAATGTATTACCAAAGCTATGACTGTAAAGAATTTATTAGTCTTAGATATAGTCAGTAATTTCAGTAAGATTGGAAATGGAGGCCATAATATGATCACAGTAATCCACTGAGAGGCTCCATTCATTCAGGGTTAAGAATAGTCAAGTTAGGCTATTAAATGGAGAACTAGTGGGGATAATCACTTCTTCGTTAATGGATCCTTTACAAAAAGGGATTGAATCCTTGAAGGCACTCTATTAAAACTCTACTTTGTTGTATTAAAACTTTTAATATGTTGGGCAGATCCAATGAGTTCCCTTTCGTCATGGTGTTAGTACTAAAACATTAATTTTATGACTTCTTATATAGGAGCAACCATAGCTACTGTGAGATAACAACCAATGGCTGTTATGGCTATGGGATATTTAATCCCAGTAGTTAAGACAGGGCATGCACCACTGTGCTCTATCTAATATTTGCTACCTCCTAACAGTATAGAGGTACTTTGATAAATTTTGGTGAGCTCTCATGATATATCTGTTATTTTCCCCAGTATTGACTAAGACGATTAAAGTTGGTCATTGGGGGGATCTCATCCAATGTTAAAAGTAATGTAGAACCTCTGATGTAAGTCACAAAAGCCAATCTGTGTCCTTGCTCTGTTATAATTTTTTTAAAAGTAATGTTAGTTGCCACATATGTCAAAACTGAGACCTCTGTTTTAATTTCTTTCCTGACTCTCCCACGCTGACATTTCCCATTTTTTGCCCTTCCTTTCATTGTCATTATTTATACTTTGGGGGAGGGTATGCCTTTTAACCTGCTCATATTTATAAGTTCTTCCTCCAAATGTCCTAATTAGCATCACCAAAGCTAAGGGCCTTCTTGCTGGTGATTTTAGAGAACTGAGATTAAGCTGAGTTTGAATTAACCCTTGAATTAACCCCACGAGGGTGTCATCAGTGTTTCCCTTATACTGTGTTAATCAAGGTTTTCTTTGAGCTACAGAGATATCATGAGCAACAGTAGCAAAGGCATTTTCTCGGGTTCTAGAGCACCTTCTCCTTTTACAGTGTGGACTTCATCAGATGGCATGGTGTTATCCTCCTCACACCACTCAGTGGGCTTGTAAACTGGAATCAGTCTTAACTCAGAGCACTGTTTATAATGGGGGCAGTCCTTGAGATGTACAACCATTGGTCATGCGGTTCTACCTAGCCTAGTGTCAATCACACGGTTCATGCTGGAATCCAGAAACAAAGTGGATTCTGACACAGAAGATAGGTTTGTGTGAGACACATGACCAGGGCCACTCAAAGGCTAAACCCATCCTTTTGTTTCTAAATGCCAATTATGGAAGCCTCTGAGTGGGATGGAGATGCAGGTTCCCCTCATGGGGTCTGGCTTGCTTGGCTGAAAATCTTGGTCACACGAGGGAGGTCATGTTGAGGCTTTCTCCTCATTTTTCCAAGATATGTCCCAGAAAGTTAAGCAGGAAATGGAGTTTGAAAGCTGTCAACAATCCAACTTCAAAAATGGTGCCAGACTCTTTAGTACACATGAGTTATGGGGGAAATGTCGGAATGGTAAGTAGGACTGCAGGGGACTACTCTTGTTAACTTAGCCTTTGCCGTATTTTTGGCTGAATGGAAAACCTTTGCATGTGTCACGTGTAACTAATAAAAAAATATCTCTTTTTTCCTAAAAAACAAAGGACTGGGGAGCTGGGATAAAATTAAATCTGTATTTAAATACAAAGCGTAGCACTTACTATATGTGCAACCGTGATGAATTATCTGACACTCCATTTATGTTTGTCTTCTCATCTGTAAAATGAAGAATATCTATACCGTTACATGAAAGCTTCAAATAGAACTTTACTTTTAAATTCTATATCATTCATTCAATTGAATAGAAGTAATTGAATTATTATAATGTTCTCAATAAATAGTATCAGATCCTATGACTGAAGAAATGAAAGCTTCAAATAGAACTTTACTTTTAGTTAAGTTCTATAACATTCATTCAATTGAATAGAAGTAATTGAATTATTATAATGTTCTCAGTAAATAGTATCAGATCCTATGACTGAAGAAATGAAAAAGCAGGCAGAAAACCGAAAAACCCTCTAAAAGCAAACATGCAGATATATATAAAATTATTAGGATAAAAAAAGCAACTATGGTATCATGCCAAAATTATCTGCATTGTTGGACTTAATGATATATTTTATTGGTGTTTTTAAAAATTTTTTATTTAGAAAAGAAGGAAAATGCATACCAAGTTATCAGTTGGCTTCTACCTGAGGATCATGAAAAAGAATTAAAGGAACATTTTGATTCCTATATGAAGGAAGCTTTGCATGGCAGGTAATTTCTTTTATTCTCTGATTGAAATTGCTCTCAATTCACTGCATTCAGTGATGCAAATAAATGGTTGGATGCATAGCTATTTGGGATGAGTTTAAGAGAAATGGATTGGTGGATGGATGAGTGGATGGATGGGGAAAATCAGTGGTGGTGGGGGCAGCGGATGGATGGAATAGATATGTTTTGCACTCCCAATCCCTTTGTGTACTGTGTCTCTTCCACTGAAAGCATGAATGTATTTCTGTATAGTGAGGGTGATTGTTCTTTCTGGGTCTTCCTGGCAGCCCTTCACCTACAATGTTTGTGTATATACTCTCCACAACACAGAAGGCAGGATAAACAACATAATTTCTGATTGTTGGTAGGCGTATCAGAGCCACCATTTTATACTTACTTTTCCTCTCATCACTTAAATTCAAGAATGGAAACATGCTGATGAGCATTGATTTTTCATACCCTGAGCCATTGTCTTTTAACTCATTTAAAAACCCAAATGCCTTGATGACACACATTGTGATATTAGCTTGAAAGTTTTCATCATTATCTGGGATGTATAAAAAGTTCTTTACTTTTGACAGAAGAGGGAAAAGATAAATATTCATGCCTTTCTGATGAATTATAGTGACCTAACTCCACCTTTCCCTTTTTCCTTAAAAATTTTATTCAGTCATCAAGGTGGTCCTAAAATCTGGCTTTTGCCATAAAGCCTTTCTGCTTACCTAAACTAGAAGACCAAATTCTTCATCCAGAAGAGGTGTGTTCTAAAATACTCTCTTGAAGCATTGTATATATCATCTTGTGTTGTTATTCATGATTTTTTTATTATGTCTTGTCTTTTCTTCCCCACTTCATTTCTTTGAAGACATGTTGCACCCACTTATTAAATATGGTGCAGCATGCTGAGCACAGTACCTTCCTGTATTTTAATAGATTAACCTAATTTCAAATATGATGAATGCTGTTCTTTTGAGTAATTTGTAGTTCATTTCTTGAATTTATCCACACTATGTAGCAGTCATTCATTATGTAAAATCATTTAAAAACACAATAGAGAATAATTTCAGCTAATCATGTATTGTCACTTGAAGTTTACTCTACAGTGCACGTGGACAACTGCATATTACTAATGAGCTCTCACCTGTGGGCTTTCAGTGGGCTGACATGGTGTAGTATTAAGTTCTTTCACTACTCCAGGAAAGATGAAATGGAAAGGGTAATAATAAGCTTGTTTGTTTTAACTTGTTTATCTCATAGGTTAGAAAAATATCAGTCTTGGGATTCTAATATTACCATCACAAAGTTCCTTGTGTCAGGCAATTTCTCAAATGCAGACTATATAAAATTTAAAGAAAAAATGGGCTATATTATCAATACTGATGGACTCTGCTACCAAGTTACTTCCACAGGTAGGCTGAGAAACAAGACAGTCGCTCATGAACTGGAGTGTACAGGTGAAAGTTAAAAAGAGCATCACAGAATGTGTCAAGTAGACATGGAACTGTGACGTCTGCTACAGTCAGAGATGGCTCCCAAACTGGATGGCTCTTGAATTGGCCTTGTTGGGGTGGATGTGATCACTGGAGAAAAGGGAGGGAATGAAGTGAGAACATTTTAGGAAGCAGAAACCCCAGAACCAAGTGACTAGAGCAGAGTGTTCATTGGAGACTGGTAAAATAGGTGGGCAGCTGCCAATATGGTCTTACTTGGGATATTTTCTTTGAACCAAAGATTCTCCTATATATTGTGAAATTGCCACCTTCAATGAATATTTGTCATTACTGTTTTGTTGTTGTTTTTTGTTTTGTTTTTAACAGAGAAGCATTTGACACCTTTGTAAAGTTAATGGAACAATTGGGGATTCAATGCAGTGATTTGCTAAGGAGAAGTGATATCATGGATTCTTTAAAAAATGAGAACTTTGACCTGGTATTTGTTGAAGCATTTGACTTCTGTTCTTTCCTGGTTGCTGAGAAGCTTGGGAAGCCATTTGTGTCAATTCTTCCCACCCCATTTGGCAGTGTGGACCTTGGGCTACCAAACCCGGTGTCTTATGTTCCGGTATTCCATTCCTTGCTAACCGACCACATGGACTTCTGGGGCAGAGTGAGGAATTTTCTGATGTTCTTGGATTTCTTCTTAAGGCAATGGCGAATCCAGTCTACATTTGACAACACCATCAAGGAACATTTCCCGGAAGGCTCTAGGCCGGTTTTGTCTCATCTTCTAAAGAAAGCAGAGCTATGGTTTGTTAACTCTGACTTTGCCCTTGAATTTGCTAGGCCCCTGCTTCCCAACACTGTGTATGTTGGAGGCTTAATGGCCAGACCTGTTAAACCAGTACCACAAGTAAGTGAAACCTTAGCACTCAATAGGGACTTCATGTAGAGCTCTTCAGTGTAGAGTTGGTGGCTCCCTTGCCAGTGGAAATTGGGAGTGAAGTAGGATGAGACAAACAAATTTTTCTAGTTTATTGTATTGTATTGTACTGTATTGTATTGTATTTTAAATTTAAGAAATTTTTGAAAGTATAATATGAATTATTGACAGTAGATACCATATTGTGCCTCAGACCTGTAGATCTTATTGATCTCATTTAACTTTATAACTCTTCCTCCATTAAATATTAACTACCTTTTTTCTCTTTATCCCAACCCCTGATATACACATGAGAATGCAATTTCCACTTTTTATTCTATGAACTTGACTATTGTAGATGCTTCATATAAGTGAAATCCTGCAATGTTTGCTTTTCTGTGACTGGCTTATGTCACTTAGCATAATGACCTCAAAATGCATTCATGGTTTTATATATTGCAAAATTTCCTTCTCTATTTCTTTTTTAAAGTTTACTTATTTTGAGAGACAGAGAGTGGGAGGTGGAGAGGGAGAGAGAGTGCAAGAGAGAGGATCCAAGGATGTTCCCCGCTGTCAGTGCAGAGTCTGATGCAGGGCTCCATCTCACCAACCATGAGATCATGATCTGAGCCAGTATCAAAAGTCTGATGCTTAACTGACTGAGCCACCCAGGCGCTCCCAAATTTCCTTCTTTAAAGACTAAATAGAATTCCACATGTATATGTGTGTGTGTGTGTGTGTGTGTGTGTGTGTGTGTGTGTATAATTTCTTTAACCATTCATCTTTTGATGGACATTTAGATTGTTTCAACATTGTGGCTATTGTGAATAGTGCTCCAGTGATTATGGGAATACAGCTATCTCTCTGAGATTCTGATTTGCATTCTCATGTGTATATACACAGAAATGGAATTGTTGGTTCATGTGCTGGTTCTATTTTTTTTTTTTTTTGAAGAATGTGCATACTGTTTTCTATAGTGTCTGCACCATTTTGCATTCCCAAAAGCAGTATGCAAGGGTTGCAATGTCTCCATATGCTCAACATTTGTTGTCTTTTATTTCTTTTATAATAACCATACTGACAGGTATAAAGTGATACGTTACTGTGGCTTTGATTTGCACGTCCCTGATTACTAGTGTTGTTGAGAATTTTTTCATATATCTGCTGGCGGTTTGTATGTTGTGTTTGGATAAATGTCTATTCAAGTCCTTAGCCTATTTTTTACTGAGGTTATAAGTTTTTTTTGTTTTTTTTTTTTTGCTATTGAGTTTTAGTCCTTTCCTATACATTCTAGAGATTAATCTCTCTCTTTCTCTCTCTTTTTTTAAAGTTTATTTATTTATTTTAAAGAGACAGAGACAGCCAAGCTGGGGAGGGGCAGAGAGAGAGAGGGAGAGAATCCCAGGCAGGCTCCATGCTGATAGCTACAGAGCTCGATGTGGGGCTTAACTCATGAACTGTGAGATCATGACCTGAGCCAAGATCAAGAGTCAGACGTTTAACCAACTGAGTGACCCAGGCGCCCCCAGAGATTAATCTCTTATTAGGAATATGGTTTGCAAATATCTTCCATTTGTAAATGTCTCTTTACTCTGTTGATTGTTTCCTCTGCTGTGCAGAAACTTTTTAGTTTAATATAGTCTCACTTATTTTTGTTTATTGAGTTAATTTTGTTTCTGTTGCTTGTGCTTTATCATTGAACTCATTGCCAAGACCAATACCATGAAGTTTTTGCCCTGTTTTCTTCTATGAGCTTCACAGTTTCAGGTCTGGTGGGGAAGGGGCAGAGGCAGGGGGACAGAGTATCTCAAGTGGGCTCTATGCTGACAGCAGTGAGCCTGATATGGGGTTCAAACACACTAACTGTGAAATCATGACCTGAACAGAAGTCAGATGCTCAACCAATTGAGCCACACCCCCGGTCTAATGTTTAAATTTTTAATCCATTTGAGTTTTTGTGTGGTGTAAGGTAGGGGTCCAATTTTATTCTTGTTCATGTAGCTATCCACATGACCTGGTTAGGGATTCTGGTGAGAGGGTGTTTTCATAACTATTCACTGGCTTTGGTGAGACTGGTTACACATTTGCCTTGGGTGCACTACTCTTTCATTTAGTTTCTGGATTCCTTACAAGGGAATTTGACCATGAAATATTGCTGAATTAGCATGTTTTTCAGGGGAAGGAGCATCCAGAGCTTCTTACTCTGTCATCTTGTTGATCCCAGGGTCCACTTTCAAGGAAGCCCTTGCTATAAAGGTCATGGAAGTACTGTTAGGTACATGGCTTTGATATTGCAAACCTCCTTAAATAATGGCCCTAAGCTCTTCCTATGTCTTACCCTCGTCCTAGCCTTGCTGGTAAAAATGCTTCAATAAGTTGATATTTTAATATCTACTTTTTATGATCATATATAGAATAATTATGTAGTGAGAGGTCACCGCAGTTAAGGATTTTAAAGGAGATTAGTTATCCATGATGAAATGTAAAAAAACTGAGACATAATGTAATGAGGCAGGATTGGGTGTGACTGACAAGACCTGCAGGCATAATCTCTAATGTCTCCTTCCTATAAAGGCCTGGTTCCTGACTCAGCCTAGATTTTCTGATTTGATTGATCTTGGATTGGGTCTAGGTAATGTAATATTTACATGCTACCCAGGTGGTCTGAAGGGAGAGCCTGAACTCAGAACTACTGCTCTAGAAGTTTTGAAAAAGGTGGAGAGCTAAGATTAGTGGCTGCCTGTTGCCTGTAGGTAGGTACTTGGGTGCTATTGTATGGACATTATCTCATATATTGTATGTCATGCCACCTTGAGATAACTGTGATGATCTCCAAAATTATAAATGAGAGGACAGACATTCATGTGATGTGCATATTATTCCCAGTACCATTTAGCTCAGAGCAGCAAAAGCCCAGATCTGACCTAGGCACCAAAATCTCTAACCTCCCCCTACTGATCTTGCATTGAGTGAACAGAAAAAGTTGGGGAATGATTCATGGGCAAAATGGACTTTGGTTCATGGTGGCATTTCTTAAGAAACAGAACTGGGAAGGAAGATACACCAGGTTGAAAGAACAGGTGGCCCCATGTGTGGAGGTATATGTAAGATGGCCATGAGGCTGGGTTCTCTTGGTGACACTGGCCAGACCAGTGTAGCTGAAGATTCAATTATACAAATAAAACTAGGCCAAAACACAGGCCTTACCTGACATGATGGTGGGTCAGGTCTTGGAAGTGAGACAGGAGTTATTAAGGAAGAGAATAATGGAAGTTAAAGTGTGTAATCCATGAGATAACAGATGCTTGCTTTGAACGATTTTTTTTCTCTCCTTTCCTACTTTTTTCTATTGAGATCAAATAAACATATAATAAATTTTACCACTTTAGCCATCTTGAAGGGTATAGTCAGGGGCATTAAGAACATTCACATTGTTGTGCAACCATCACCTGCATCCATCTTTAGAACATTTTCCTCTTCCCAAATGGAAACTTCATACCCACTCGATAGTGACTCATTATTTCCTCTCTGCATCCAGACCTTGGCAACCACTATTCTCATGTTGTCTTTATGAATTTCACTACTCTAGGTGCATTATACGGGTGGAATCATACAATATTTGTTCTTCTGTGATGCCTTGTTTCACTTTGCATAATGTTTTCAAGATTCATGCATGTTGTAGCATGTGTCCAAATTTCTTTTCTTTTTAAAATGTTTATTTATTGGGGGGGGGTAGAGATGGAGGGCAGAGAGAGATAATCCCAAGCTGTCTCTTCACTGTCAGTGTAAGGCCCATGTGGGGGCCAATCTCATGAACTGTGAGATCATTACCTGAGCCGAAATCAAAAGTCCAACGCTTAACTGACTGAGCCACCCAGGTGCCCCTGAATTTTAAAGCTGAGTAGTATTTCACTGTATGTATATACCATATTTTTTATGTATTCTTCTGTCCATAGACACCCTGGTTACTCCCAATTTTGGCTATTGTGAATAATGCTATGGACAGTAGTGTTCACAAATATTTGTTTGAGTCCTTGCTTTTGATTCTTTTGGGAATATGCCAAGAAATGGAGTTTCTGGAGCATATGATAGTTGTATATTTATGTTTTTGAGAAACTGCCGTGCAGTCATTCACAGTGGCTGCACCAGATTACCTTTCCACTAACAATGCATAAGGACTCTATTTCTCCACATCTTCACAAACACTTGTAATTTTATATTTTTGTTTTTTTTTTTGTTTTTTTGGTTTTTTTTTGTTTTTTGTTTTTAAAAATTTTATTACTCACCATCCTAATGGATGGGAAGTGGTGTCTCACTGTGGTTAGATAAGAATTTTCCTGATTAGTGAGGTTTACCATTTCCTAACCTTATTGGCAGTTTGTATCTCTTATTTGTTCAATATCTGTTCAATATCTGTTCAAGTCTTTGCCCATTTATGAATCATGTTTGTTTTTTGTATAGAGTAGTTCTTTCTATAATCTCTTATCAGATATGACTTGCAAATATTTCACCCATTCCCTGGGTTGCCCTTTCACTGTGTTGATAGTGACCTTTGATACACAAAATTTTTCTTTTTGATGTAATTTTTTATTATGTTGCCTGTGCTGTTGGTGTCTTATATGAGAAATCACTACCCAATACAATTATATGAAGATTTCTCTATTTTCTTTTAAGAGTCGTATGTGTATAGCTCAGATTTTTAGGTCTGTCATCCATTTTAAGTTGATTTACCATATGGTATAATGTAATGGTTGACTCTCAGTTTTTTTGCATGTGGATATCCAGTTTTCCAATATCACTTGCTGAAAAGACTGTCTTTTACCTAATGAATGGTCTAGAACCTTTGTCAAAAGTTATTTGACCAAATATACCTGGGGTATTTCTGGACTTTCTATTTTATCTTATTGATCTACATATCTATCTTTTTTGTCATACTACACTATTTTGATTACTGTAGCTTTGTAGTAACTCTGGTATCAGGGAATGTGGGACCTCCAACCCTGTTCTTTTTTCCACATTGTTTTGGGTACTCATTGTTTTTGAAATTCCACATCAGCTTATGATAGGTTACTATTTCTGCCAGAAGCAAATGTTGTTCACTATTGATAGAGATGCATGGTACCTGTGGATCACCTTGGGAAGTACTGGCATCTTTAAAGTATAAGTCTTCTAATCCGTGAAACCTGAATTTTGTTTCCACTTATTTGTGTCTTCTTAATTTCCTTCAACAGTGTCTTATAGTTTTCAACATAGTTCAATATAGTTACCTCCTTGGTTAAGTTTATTCCTAACTATTTTTTTATTCTTTGGATTGTATTGTGAACGAAATTGTTTTTCCAATCTCCTTCCTGAAATGGTCATTATTAATGTAATGCAATGGATATTCTGAGCTGATTTTATTTCTTGCTACTTTCCTAAATTTCTTAACTCGTCATGACAAATTTTTTTTTGTGTGTGAGAGAGGAAACTTAGGATTGTCTGCATATTATATCTTGTTATGTGCCATTATTTCTTGGTGCAATCTTTCTATTCTTTCCTCTCTCATTCTCTTGAGAACTCCATAATGCATATATTAATCTACACAAAGGGGTCCTGTGAGTCCCTCACACTCTATTCATTTTTTTGCCCTTTCTACTTTTTTCTCTTTAGACTTGACATTTTAGATGTCCTGTCTTCAAGTGTACTAAGTCTTTCTTCTATCTGTTTTGGTCTGCATTGAACTACCCTAGTGAATTTTTCAATTCAGTGATTGTATTTTTTGTTTTGATTTCTTTTTTTGCTTTTTTTGAAAAATAAGTTCTGTCTCTTCTTGCTATTATTCTCTATTTGTTCATATATTGTCTTCCCGATTTCCTTTAGACCTTTGTCCACTTTTTTTTAGCTCTTTGTGCATATTTGGTCAATTTAAAAGTCTTTGTTTAGTAAATCCAATGTCTGTTTCTTCAAAGAGGGTTCCTGGAGATTTATTTCATTCCTTTAAATGACACATTTTGGCTTTTAGTCTCTCTCTTTTTTAAATATGTCTTGTGATCTTTTGTAGAAAGTTGTGGGCATTTGTAAACCTAGTCACCTCTAGTTGTGTTTGCAGGCTGCCATAGAACACCTTCACTAGTTAGTGGGGAATGTTTAATACTTTGGATAAGCCAGGGAAGACAACTTAAAGTCTCCTTAGGTATTTTCTGAGCATTTTTCCTGTCTGGACCTTTGTGTATGCGTTCATTCATCTGATTCTTCCTGTATACTTGGCCAATTTTAATGTCTTAAGTTCCCAAAGAGTCTTACCCAGATTCTGTTCAGGGACATAGGTGTTTTGTTTCTCTTGCCCCAAGATTCTAAATTCTGCAGTATCCCTGCAGATTTTACATGACATTGTGCCCTCTATTGCCTTGCAAGACTCCCACCAACCTGATATCTGAGCTATATTGCCATATCCAGTCAGAGCTCTGAGCCTGGTGAGATCTTAACTTGTCACCTGGGAGCCTACAGAGTGGCTACAATGTTGCAAATTATTTCATTTCTTCTCCTCTTACAGAAGGCAGGGCTACCACTGCTGCCTCTGGACCATGGCATGCCACTTCAGGAAGAGTGTGGGGCCAGAAGAGTAAAATTGCCATGGAAATTCTCACCATTCTGAGTGTGTGTGTTTTTTTCTTCCTGAATGGGCATCTGTTTGGTTTCGGTATATCACTGACTATTTTCCCAAGTCGTATAAAATTATCTGAGTGAGTCTTTAGCCTTTTTTGTCGTTTTTTTTTTTTCCTGTGGGGAGCTGGGAGTACTCAGCTTCTTATTATGATGTCATGCTCTGCCTTTGCCAATTTTAAATTATAGATTTACACTGATCTTATAAATGTCAAGTGACAACAAAGCTGGTTTTTACTGGTCCTTTGGGATGATAGTTTTTATAGTGTTGTGCTGGATGGAGTTAAGAAGGGCCAGAATGGTACAACGAGGTAAGCTGGAGACAGTCAACAAATGCAGAGGAAGGAAGATTGACAAAGGATATGAAACTAATTTTTAGGGTGTTAGATCATGAACTTCTTTAAGAATCATCTAGGGTGGCTATGTGCTAGTTAAAATCAGACAAAATAGACCAATGTCAAACCTTTTACAGGATATAAAAGGTATTTTATAACATGTCTAATGTAACAAAATCAATCAGCATAATGCAACACATCTATAGAATGAAGAGGATTTAAAAAAAAGCTAATCATTTCAAGAGATGCAGAAAAAATATTTGACAAAACTAATGTCCTTTCATGATAACAACAGTCAGAAAGCTAGGAGTAAAGAGGTATTTTTTGAACACAATAAAGAGTATTTATGGAACACTGACAGCTTTAACATCATACTCTATGGGATAGACTGAAATCCTGCTGCTTCAGATCGGTAGTCTAAGATGCCCGCTTACATCACCGCTATTCAAATATACCCTACACAAAGCAAGTAGGCAAGAAAAAGAAATAAAAGGCATCCAAATTGGAATGGACAATGTAGAAATGGTTTGATATTCATATGACATAATCTTGTATATAGAAAATCCCAATGAATTCATACAACTTGTGTTTTCATACACTGGCTATGAACAATCTGAAAATGAAACCAAGCAAATTATTCTATTTACAACAACACCTAATTAAACTGAGGAGGCGAGAGACACATACACTGGACACTACAAATTTGCTGAAAGAAATTAAGGAAGACCTAAATAAATGGAAAGACATCTCAAGACCATGAATTGTGATACTTAATATTGTTAAGAGAGCAATACTACTCAAAGTGATCTACAAGTTTTACGTAAGCCTTATCAACACTTGAGTGGCTTTATTATTACTTTTTTTTCTTTTTTGCAGAAATGGAAAAGCCAGCCTTCATCTCACATTGAAATGTAATGGAATGCAAATAGCCAAATCAACATGAAAAGAACAGTGTTTGATGACACACATCTGTGACCAATTCATTTGTGACAAGGGTGCCAAGAGCAATCAATGGAGAGAACAGTCTCTTCAGCAAATGGTGCTGAAACTACTGGATATTCATTCCCATGAAAGAGAATATATTCCACGCCTTCCTCACACCATATACGAAAATCAACTCAAAATGGATCAATGGCCTAAATAAAGAGCTAAAAGCCAAAAAGTTCTTAGAAGAAAAGAAAGGGCTAAATTGCATGGACTTGGACTTGGCAATGAATTTGTAGATGTGACATTGAAAGAATGAATAACAAAAGAAAAAATAGGTAAATTTGACTTCATCAGAATTAAAAGCTTCTGGAGAAGCTTCTCTGGAAGCTTTTAATTAAAGGGGACATTTTATAGAAAATGAAAGGACAACCTCTCAGGTACCAGGCGAGTATGTACTCTCTTGCTGCTTTTCATCCTCATCTTGGAGGTCCTAAGAAAGTAGTAGGAGAAAGAAAAAGCAATAACAATCATGTAGATTAGGCAGGAAGAGTTAAAACTGTTCTTTCTCACAGATGACATGATGGTCTATCTAAAAAATCTGAAAAGTCAAGAAAAATATTTCTGGAACTAGCAAGCAATTATAGTAACATTAAAGCATACAAGTTTAATATAAAAAATCCATATTTTTCTTGTATATCAGCCGTGAACAGGAGGATGTGAAATTAAAACCACTCTACTATTTATATTTCACCACTAAATATGAAATCTTGGGAATAAATACTAACGAAACATGTATAAGATTTATATGGAGAAAACTACAAAATGCTGATGGAAGAAATCAAAGAGCTAAATAAATGGAGAGATACTCCATATTTATGGGTTGGAAGACTCACTATTGCTAGGTGTTAGTTATCTCCAATTGGATCTATAGATTCAGTGCAATCCCACCGAAAATCATAGCAAATTATTTGTGGATATTGATAAATGGATGTTCAGATTTCCATGGAGAGGCAAAAACCCTGAAGGGCCAACACAATATTGAAGATGAAGAGCTAAGTTGGAAAACTTACATTAATCAACTCCATGACTTATGAAATGGCTAAAGTAATCAAGACAGTGTGCTATAAGCAAAAGAACAGACAAATAGATCAATGTACTAAGAATAGAGAGTATACATAGATCCACACAAATTTAGTCAAATGATCTTTGACAAAGCTTTAAAAGAAGTACCATGAAAAGAAGACAGTCTTTCCAACAAATGGACACAGTTCTTACATCTTCAAACAAATTAACACAAAGTGGGTCACAGAACTGAACATAAAATGCAAAAGTATGAAATTCCTATGAGGTGACATAGGAGAAAATAGATGACAAAGTGCTTGGTGATTGTTTTTAGATATAAAATCTAAGGAATGTTCTATGATAGGGTTGATAAGTTGGCTAAATTTATTTTAAAAATAAAGAAGGTGTGGTTTCTGTATACAATGTAATACTTCTTGGCAATTTGCATTTGCAGCAACGTGGATGGAACTGGGAAGTATTATGCTAAGTGAAATAAGTCAATCAGAGAAAGACATATATCCTATGTTTTCACTTATATATAGATCTTGAAAAACCTAACAGAAGACCAGGTGGGAAGGGAAGAGTAAAAAAGTAATTACAAAGAAAGAGAGAATGAGGCAAACCATAAGAGACTCTCAAATATAGAGAACAATCTGAGGGTTGATGGGGGAGGGTGGAGGAGAGGGGGAAATGGGTGGTGGGCATTGAGGAGGTCACTTGTTCGGATGAGCACTGGGTGTTGTATGTAAGCGATGAACCATAGGAATCTACCCCAAAAACCAAGAGCACACTTTACACACTTTATGTTACCCAATTTTATAATAAATTATGTTAAAAAAATAAAAATTTCTGTTCTTGGAATTACCTGTCAAGGGAATAAGAGGTGGAGACACAGACCAAGAGTAAGTATTTGCATAGATAAACCTGATAAAGACTATTATTCAAAATGTAATACACACAAATACACAACCATATATATAAAATACACAAATAACTCTTAAAACTCAGTAATAACAAAAAAACCCCAATTAAAAATTTTTAAATGGGCCAACCACCTTACCAGAACTCTTATCAAAGAAGACGGACAGATGGCTCATAAACATGTGAAGGAGACAAATGACAGATATTTCTCCAGCATCTACCTCAGCCCCCAGAGTGCCTACTGCCCCCTACTGGGCCAGGAGAGCAACTGGCACTCACCCAGACACTAGCACCTCTGGTCTGTCATTGGAACACTCCTAAATGGCCATATCTCCACAGACAAGGATGAGGGATGAGGATGACCCTGATACTGGGCCATGTTCACAATGAAGAAAGAGGTTCCCATCACCTCAACTTTCCTCTTCTTAAAACATTGTTATACATGGAAGTCCTGTATCTAGATGTCGCTGCTATAGTATGCATTAAGTGCCTCATGTGCAACGTGGGCGATTGTGGTAGTGGCTGGACACCTAAGGCTCTCTTGACATTTATTTGTGATTATTGAAAGTATTTGTATGGTATGGTGTGTCCTGAGGTCTCAGAAAAATGACTTGAAGGCCACCATAAACAACAGATATGAGCAGAGTGCAGAACCTCCCTAGCTATCCTCAGAGCTATGAGAACAGTATCAAGACAGTGAGCTCTAGGCACTGACAGGAGGGTGTATTCGGTTAATAGATGTCTTTCAATTCACAGGTGTCTAGGTTTCCATGAACAACTCTGTTCACATACTTTCCTTTCTTACCACTCCAGGAATTTGAGAATTTTATCAGCAAGTTTGGAGACTCTGGTTTTGTTCTTGTGGCCCTGGGCTCCATGGTGGGCACCTATCAGTCCCAGGAAGTTCTCATGGAGATGAACAGTGCCTTTGCTCATCTCTCCCAAGGGGTGATATGGAAGTGTAAGCTTTCTAAGTGGCCCAAAGACGTCAAATTGGCAGCAAATGTGAAAATCGTGGACTGGCTTCCTCAGAATGACCTCTTGGGTAAGGACTGACCAGATCTATTTCTCTTTTTCTACTTATGTCTCTTTAGGGCTCCACGGGGCAACTCCATCACTGTGAGAAGGGATGTTGGTAGCTAAAGATAATGTTTAGCGGACAGGAATGGACCAGCCACTTGGAGTTCCTGGGAAATCAGGCTATACGTCAAAAATGTTTAAAAATGCCGTGTTTGCTTCTTCCTTTCTATTTCAGTCCTGATATTTTCAGTCGGAAGTGATATTTTTGTCAGGTTATTTTAACCCTAACATATTTGCATTGAAGAAAGTTATCCAAACCTAATCAAAGACGGCTTGTGGACTTTGAGAACACACATCAGGGGTCTTCTTGTCATTGCTTTTCCTGGGCCCTTTAGAACCTGTTAGGCCACGTGCCATTACACCCCCCCCCCCACACACACACATGTTAGCACATTCTCCTATGCTACAAAAGGTATAGTCATACTTTCAAAAAATTGATGTTGATGGTGTCTGAAGGGTGTGCCAAAATATCTGACTGTCAAGATGAATAACTTGTCAGCCAGATATTTGGTCCATAAAATTGTCTGGTAATAGTTCCTTACACCCCAAGGTTTTCTTTGTCCTTGTGCCAGTTTTTTGAGCACGCTAGCTGCCACCACAACGGAATACCTCAGAGGTTCACCCCAAGATTATTTACCCCAAGGCTCACAAACATATTGGGAACTTAAGATAGAGTGTTCTGCATTTTTTTTTTCACAAGGCATGGACTAAAAAGGATTCTGATTTTCAAGGAAACACCAATCGATTCTGATGCACATCCCTGTTGAGAGGCACTGTTTGAGATGAACTCTTCATTATCAACACTTGTTTTGGTTTTCTCTAAAAAAGAGTAGAGTAGCACATGGGAACTGGAAATACTGAGATGGGTGGTCCATCACACCCTACTTTAGAGGATTTCTTATTAAATTGAGGAGAAAGCACATAGAGTGTATGTTTGAGGAATGCCAGGTGAGATGCGATGACAATAAAAGTATTAAGACTTCAATAAGAGGAAAATAATGGGCAGTGAAGGAGAGAGGGTGAGACGTGGAGAGTGAGAGACAGAAAAGAGACAGAAGGAGACACAAAGAGAGCAGACATAAGAAAAGCAAAGAGAGAAAGAGGGTAGAGAGAAGAATGGATGGATGGATAGGTGGATGGATAGTTGGGAGGAGGAATATGCCTTGCTCAACACTGTTCTCTGCAGCTTTCCCTTGGCTGTGAGTCTTAGATGGATTGACTTAGAGGAATCTCTGTACACAGACAAGGCCAGAATCTTCTATCTTGGAATATGCACCCTTGAGTGTGTTCAAAGCTGGATCAGTAAATCCATTTTCTCCACCATACCTTGAAATCCCTTGGTATTTTCCTCTGCCCTGATGCTTTCCCTGGTGTTCTGAAAGTTTTCATGCTGAAATATTCCTGATTTACAACAGCTCACCCACGCATCCGTCTTTTTGTCACCCATGGTGGGTTGAATAGCATAATGGAGGCCATCCAACATGGTGTGCCCATCGTGGGGATTCCAGTCCTTGGAGACCAGCCTGAAAACATGGTCCGAGTAGAAGCCAAGAAGTTTGGTGTCTCTATCCAGTTAAAGCAGATCAAGGCAGAGGCATTGGCTCTGAAGATGAAGGAAGTCATAGAAGACAAGAGGTATGCAGCTCTCTGAACTTGTCATTGAGACTAAAAGAAGATATGAAATACGATGAGTACTGTGTAGCACTCTTTTGCAAAAAGGCAAAACTTTAGGGACAGACAATGATATGTGTATGATACTAATACCTGTTCTGTTTCCTCTGAGAGTAAGACTAGGCGTTTAGGTTAGATGCTGAGAACAGTTTTCTACCATAAGTATTGCAAAGACTCTGACCTATTTACACTGGGTCTCAGAGAGGTGTTATATTTTGATGCTGCTTATAGTAGAATTTCACTGAGGCAGGAGGTCTCCTTTTTGTCCCCCAATAAGCCACACTGTTTCTCCAGCCTCAGGCCCTTTGTCAGTGCTGCTCCCTAGAACATCCTTCCTTCTCCTCTCAGGACTGGTTCCTTCATGACCATTGGGCTCATCTTCAATGTCCTCTCCTCAGAGAAGTGGTCTTTGTCTGACAGTCCTAAATGCACTCCTCTCTCACCCCCTTCAATTGTAATTTGTTTTTTCTTCTTAACACTTCTCAGGATAGGTAACTACCCCATTTCTTTCTGCTTTTGCTTTATTGTGGGTCCCTCATATTAGAAAGTAGAGAGTAAGCCCCCTTGGATGGCCAAGTGTGTCTGTTTTTTCCCCTGAGCTCACCGGGCCTAGCACAGGGCCTGCCACAAAGTAGGTTGAGATGAATTTCTGTTAAGTGAGTTGGTAGAAGGACCCATGATGTCTTATGTAAATTCCCATCCAGCACAATGATCTGATAATGAGGATGGGTGGAATATCTTATTAGCATCTTCAGGACATCTACCCTGAGTCAGGGGTATGTTACATCACATATATTCATACGTGCTTTTTCCTTTAGTGTACATAAGCCTCCTGGGAAGAGACTTTTCCTTACAGCTTAATCACTGTTTTATAGTTTAGCACTTTTTGGCCCTAGGCATGGATCTTTGCATGAAGGCACCAGTTTGAACTTTTCAATGTGACCCAGCTAGACTGTGGCAAGACCAGTGGTGTAGACTCTAAGTCTAAAGTTCTTTTTTTTCCAGCAAAAGAGCAGACACAGGATTAAAGCGAGAGATGGCTAATGTCTGGGAAAAAGACAAGAGCCCCAAATAAGGGTCCTTGCCCCATATTTATTCAGATCAGAAGGCTTGCAAATGTGATGGGCGTACACAGAGAGACAAAGAAACTGTGAACATTAACTTTTGGACGTAGGGGAAAAAGGAAGTTTTGAAGATATACAGTGTTTGGGGTTTGGGTCAATATAAAACAAAATCTGGGTAATGGGCAGATGGGTAGATGGTTGTTAACAGCAGACAGGAGGCACCATGCCTGTTTATCTTAGCTAGCCTAGAGGATGAGACAGGGGAAATAACCTCAGGGTTAATAAGGCATCTTTTCTTTTGTTAACTATCTTCACTCTGGGCTGCTTCGCCTGCAGCACAGTGGTCCATAGTCTAATTCACCAATTTACCTAACCTGGCCCCATTCTCCTGTGAAAGCAGCTTTTCTGCTATAGTACTAAACTGGGGGTGCTTCCACCCTGAACATCTAATCTTGGTTATTTCATATACCTATGTATTGGGCACCTGTGTGCTGTTTCTATTTCAGGCCTTTGCCTCTCCCTTTCTATTTTGGAGGCTCTGCACCCCCTCTCTATTTTGCCTTTGCACCTCCCTATTTCTGGCACCTTTCTGCCTCCCTATTCTTGGGGTGTCTTTGCACCCCCTATTTTTGGAGTGCCAATCTGGTTTACTGAAACTCGGGTGTGAGCATTTTAGGACTTTGTATTTCTTTATGCCTTGTTAACGCATTGGTGTAAGCCCAGGGGATTCCTAAGCTTATCCCCTCCAGACCAGGCCAGCACTTTTCCTTGAAACTGAGTCTTCTGTGCACATGGAGGAAAGAATGTGTGTGTGATACGTTGTCTCTAAGTCTTTTGAGGCCAAAGGAGTAATGCCCCGCCTCTGTGTCTGCCAACAGGTACAAGTCAGCAGCGGTGGCCGCCAGCATCATCAGGCGCTCCCACCCCCTGACCCCTGCCCAGAGGCTGGTGGGCTGGACCGACCACATCCTCCAGACAGGGGGTGCAGCCCACCTCAAGCCCCATGCCCTGCAGCAGCCATGGCATGAGCAGTACCTGCTGGACGTCTTCTTGTTCCTGCTGGTGGTCACCCTGAGCACCCTGTGGCTCTGCGGGAAGCTGCTGGGCATGGTGGCCAGGTGGTTGTGTGGGGCCAGGAAGCTGAAGAAGGCTTGATGGGGGTGCATCCTTGATGGGTATTTGAGAAGCCACTGGTTCTACAAAGTCTCCAACCATAAAGGAAACCCCTAGTGTCTCCCTGTATTCCACCTGATGGTGGCACATAAATTGCTCTTCAATGCTGCCTGTGTTTAAAAATTCTTGGGACATCTGGGTGGCTGAGCCGGTTAAGCGTCTGACTTCAGCTCAGGTCATGATCTTGCAGTTTGTGAGTTCGAGCCTCACTTTGGGTTCTGTGCTGACAGCTTAGAGCCTGGAGACTGCTTCGGATTCTATGTCTCCTTCTATCTCTGCCCCTCCCCTACTTGTGCTCTGTCTCTATCAAAAATAAATGTAAATAAAAAAAATTAAAAAAGATTCTTGTGAAGGATTCTTGGGATTCTCCTTTAAATTGTGGTAAAATATCCATTATATAAAATTTGCCATTTTTACCATTAAGTATGCAGTCAGTGGCATTTAGCCATTGTCTTTACGCTGCAAACATCTCTACCACTCATTCCAGAACAGTTTTCATCATTCCAGAGTAAACTAACTCCACGTTGATCAAACAATGATTCCTCATATATATGCCCCCCTCCACCCGAATCTCCATCAATCCCTGTTCTACTTTCTGTGCCTGTGAATTTGATCTTGGCTTCTTGACTTGCCCCTCATCAATGGACTCCTCACTCAGACCCAAACCTTTAGCAGGCAGCCCACCTTCCTCCCCACTCCCTGTCCTTAGCACAGGGCCATGTTTACTCATCATTGCTGTTTGGACACTTGTCAGTCTCTCTGCCCTTTCTTAATTTAAATTTCATGATATGACACAACATAGTGGCCAGTTCTTCCATTATGAGTCTTCCTCTTGTATCTCCTTCTCACCTCACTTCCCAGTTCAGGAAGCCTGGCCTCTGTCCAGCAGTTAGGCAGGGGTGGCTCTCCCAGGACTCCACTCGTGGTCTCTGTCCTGAGTCTGTCCTGGGAGAGCACCTCCTTTGCTGCTCAGACCAGGAAGCTGTCTTTGGCCACAGATGATGCTGTGTTTTTCACTTCCCACAATTCTCTTCTCAAGTTTCCCACCTCTGAATATGTAGTCATGGAGACCTCTAGAAGGGAAGCTGGACCTTCACGTGAGGCTCTTGGGCCTCAGGTCCAGTGACTATAGCCATTCCCAAGACTTTGTTGACTTAGAGAGCATCCATCTGCCACCATAATGTGGCAGAGAATATCCCTCTATGTGGAAATCCCTTGGGAATTACATTCAGTTCCTGGAAACATATACCAGAAAAAGTGTGCCTAAACCACCCAGGTTTTTTTTTTTTTTCCAATATATGAAATTCATTGTCAAATTGGTTTCCATACAACACTCAGTGCTCATCCCAACAGGTGCCCTCCTCAATACCCATCACCCACCCTCCCCTCCCTCCCATCCCCCATCAACCCTCAGTTTGTTCTCAGTTTTTAAGAGTCTCTTATGCTTTGGCTCTCTCCCACTCTAACCTCTTTTTTTTTCCTTCCCCTCCCGCATGGGTTTCTGTTAAGTGTCTCAGGATCCACATAAGAGTGAAAACATATGGTATCTGTCTTTCTCTGTATGGCTTATTTCACTTAGCATCACACTCTCCAGTTCCATCCACGTTGCTACAAAGGGCCAGATTTCATTCTTTCTCATTGCCATGTATTACTCCATTGTGTATATAAACCACAATTTCTTTATCCATTCATCAGTTGATGGACATTTAGGCTCTTTCCATAATTTGGCTATTGTTGAGAGTGCTGCTATAAACATTGGGGTACAAGTGCCCCTATGCATCAGTACTCCTGTATCCCTTGGGTAAATTCCTAGCTGTGCTATTCCTGGGTCATAGGGTAGGTCTATTTTTTAACTTTTTGAGGAACCTCCACACTGTTTTCCAGAGTGGCTGTACCAGTTTGCATTCCCACCAACAGTGCAAGAAATTTCCCATTGCTCCACATCCTCTCCAGCATCTATAGTCTCCTGATTTGTTCATTTTGGCCACTCTGACTGGCATGAGGTGATATCTGAGTGTGGTTTTGATTTGTATTTCCCTGATGAGGAGTGACATTGAGCATCTTTTCATGTGCCTGTTGGCCATCCGGATGTCTTCTTTAGAGAAGTGTCTATTCATGTTTTCTGCCCATTTCTTCACTGGGTTATTTGTTTTTTGGGTGTGGAGTTTGGTGAGCTCTTTATAGATTTTGGATACTAGCCCTTTGTCCGATATGTCATTTGCAAATATCTTTTCCCATTCCGTTGGTTGCCTTTTAGTTTTGTTGGTTGTTTCCTTTGCTGTGCAGAAGCTTTTTATCTTCATAAGGTCCCAGTAATTCACTTTTGCTTTTAATTCCCTTGCCTTTGGGGATGTGTCAAGTAAGAAATTGCTATGGCTGAGGTCAGAGAGGTCTTTTCCTGCTTTCTCCTCTAGGGTTTTGATGGTTTCCTGTCTCACATTCAGGTCCTTTATTCATTTTGAGTTTATTTTTGTGAATGGTGTGAGAAAGTGGTCTAGTTTCAACCTTCTGCATGTTGCTGTCCAGTTCTCCCAGCACCATTTGTTAAAGAGACTGTCTTTTTTCCATTGGATGTTCTTTCCTGCTTTGTCAAAGATGAGTTGGCCATACGTTTGTGGGTCTAGTTCTGGAGTTTCTATCCTATTCCATTGGTCTATGTGTCTGTTTTTGTGCCAATACTATACTGTCTTGATGATTACAGCTTTGTAGTCGAGGCTAAAGTCTGGGATTGTGATGCCTCCTGCTTTGGTCTTTTTCTTCAAAATTACTTTGGCTATTCGGGGCCTTTTGTGGTTCCATATGAATTTTAGGATTGCTTGTTCTAGTTTTGAGAAGAATGTGGGTACAATTTTGTTTGGGATTGCATTGAATGTGTAGATAGCTTTGGGGAGTATTGACATTTTGACAATATTTATTCTTCCAATCCATGAACACGGAATGTTTTTCCACTTCTTTATATCTTCTTCAATTTCCTTCATAAGCTTTTTATAGTTTTCACATACAGATCGTGTACATCTTTGGTTAGATTTATCCCTAGGTATTTTATGCTTCTTGGTGCAATTGTGAATGGGATCAGTTTCTTTATTTGTCTTTCTGTTGCTTCATTGTTAGTGTATAAGAATGCAACTGATTTCTGTACATTGATTTTGTATCCTGCAACTTTGCTGAATTCATGTATCAGTTCCAGCAGACTTTTGGTGGAGTCTATCAGATTTTCCATGTATAATATCATGCCATCTGCAAAAAGTGAAAGCTTGACTTCATCTTTGCCAATTTTGATGCCTTTGATTTCCTTTTGTTGTCTGATTGCTGATGCTAGCACTTCCAACACTATGTTAAACAACAGCGGTGAGAGTGGACATCCCTGTCGCATTCCTGATCTCAGGGAAAAAGCTCTCAGTTTTTCCCCATTGAGGATGATGTTAGCTGTGGGCTTTTCATAAATGGCTTTTATGATCTTTAAGTATGTTCCTTCTATCCCGACTTTCTCAAGGGTTTTTATTAAGAAAGGGTGCTGAATTTTGTCAACTGCCTTTTCTGCATCGATTGACAGGATCATATGATACTTATCTTTACTTTTATTAATGTGATGTATCATGTTGATTGATTTGCGAATGTTGAACCAGCCCTGCATCCCAGGAATGAATCCCACTTGATCATGGTGAATAATTCTTTTTATAAGCTGTTGAATTCGATTTGCTAGTATCTTATTGAGAATTTTTGCATCCATATTCATCAGGGATATTGGCCTGTAGTTCTCTTTTTTTACTGGGTCTCTGTCTGGTTTAGGAACCAAAGTAATACTGGCTTCACAGAATGAGTCTGGAAGTTTTCCTTCCCTTTCTATTTTTTGGAATAGCTTGAGAAGGATAGGTATTATCTCTGCTTTAAACGTCTGGTAGAACTTCCCTGGGAAGCCATCTGGTCCTGGACTCTTATTTGTTGGGAGATTTTTGATGCCTGATTCAATTTCTTTGCTGGTTATGGGTCTGTTCAAGCTTTCTATTTCCTCCTGATTGAGTTTTGGAAGAGTGTGGGTGTTCAGGAATTTGTCCATTGCTTCCAGGTTGTCCAGTGTGTTGGCATATAGTTTTTCATAGTATTCCTTGATAATTGTTTGTATCTCTGAAGGATTGGTTGTAATAATTCCATTTTCATTCATGATTTTATCAATTTGGGTCATCTCCCTTTTATTTTTGAGAAGCCTGGCTAGAGGTTTATCAATTTTGTTTATTTTTTCAAACAACCAACTCTTGGTTTTGTTGATCTGCTCTACAGTTTTTTTAGATTCTATATTGTTTATTTCTGCTCTGATCTTTATGATTTCTCTTCTTCTGCTGGGTTTAGGCTGTCTTTGCTGTTCTGCTCTATTTCCTTTAGGTGTGCTGTTAGATTTTGTATTTGGGATTTTTCTTGTTTCTTGAGATAGGCCTGGATTGCAATGTATTTTCCTCTCAGGACTGCCTTTGCTGCATCCCAAAGCGTTTGGATTGTTGTATTTTCATTTTCGTTTGTTTCCATATATTTTTTAATCTCTTCTCTAATTGCCCGGTTGACCCACTCATTCTTTAGTAGGGTGTTCTTTAACCTCCATGCTTTTGGAGGTTTTCCAGACTTTTTCCTGTGGTTGATTTCAAGCTTCATAGCATTGTGGTCTGAAAGTATGCATGGTATAATTTCAATTCTTGTATACTTATGAAGGGCTGTTTTGTGACCCAGTATGTGATCTATCTTGGAGAATGTTCCATGTGCACTCGAGAAGAAAGTATATTCTGTTGCTTTGGGATGCAGAGTTCTAAATATATCTGTCAAGTCCATCTGATCCAATGCATCATTCAGGGTCCTTGTTTCTTTATTGACCGTGTGTCTAGATGATCTATCCATTTCTGTAAGTGGAGTGTTAAAGTCCCCTGCAATTCCTATCAATAAGGTTGCTTATGTTTGTGAGTAATTGTTTTATATATTTGGGGGCACCCGTATTTGGCGCATAGATATTTATAATTGTTAGCTCTTCCTGATGGATAGACCCTGTGATTATTATATAATGCCCTTCTTCATCTCTTGTTACAGCCTTTAATTTAAAGTCTACTTTGTCTCATATAAGTGTGGCTACTCCAGCTTTCTTTTGACTTCCAGTGGCATGATACATAGTTCTCCATCCCCTCACTCTCAATCTAAAGGTGTCCTCAGGGCTAAAATGAGTCTCTTGTAGACAGCAAATATATGGGTCTTGTTTTTGTATCCATTCTGATACCCTATGTCTTTTGCTTGGTGCATTTAGTCCATTTACATTCAGTGTTATTATTGGAAGATATGGGTTTAGAGTCATTGTGATGTCCGTAGGTTCCATGCTTGTAGCGATGTCTCTGGTACTTTGTCTCACAGGATCCCCCTTAGGATCTCTTGTAGGGCTGGTTTAGTGGTGACGAATTCCTTCAGTTTTTGTTTGTTTGGGAAGACCTTTATCTCTCCTTCTATTCTAAATGACAGACTTGCTGGATAAAGGATTCTCGGCTGCATATTTTTTCTGTTCATCACATTGAAGATCTCCTGCCATTCCTTTCTGGCCTGCCAAGTTTCAGTAGAGAGATCGGTCACGAGTCTTATAGGTCTCCCTTTATATGTTAGAGCACATTTATCCCTAGCTGCTTTCAGAATTTTCTCTTTATCCTTGTATTTTGCCAGTTTCACTATGATACGTCGTGCAGAAGATCGATTCAAGTCACGTCTGAAGGGAGTTCTCTGTGCCTCTTGGATTTCAATGCCTTTTTCCTTCCCCATTTCAGGGAAGTTCTCAGCTATGATTTCTTCAAGTATACCTTCAGCACCTCTCCCTCTCTCTTCCTCCTCTGGAATACCAATTATGCGTAGATTATTTCTCTTTAGTGCATCACTTAGTTCTCTAATTTTCCCCTCATATTCCTGGATTTTTTTAATCTCTCTTTTTCTCAGCATCTTCTTTTTCCACAATGTTATCTTCTAGTTCACCTATTCTCTCCTCTGCCTCTTCAGTCTGAGCCGTGGTCGTCTCCATTTTATTTTGCAGCTCATTAATAGCATTTTTAGCTCCTCCTGGCTGTTCCTTAGTCCCTTGATCTCTGTAGCAAGAGATTCTCTGCTGTCCTCTATACTGTTTTCAAGCCCAGCGATTAATTTTATGACTATTATTCTAAATTCACTTTATGTTGTTTAACTCGTTTTTGATCAGTTCGTTAGCTGTCATTATTTCCTGGACGTTTTTTTGAGGGGAATTCTTCCGTTTCATCATTTTGGATAGTCCCTGGAGTGATGCAGAACTGCAGAGCACTTCCCCTGTGCTGTCTTGAATAACTTGCGTTGGTGGGCAGAGCCACAGTCAGACCTGATATCTGTCCCCAGCCCACTGCTGGGGCCACAGTCAGACTGGTGTGTGCCTTCTCTTCCCCTCTCCTAGGGGTGGGATTCACTGTGGGTTGGCGTGGCCCGTCTGGGCTACTTGCACACTGCCAGGCTTGTGGTGCTGCTTCTATGGGATCTGGCGTATTAGCTGGGGTGGATCAGCAAGGTGCACAGGGGCGGGAGGGGCAGGCTCAGCTTGCTTATCCTTCCGTGATCCGCTTGGGGAGGGGCCCTGGGACACCGGGAGGGAGTCAGACCCGCTGGAAGCATGGATCCGCAGAAGCACAGCGTTTGGTGTTTGCGCGGTGCCAGCATGTTCTTTGGCAGGAACTGGTTCCTTTTGGGATTGTGGCTGAGGGATGGGCGAGGGTGATGGTGCTGGCGAGCACCTTTGTTCCCCACCAAGCTGAGCTCTGTCATCGGGGGCTCAACAACTCTCCCTCCCATTGTCTTCCAGCCCTCCTGTTCTCTGAGCAGAGCTGTTAGCTTATAACCTTCCAGATGTTAAGTCCCGCTTGCTGTCAGAACACACTCCATCAGGCCCCTCCGCTTTGCCAGCCTGACTCAGGGGCTCTACTTTGCTGGCAGGCTGCCCCTCCGCCCTGGCTCCCTCCTGCCAGTCAGTGTATTGCACACTGCCTCTTCACCCTTCCTACCCTCTTCTGTGGGCCTCTCGTCTGCGCTTGGCTCCAGAGACTCTGTTCTGCTAGTCTTCTGGTGATTTTCTGGGTTATTTAGGCAGGTGTAGGTGGAATCTAAGTGATCAGCATGATGCGCGGTCAGCCCAGCATCCTCCTACGCCACCATCTTCCCCAGGTCTCTACAAATTATACTTTAAAATTGATTTGAAAATCTATACGTGTGAGATGTTTTTAAGTGCTTTTGTATTGTTTACCTTAAAATGTATTATTACATTTAAATATAATTGTAAATGCAAACACATTTTGGTAATTTCCAAAATAGTAGAGCTAGTACAGTTTTGATGAAGGAGGAGGTATGCATGCATGAGAATTTGGTTTACTTTCTGAAGAATCAGAGGACAAGGGATCAATTTCACATATTCAGACCTAATCCAATTTATTTTGTGAGTGGGACCTGGGCTTTACATAATTACAATATAAAACATAAAAAATAATAAACATGGGCAAAATATTTAATTTGTTGGTCTTTCATGGGCATGGAACATGACACATATTCAGGATCTACATCTAAAATGCATATATTTGGAGGTATGTGTTAGAATGTCAAAATGAAGTTCAATCTGTCATTTATGTTTCCTTTCATTATGCAGTGATTCTTCCATTTATGTGTTTCTACCATTACCACCAACCATGATCACATATTGATTCTTTGTGTGACTAGGTACACTAAATGCTCTATGGATGTGATTTTTCCCCTATGTCAATCTTCTGTTGTTTGGTTTATCATATCCTAATTGCAGGTGCTGTGAGATGGTTATTTGTTTAAGTGTCAACCAATTATCTATGCAAAAGTAGGTAAATGGAATTACTTGTTGTCTTAAGCAAACTTCTTTCTACTTAGCTCAAAGAACTAGCTATTTCTGAAAAGCAGATTTCATATTTTGAATGTCCTTAAGATGAATGCATTTTACCCAGTTCAACAATTTGATTCAGCCAACACTGACTGCTTTCATATTTGTCAAAATGCATCATGCTGGGCATTTTGGAAGATGCAGATTCTAAGCTGAAAGTGGGTTCAGCAGACCAAGGGCAAGGCAGCAGGCCAGGGTGCAACCCTAGTCTAGAAGAGGATTCAGAGGATCCTGACTAAATTTGGTGAAGGAGGGAATCTTTGTCACACCCACCCCAACACATTGTGCTGTGCTGTACTTCTGTATCAGTGACCACACTGTGTCCTGTCTCAGAAATGCCATTCTGCTCTTGTTGGGACAAAAAGCTTCTACATGTTCTTCCTACCAAACTTTATTGTGTTCACATTAGTGTGGCTGTACTTGACTTTGACCCTCACAACAGAGCTCACTGTATATTCTCTTTCGAAGCATTTTTCCTAATATGTTGAAATTACTTGTTAACATATATATCTCTCAATTTAGAAACTATAAGACCCTAACGATCAGAGACTGGGTTCCATTTATCTTGTGCTTATAGCACATGGCATGGTGGTTCAAACAAATAATGCTGAGGTGACAGGATAATCTTTTAGAAGAGAGACAATATTTGATCCATATCTCACACCATATCTAAAAGTAAACTCTAAATACATTAGATATTTAATATGAAAAAATGACAGCATACTGAGTTGAAAAATTAGGTAGGTATATGTACTTACTATGGAATGACCTTGACCTGTGTATTTGGAATGACTTTCTAAATATACTTAAATATACTGAAGTAACAAAGAAAAGTTAACTAATCTAATTTGCCAATAGTAAAATGTTTTTACACAGCTAAATTACCACAAGTAGAAAAATACCATTGAAAAAGTGGAAAATGTATTCATAATTTTCATCACAGAGAGACGAATCCTATTCCTAACATTTAAAAAAATCTATCAAAATTGAGGAAGGAAGCTTGGTACATGGACACATTGGGATCATAGATACCTATAAACTACAATGAACAAGACAATTTTAGACTAATGTTGGCTGAATTCTAATCTGTTAAGTAAGAAAGAAAATAGTCTAAAGACAAATATAGTAAGCTCACTTTTATTTTTAAGTAAAGAGAAAAAGGGAGAGAATAAAAATATAATTATATATGCATACTGTTGCAAAAAGAAGCAGAGGGATGAAAAATCAGAATCATGTGATAGATTATCTATAAAGCTGTTTTTGAATAGCGTGAAGGTCAAGGAAACAAATGGCATGTCTGTAGATTTCTGTGTTTACATAGTTTGGTCTTTGTAGGCATGTTATTATTTTTCATAACAAAATTCTATTTATAACAAAAAAATGGAGAAAACTCTGAAATAGAATACAAACAGAAATAAATGAATTAAAAATATTTTCAAACGTGTAACATAATTGCACTGTACCAAAAAAAAAAAAAAATGAGGGAACACAACTACATTTTGAACACAGTACTTTGAATATATGTCTCATCAATCTAAAGAAAAAATGAACTTCAAAAATCTACTTTTAGGCTAACCTATTTTTTGAGTAGTCTATTGGGTAGAACGGATATTCACAGTTCATGGATTAGTACATGGTAACATTTTTTCAGTATGATTGAGCAGATGTGTAAATATACCAAGGATTTTGAAAGTAGATTTCTTAAATTTAGAAGGGGAGTTACTAATGTGGAAATGGAGGAGATGAAAATCACCTCTGTGGTGGTGCTGGAATTGAAGGTATTATCAGTATGGATTCACATTTTCCCACAAATTATATGTAAACATGGTGATATAGATATGTAATATTTACATCCATCCTGTATCTATATATTTCATAACTGTCCACTGAAAAGGATTTATGAACAACAGTGCTTCATTAGCAATGAGCACTTCTGCAAACCACACCTATTTTTTAAAATACCATTAGGTGTCTTTGAGAAATGGAAGATTTGAAGACAGAAACAAAAAAAATTCGAGTGGAGTCTGGAAATTGTGTGCAAGCAAGAAAGGAAAAGCTCCAAAATGGTTGAGTTTCAACAGCAGCAACCCAATACATGATAATAGGAAGAGATAATACCCCACTGAATAAATACAGAGAGATGAATAAATAATGATAATAGATTGATACAGATAGAAAATAGATAGATGATAGGTGGATAGGGACAAAGGAAAAGGTTTTGTAACAATACAATGCCACATGGAAAAAAAAACAAAAAACAAAGAAAAGTGCAGTTAGAAATCACTAATTGGCCACCATGACAGCTACAACTGCTTTAAGTAAGAAACAAAACAGTTGATAAAATGAGTGAGTGAAATTTGATAGGAACAGAATATTTACACAGTTTCAAAATGTCTCCCCAAATCTGATTTCCTAATTATAGGGTAAAAAAAATACCAGCTTTACAGTCAAGAATCTTGATGAACACCACCTTAAATAAGGGATAGAGTTATCATCTCTAATGATAGAGGACCATCTAATAATATCATGTGCTTCGCATTGAGATTCACTGAGATGGAATCAACACCACGTTTGTAGTATTCCCACCAAACTCCCTAGTAACCTGAAGTATTCTGAGAAAACATCAAACAAACCCAACTGGGGATCCATCATAGAAAATAAACAGCTTGTACTCTTAAAATATCAATCACGTGAAAGAAAAAGAAGGGTTGAGAAACCAGTCCTTACTAAAGGAGATGAAATACACATGATAACTAAATGCAATGTGTGATCCTGAATTGGCTCCTGCACCAGAGAATTCCTGTCACAACATAGGATACTGTGTGCACAACTGGAGGGATTGAAATAAGGATTGTAGACAAAGTAATGTGATTACATTAATATTAAATGGTGTCTCCCTAATGCAGATTAATATTGTCACTGGGAAGATATGCTACCTGAACAGATGAAAATTGTGAATGTGCATGCATGTAATCATATAGTATGAGGGGAAAGTGGAGTAATAGGTTGGGAGAGTTTTAACACGTTTCTAATGAGAAATTTCAAACACTTAGAAGAATAGAACTTCTTGGTGCCCGCTACCGAGTCCTATTTTGTCATGCGCATTCAGAATTACAGACTTAGCCTTAGAGGTTCAGTCCTTCAGGTCAAGACCTGGCCCTCCAGGGGTATTTAACACGTAGGGGACCCTAGCACTTTCACCAGTAGGTACTTTCCAAAGAAACTCCCTGAGCACTAAGTGTAGGTCATTTTCTTCTTGGAATCAGCTTCTGGGATCTTGAGATTGGAAGACTCGCGGAGATTTTAAGCAGGTACCTGGGGAAATGGGGCACGGGGATGACAGTATGAGGTCAATAGTGCAGTTAGGAGGTGGGAACATTTGGGGAAAAGTCACTAAAATGCAGAAGGGTCTGAGTCACCTGGAGGTGGAGCTCACTTGGAAGTGACATCCTAAGGTCTCTATCATTCCTGGTTCAGAGTATCTTCTCTGGGGAGAGTGTGGTGATTACAGGGACAGAGAGGGGTTAAGGAGAGCTCACTAACCCCTCCTTCCTGCTGCCTTAGCTTAGGGAGGGTGAGGACCCAATAGCCTGTGGAGCAAGCACCCAGGAGGCGGAGCAGAGGGGCCAGAAGTGACAAACAGAAGAGAAGGCAGGCAGGATCCACCTCTCACCTCTTCCCAAGCTGCCTGCCAGCGCATTTCCTTGGCAGCCAGGGCAGCGTGTGTCCCAGGGCACGCACACAGGTCACTGTGCAGGACACAGAGCCACAGAGCATAGGGCTCTGGGCACCAGGCTGGAATCTGCAGCTGGGACAGGAGCAAGCATGGTGGGGCAGCAGGCGCTACTGCTAGCTGGCTTGTTTTTGCCTGGGTTCCTGCTCTCTGAGGCTGCAAAAATTCTGACTTCTTTTGCACTGGGTGAGTGCTTAGCTGGAGAATCAGAAAGGGGCCCATCCCAGGCCCCTGTGCCAGGGTTCAGTCACAGCCTTAGGTCAGAGGATCATTCCATGTGGTGTTCTAGAGAGGGCTAGGGTCCCAGGCCAGAGGAGGGAGAGGCGTGAGAGGTCTGTGCGGTAGAATGGGATCCCTACTGCTGCGATGGGGAAGTTAGTTTTGGGCTACCAGCAGTTTCCTTTCCTCTCTTTGTATTTGCTCTGGAGCTGCTTCACATTCTGCATTCCTGGGGCCAGAATGTAGAGCCAGTGCTGAGCTAGAAATCGTGAGCTGCCCACCACAGGGCATGGCAGGGACTTTCAGAGGCACATGCTAAAAGTGTGGGACAGTAGAAAGTGGAAAGTGAAATCAGTTTCACGCTCTTGGAGGCTAAGGACAGGGGCTCCTGGGGGCAGCAGCACTAACTGGGCATGTTTCATTAATGGGAAACCTGGAGAACTGCCTGGGCAGTGGAGGGGGCCCTGGACGATCAAGTTCTCGGTGCCCCTCTCTCTTTTGCCCTTACTGCTGGAAGGTGTTGACGGACTGTGAAGCAGTTAATTTTGTGTGAACCCAGTTGTAATGCCTTTATTTTGTCCCAAAGGGAACAGAGGGGAACAGGAACATTTATTAGGAAGGTTTCAGAAGATGGAGTTTCCTGAAGACTTTTTTGGATCCATTGTGACAGGCTAGGGGATCTGCCCTGCCCCCGCCTCTGCCCCAGAATGCACTGGGCTCACCAACACCTTCAGGAATGGCTGTCTCTGCAGGAAGCCTTTTCTCATGCATCCATTCTTTCCTTCCTTCCTTCCTTCCTTCCTTCCTTCCTTCCTTCCTTCCTTCCTTCTTCCTTCCTTCCTTCCTTCCTTCCTTCCTTCCTTCCTTCCTTCCTCTGTTTCTTCTTTCTTTCTTTCTTTCTTTCTTTCTTTCTTTCTTTCTTTCTTTCTTTCTTTCTTTCTTCTTTCAAGTTAGTTAACATACGGTATGGTCTTGGCTTCAGTAGTAGAACCCAGTGATTCATTTGTAACATATGACACCCAGTGCTCAATCCAACAAGTTCCCTCCTTAATACCTATCACCCATCTAACCCATCTCCCCACCTACCTCCCCTCCGACATCCCTCAGTTTGTTCTCTGTATTTAATGGTCACTCATATTTTGCCTTCCTCTCTGTTTTTATCTTATTTGTCCTTCCTTTCCTCTTTGTTCATCTGTTGTGTTTCTCAAATTCCTCATATGAGTGAAATCATATGATAACTGTCTTTTTCTGACCTATTTTGCTTAGCATAATACACTCTAGTTCCATCTACGTTGTTGCAAATGGCAAGATTTCATTCTTTTTCATTGCTGAGTAGTATTCCAGTATGTATGTATGTATGTATGTATGTATGTATGTATGTGTGTGTATAAGTTGATGGACATTTGCACTCTATCCATAATTTTGCTATGGAAATTATTTATAGTGCTCCTATAAACATTGGGGTGCATGTGCCCCTTTGAATCAGAATTTTTGTATCCTTTGGATAAATTCCTAGTAGTGCAATTGCTGGGTCATAGGTTTGTTCTATTTTTATTCATTTGTATTTTATTTTTCTCTTTTAAACAGAGGATATTTACAATGATGCTTTACTATATCCTTAAAATGTATTTTGTTCATTTATTTTTGAGAAAGAGAGAGAGAGACAGAGCATGAGCAGGTGAGGGTCAGAGAGTGAAGGAGACACAGAATCAGAAGCAAGCTCCAGGCTGTGCATTGTCAGAACAGAGCCCCATGCAGGGCTTGAACCCACAAACTATGAGATCATAGGGTAGTTCTATTTTTAATTTTTTGAGGAAACTCCATAGTATTATCCAGTGTGGCTGCACCAGTTTGCATTCAAACCAACAGTGCAAAACGCTTCCCCTTTTTCTAAATCCTCACCAACATCTGTTGTTTTCTAAGTTGTTAATTTTAGCCATTCTGATAGATGTGGAGTGGTATCTCATTGTGGTTTGATTTGTATTTCTGATGATGTATGATGTTGAGCATTTTTTTAATGTATCTGTTAGCCATCTGGATATCTTCTTTGGAAAAGTGTCTTTTCATGTCTTCTTCCCATTTCTTCACTGGAGTATTTGTTTTTTGGGGTGTTAAGTCTGTTAAGTTCCTTCTAGATTCTGGATACTAAACCTTTATCTGATATCTCATTTGCAAATATCTTCTCTAATTCCACTGGTTGCCTTTTAGTTTTGTTGGCTGTTTCCTTTGCTGTTCAAAAGATTTTTATCTTGATGAGGTCCAAAAGTTCATTTTTACTTTTATTTCCTTTGCCTCTGAAGACATGTCAAGTAAGAAGTTGCTGTGCCCTAGGTCAAAGAGTTTGCTGCCTGTTTTCTTCTCTAGGAGTTTGATGGTTTCCTGTCCCACATTTAGGTCATTCATCCATTTTGAATTTACTTTTGTGTGTGGTGTAAGAAAGTGGTCTAGTTTCATTCTTCTGCACGTCACTGGCCAGTTTTCCCAGCACCATTTGTTAAAGAGACTGTCTTTCTTCCATTGGATATGCTTTCCTGCTTTGTCAAAGATTAGTTGGCCATATATTTGAGGATCCATTTCTGGATTCTCTATCCTACTCCATTGATCTATGTGTCTGTTTTTGTGTCAATACCATACTGTCTTGATGTTTACAGCTTTGTTAACACAGGTTAAAGTCCAGGATTGTGATGCCTCCAGCTTTGGTTTTCTTTTTCAACATTACTTTCTCTATTCAGGGTCTTTAGTGGTTCCATACAAATTGTAGGATTGTTTGTTTTAGTTCTGTGAAGAATGCCAGTATTATTTTGATAGGGATTGCATTGAATGTGTAGATTTAGATAGCATACACATTTTAACAATATTTGTTCTTCAAATCCATGAACATGATATGTTTTTTTTCATTTCTTTGTGTCATCTTCAATGTCTTTCATAAGGTTTATATAGTTTTCAGCATACAGATATTTCACCTCTTTGGTTAGGTTCATTCCTAGGTATCTTATGGGTTTTCGTGCAATTGTAAATGGGATCAATTCCTTGAAATCTCTTTCTGCTGCTTCATTATTAGTATATAAAAATGCAACCAATTTCTGTACATTGATTTTATATCCTGCATCTTGCCTGAATTCATGTATTAGCTCTAGCAGTTTTTTGGTGGAGTCTTCAGGTTTTCCATGTAGAGTATCATGTCATCTTTGAAAAGTGAAAGATTGACTTCTTCCTTACTGATTTGGATTTCTTTTATTTCTTTTTGTTTTCTGATTGCCAAGGCTAGGACTTCCAGTACTTTGTTGAACAATAGTGGTGAGAGTGGACATCCCTGTCTTGTTCCTGATCTTAGAGGGAAAGCTCTGTTTTTCCCCACTGAGGATGATATTAGTGGTGGGTCTTTCATATATGGCTTTTATGATGTTAAGGTATGTTCCTTCTATCCCTTCTTTCTTGAGGGTTTTATCAAGAAATGATGATGTATTTTGTCAAATGTTTTTTTCTGCATCTATTGAAAGTATCATATGGTTCTTAGTCTTTCTTTTATTAAAACAATTTTTTTTACATTTATTCATTTTTGAGAGACAGAGAGAGACAGAGCACAAGCGGGGGAGGGGCAGAGAGAGAGGGAGACACAGAATCCAAAACAGGCTCCAGGCTCCGAGCTGTCAAGACAGAGCCCAACGTGGGGCTCAAACCCACAAACCGCGAGATCATGACCTGAGCCGAAGTTGGACGCTCAACCGACTGAGCCACCGAGGAGCCCCTTATCCTTTCTTTTATTAATGTGGTATATCATGTTGATTGATTTGTGAATATTTAACTAGCCCTGCAGCCCAGGAATGAATCACAACTGATCATGGTGAATAATTCTTTTGATGTACTGTTGAATTCAATTAATATCTTGTTGAGATTTTTGCATCCATGTTCATCAGGGATATTGGCCTGTAATTCTTGTTTTTAGTGGGGTCTTTGTCTGGGTTTGCAATCAAGGTGAAGCTATATTCATAGAATGAGTTTGGAAGTTTTCCTTACATTTCTATTTTTTTGGAACAGTTTTAGGAGAATAGATATTAATTCTTCTTTAAATACTTGGTAGAATTCCCCTGGGGGGTCATCTGGCCTAGGACTCTTATTTGTTGGGAGATTTTTGATAATCTATTCAATTTCTTTGCTGGTTATGAGCCTGTTAAATTTTCTGTTTCTTCCTGTTTGTGTTTTGGTAGTGTGTGTCTGGAATTTTGTCCATTTCTTCCAGATTGTCCGTTTTGTTGGCATATAATTTTCCATAGTATTCTCTTATAATTGTATTTCTGTGGTGTTGGTTGTGATCACTCCACTTTCATTTGTGATTTTATCTGTTTGGGTCCTTACTCTTTTATTTTTGAGAAGTCTGTCTAGGTAGTTTTCAATTTTGCTTATTTAAAAAAAAAACAGCTCTTAGTTTCATTGATCTGGTGTACTGTTTTGTTTTGTTTTTTTCTTTTTTGGATCCTAAGTCATTTATTCTGCTCTAGTCTTTATTATTTCCCTTGTTCTGCTGGATTTCGACTTAATTTGCTGCTCCTTTTCTAACTCCTTTAGTTGTAAGGTTTGGTTGTGTATTTGGGACCTTTCTTGCTGCTTGAGATAGGTCTGAATTACAATGTATTTTCCTCTTAGGACTGCCTTTTATGCATCTCAAAGGGTCTGGACAGTCATGTTTTCATTTTCATTTGTTTCCACGTATTTTTAAATTTCTTCTTTAACTTCCTGGTTGACCCACTCATTCTTTAGCAGGATGTTCTTTATCCTCAATGTATTTGAGAGCTTTCCAAATTTTTTCTTGTGTTTGATTTCAAGTTTCATAGTGTTATGATCTGAAAATATGCATGGTAAGATCTCAATCTTTTTGTACATGTTGAGGGCTGATCTGTCACCCAATATGTGATCTATTCTGGAGAATGTTCCATATGCACCCAAGAAGAATGTGTATTCCGTTGCTTTAGGATGAAGTGTTCTGAATATATCTGTTAAGTCCATCTGATCCAGTGTGTCATTCAAGACCATTGTTCCCGAGTAGATTTTCTGCTTAGATAATCTATCCATTGTTGTAAGTGGAGTATTAAAGTCTCTTACAATTATGGCATTATTGTCAATAAGTTTACTCATGTTTGTGATTAATTGATTTATATATTTGGGAGTTTCAAGTTGGGGGCATAAATGTTTACAATTGTTAGCTTTTCTTGATGGACAGACCCCTTAATTATCATATAATGCCCTCCTTCATCTTTTGTTACAGTCTTTGTTTTAAAGTCTAGTTTGTCTGATATAAGTATGGCTACTCCAGCTTTCTTTTGACATCCAGTAGCATGATAGATGGTTCTCCATCCCCTAACTTTCAATCTGCAGATGTCCTCAGGTCTAAAATGGGTCTCTTGTAGGCAGCATATAGATGGGTCTTGTTTTTTTAATCTATTCTGATACCCTATGTCATTTGATTGGGGAATTTAGTCCATTTACATTCAGAGTGATTATTGAAAGATATGAATTTAGTGCCATTGTGTTATCTGTAGATAACACAATGTGGTTTTGTGTTTGTGGTGATGTTGTCTGGTCATTTGTAGTCTTTGCTGCTTTCCACTCACAGAGTCCCTCTTAGAATTTCTTGCAGGACTGGTTTAGTGGTCACAAACTCCTTTAGTTTATGTTTGCTTGGAAGCTCTTTATTTCTCCTTTTCTGAATGACAGCTTTGCCGAATAAAGGATTCTTGGCTACATATTTTTCTTATTCATCATATTAAATGTTTCCTGCCATTCCCTTCTGGCCTGCCAAGTTTCAGTGGAACCTTATGTGTCTACCTTTGTAGGTGAAGGACATTTTGTCCCTAGATGCTTTCAGAATTCTCTCTTTATCTTTGTATTTTGCAAGTTTCACTATGATATGTCGTGGGGTTGACCTTTTTTTTTGTTGATTTTGAAGGGAGTTCTCTGTGCCTCTTGGACTTGGATGCCTGTTTTTTTCCCCCAGATTAGGGAAGTGCTCAGCTATAATTTGTTCAAATAAACCTTCTGCCCCTTTTTGCTCTTCTTTTTCTGGGACTCCTCTGATATGGATATTGTTTTGTTTCATGGAATCACTTAGATCTCTAATTCTCCCCTGTGGTTTAGTACTTTCCTCTCCCTCTTTTTTTCAGGTTTATTATTTTCCATAGTTTTATATTTTATTTCACCTATTCTCTCCTCTGCTTCTTCAATCCTCACTGTCACTATATCTAGTTATTTTGCATCTCCATATTGCATTTTTAAAATTCATCCTGACTAGTTCTTTGGTCTTTGATCTCTGTGGCAAGTGTTTCTCTGGTGTCTTCTATGCTTTTCTTCAAGCCTAGCTATCAGTCTTATGACTATCTTTCTAAATTTTGTTCAGATATATTTTTTATATCTGTTTTGAGCAAGTCTCTGGCTGTGATTTCTTCTCAACCTTTCTTATGGGGAGAATTCCTCTGGCCTGTCACTTTGCTTAAGTTTCTCTCGTTTGCATTTTTTAAAAGCCTGTCATGTGTCCTGCATCTGAGAGTACTACTATATTAAAAATGAGTCATACACTGTCCAGGGCCTGGCACTCCAGGAAGTGTTTCTGGTGTATGTTGAAGGCACTCTGCTGTTGCGTTTTGGCTGCTCTATCCCACTGGTCAATCCTTTGCAGAGCTCCTCCTTGCTTCAACTAGGTGTGCTTTGATTTGTTTGTTGAGGTAACCCTAGGAAAAAAAGGATGGGGGAAACCTGATCCCATAAAAAGAGAAAAAGGAAAGTGGAGAACAGAAAAACAAAAAGAATAAAAAAAAACAAAACAGAAAATTATAAGCCTGATTCCAAAGAAAGAGTAGGAAAAAAATAAAGAAAAAAGTAGAATAAAAGAGAAAAGATGAAACAAAAAGAGAATAAATGAAGTCTGATATACATATACATATACAAATGTATATGTACATCAATATATGTCTATATATGTATATCTATCTATATATAGATATAGATATATTGATATACATATACATATACATATGTGTGTGTATATATATGTGTGTGTGTGTATATATATATATATATATATATATATATATATGGTAAGAAATGACAAAAAAAAATCAGAAACCATGAGCCTGATTCCAAGAGAAAAAAAAGAAAAAAGAAGAAGGAGGAAAGAAAGAGAGAAAAAAGAAAAAAAAGTTGTCTGTTGGCGCCTGGGGCTGGTGGCTGTGCTTTTCTGGAGGAGAGACTGGCTGCGATGGGTCAGCCAGTCTTGCTCCAGTAAATAAGCAGTTTCCAGGCATGGAGGGGAGGGTTTAGGTGTAATCAGTCCTGCTTCCACTGGGAGCCACTGTGTTGCTCTCCAATGTCCCACTGTGTTGGTGTTGGGGAGAAAATGACATCACTCCAATCTCTCAACCCTGGACCAGGGATCTCAACCCTATCTTATCAGGCAGCCCTCACAGAATAGAGAATGCAGTCAGCTTGCCCTGCTCCACAGTTCTCCTGCACCTTCTTGTCGCTCATCTGGATTCAAAATCTGAAGTCTTAAAGGACTCAGCACCGTACAGCAATGCTCCCCAGCTCCAGAGTAAAGCCTCTCCCCACTGCTGATGAAAGGCCTTTGGCTGGCACCTGCAGGGTCTTTTGTCCTTGGGGAGACAAAAACCCTTCATCTCAAAGTACTCTGAGAAGAGAATTATTCTCTCCCCGGACACGCCAGAGATTGCTACACCACACTATGCACTCTGGGGTGGCTGCTTCCTCGCCAGGAGCATGAGCCAGGGTTCCAGTCTGGGTAAAGTTGCACACTTCTGAAAACTCTGAGTTTCAATTCCAAGGCTGTTGCAAACAAAGAGTTGGGACACTCAGTACTTCTTGCTCCCAAGTCCATAGTCCAGAGAAGCTTGCTCTTGTCCTAACTCCATGCTGCACTTTCATAATCCCTTTCTCTTTCTCTCCCGTTTGTCTCTCCACAGAAGGGGTTCTCTCTCCTCTATGCTCTGCCACTGTATATCCCTAAAATCACATATATCCACCTCAATCCTGCCAAGCTGTATCCCTCCAAATGTGGAGATCATTTGGCTGCTCTGCAGTTCAATTTCCTGGGTGTTCTAAGTGATCTGACACCAATACAGCTGTGTTTGAGTGGCAAGGCCCTCCTACTTCTCTGCCATCTTAACTCTCCTCTCCCTGCATCCATTTCTTGCATAGGTTAAAGGTAAGCTAGAGCAAGCAGTCTGAGGGGGTAAGGGTTTGTATTTTATGTAATCTGTGTTACCTCAGGAAACACAAACACAAATTAAAAATTAGAGTAATTCCCACAGACACACCATTACTGTAGTCATACATCCCACTCTGCTGACCTAATCACTACAAAGTCGTTATCTTCCAAAGTACCCCTCTTTCCAACGTGGGCAAATTCTATTCTTTTCTTCCTGATTGGACATTCTCTGCTCTGAGACCCATAGATTCAAGAGAAATGCTCCTTGATGGTGCATAGTTTTAGACAATCATTGCAAGATAGAACCAGTACTTCCCCTAGGAGTAAGCTTCTCTTTCCTTAGAATCTCACGATTTTCTTAGGATAGGTGATGCCTTGGGGCGCCTGGGTGGCGCAGTCGGTTAAGCGTCCAACTTCAGCCAGGTCACGATCTCGCGGTCTGTGAGTTCGAGCCCCGCGTCAGGCTCTGGGCTGATGGCTCAGAGCCTGGAGCCTGTTTCCGATTCTGTGTCTCCCTCTCTCTCTGCCCCTCCCCTGTTCATGCTCTGTCTCTCTCTGTCCCAAAAATAAATAAACGTTGAAAAAAAAATTAAAAAAAAAAAAAAAAAAAGGATAGGTGATGCCTAACTCTGTCATGTGCAGGATCTTACAGTTATGCCCCAATGACCACAGTTATCCTAAATGCCTTAATTTCATGTTCAGGCCTAACTGGAAACTTGGAATCCTGCTAAATATATTTGAATCTCAAGGATTTTGTTTCATTTTTAAAAAGTTTTTAATGTTCATTTATTTTTGAGAGAGAGAGAGAAAGAGAGTGAACAGGGGAGGAGCAGAGAGATAGGGAGATAGAGAATCAGATGCAGGCTCCAGGCTCCAGGCTCTAGGCTTCGAGCTGTCAGCACAGAGCCCGACGCAGGGCTCGAACTCACAAGCTGTGAGATCATGACCTGAGCTGAAGTCAGACGCTTAACCTATTGAGCCACCCAGATGCCCCTTAAGGATTTTGTTTCTAAGTGGTGGATCTAACTCCTTCTGCTTTAATGACTATTTCTTGGACTAATATTCAATATCCCATGTTTCTAATTCCCCCTCTAACATGAATTTACATGGAGAATGATTCCATAAAGAGTGCTGACTGATTATCCAATAGGAAGCCTTCCTATTTCCATTTACAGCAGTGTGCCTAATTTCCACCAGTACAGTTATTTCTTCAGGACATGGTATCTCCACAAGGCCTGGCTAAAATGAGCATGTCGCTAGGATCAGGAACCACTTGAGGACTAAGCAGAGAAGTTCATCACACTGACATGGAGGCCATGAGCCACAAGGAAGTTTTTGATGGAGGATTACCACAGGTCAAAATTTGGGAAGCCCTCAGCTGGGGCTTACCTTAAGTGAGACAGTGGGGCTGAAGAAACTCATCTTCCTGTGCTCACCATCAACTTTCTGCCCCCTTACCATGGATTTCCCAACTGCCACATCAATTTCAGAGCCTCTGTTCACAGCTTTACAAAAATGAAATTTTGTGTTGTTCCTAGGTGGAAGCCATTATCTACTACTGGACCGTGTATCTGAGATTCTTCAAGATCATGGTCATAATGTCACTATGCTTTTTTACGGAGAAGAGTTTTTAACCCCAGGTATGTTTTTTAGTAATCATTGAATTCTTTTATCCCAGGGAGATAATGTGTTTTGTATAGTACTGTGAAGCACATAATCTTTCTGGATCTAGTTGTATTGACAGAATGGGAAAAACGTGTGTGTGTGTGTATGTTTATGATACCTGCTGACTATCATATTAAGTTCTGTACGTCTGGCCTCCACATGCTGTATCTCCATGTTTTACCCCTTTAGCTAGGTGTCACTTCAACTCAGGCAGGCCTCTGTACATTATTATTTATTGATCAGTTTGATAACTACTACTCTGTGGTATGGTTTTAACTTGTTTAAACAGATGTCTTCAGCCAAATTTATAGCTTCTATTATGTAAGGACAGCTGCTTTTTCTGTTTCATAGGTTACTTTCTAACCCTGTTCTGAGGCCCAAAATTTAAGAAAGCTTTTAAAAGGATGTCTTTTATTCATGTCTTAGGATCAAAATCTATCAGTGAGATGATCCTGTATTCATGAGAAGTTACTGGCTGCCTATGAGTTGTGCATAGTGATGTCACAAGTTCATGAGTCACTGAATGCAAAGAATTTTAGCTAAGATGAAGCTCATCAATCTTGTCAATGATTCTGTTGACAGACAAGGACACAGAGGCCCAGAGAACTGCAAAGATTTGTTCAAGTTCACACAGCAATTTAATAATAGAGTTGGGTGGATCTGGAACTTAAAGCTCTGATTTTCTCATTTGGAATTGCTACCGCTTTAGCTTAAAAAAATCCAAAATTAAGCATTTTTTTATGAAAATCAAGTCTGAGCAAGTATGGAATTCTGAAGATGAACTTAAGACTGTTATTGTGTAATCACCTTTTAGGCTGGGTTCTATATTGTTCACTGAATATCTTTTCCATATATGTCCCTTTGTATCTGCCTTAATTGTCAGTCTGACTGTGTATTTGCCTTGACTGCCAACCATGGTAGTTGTAACACATGATCATTTCATTTTGGTGGTTTCTGGGAATGAGGAACTGCTAAAAGCTTTAGACCCTCTACCTCTTTAACAAACAGACCCACACTCAGAACTACCAACAATTCAGGGGACTCATGGGTTCCCTTAGTTTTATTCTTGGTTCCAAGTTTTAAGAGTCCAGAGTTTCTTGCAATATTTGCCATTTACTGGAAATTCTGGAGGTTTTGAAACGGATTATTTATTTTTCACTACAGCAGTACCTTTGCAGAGATCTGCAAATAAGGAAACACGTGATTGGATTATTTTTGTTGACCTGATTCAATACTCAGTATTGAAACTTTTGAACGTGTATTAACTACTTGTTTGGATAACTTCCTTATAGAGTTTTTATTTACAACTTTACTAAATAAATGACTTCAGAAATACTGAAGTAGAAACCATTTCTAATGCTTACATGGGGGTTGTTCTGATCAATAACTGAAGTCACAAGTGTAAGATGCCAGCCTACACAGGATTTTCCTTTTCCTAAGTGAGCTTGCTATACCTTTCTATCCACCACATAGACATTCTCCACATGACGGTTCTTCTTTTTTTCTGGGGGGACTGTGCAGTTACATCATTGATTCTGAGGGACTTGCTTGCACTCATGAGAAGTTCTGCTTGGAGGGACATTGCCATGACCAGATAATTCCATCCCTTTCAACCAGTTAGGTTCTGCTTTCTTTGGGTAAGGAGGTAGAAGAACGTGTCAATCGCTAATGCAAGGAAGCTCTGTCTTGGAATTCAGACTTTTGAATGGACTGAAGGTCTTCTCCCTTTATCTATCTAGTAGTGCTCACCTTACCCCTGGGAGCTAAAAAACCCAGGATCTTAGTCTGCTGTTATCAAGGTGGGGTCAATTTCTCATTTTAAGGGTTTATAGAGTTTAACAAAACACAACCACCTTTCCCTCTGAATTTCAGAACCAACAGAGAGAAAGTTATAGGAGTTAGGTAAAAATGCACCTTCATCTAGTTGATTGGGGAACTTCCTTTAGGTCTTCATTAACTCTCAAGGCCCTGAGTAGTGGCTTGAAAATAGGCTCTGTAAACCTCTGAGTATTGTTCTATTTCATTCTTTATTGTGCCTTGGGTAGTTTCCTCACGTTTGAACTGAACTGTTCTTAGGAACACTCCAACCCGAAACTTTCCCTACAGCTCTCCTTTGGTTTTCTGGTATTCTGGCCTGTGAATACCAGCTGCCATGTCCTTCCCCTAATCTACTGTGCTGCACTCAGGGAGATGGCCAGGCCAGGTGTGGGTGCCTCCTCCATGAGATGTATCTTGGAAGCTTCCTTCAGCCATCCATGAATGTCCTGTGCCACCTGGTGTCTAACGTCTAAAAAACCATTTTAGCATATATTTGGTCTGGTTTTCTTTAGTTGTTTAAAGGAAGAATTTCCATATGGCCCTATCACTTTCTTGTAGCCACAGACTGAAGTTGCTTATATTCATTATTTAAACCATTCTATTGAAGTAATATTGGCATATAATAAACTGGATATATTTAAAATATATTATTTGATATATTTGTACATGTACCTATGAAACCATCAACATAATCAAGATGACAAATATATTTGTTCCCCCACCAGAAGATTTCTAATGCCCTTTTGCAATCTCCCCTCTGGGGCCTCCCACCTTTCTATTCCCGTTGCCAGTCAATCCCTAACATGTCCCTATGTGTTAGATTACATCATGTAGATTTTATATCAGGGGAATCATAATTATCTAGTGTTATATTTTAGTTTATTGTACTCAGCATAAATATTTTTGGATGCATTCGTAGTGTGTGTATGAGTAGTTCATTCCATTTTCTTGCTGAATAATGTTCTATGTGTGTACTAACACAATGCATTTATTTAGTTGCTGTTGCTGGGCATTAGTGTTGTCTCCAGTTTTGAGCTATTGTTAATACACCTGCTGTGTAGATTTGTGTGCATGCCTATGTATGAACAGGTAGTGTCTTTTCTCTGAATTAACTGGTAGGAGAGCAGTGACTGAACCATAGGTTAGTGCTGTTTAAGTTTTTAAGAAATGGCCAAACTGGTTTCCAAAATTGCTGTAACATTCTGCACCTCACCAGAAGTGACTGCAAGTTTCATGTACACCACACCCTTGTCAGTACTTGGTTAGCCTTTTTACTTTTATCCTTCCTTGTGTAGGTATTTAGTTGTATTTCATTGCGGTGTTTACATGCATTTCCTTTGTTAGTAATGATGCTAAGCCTTTCTTCATGTGTTTATTTGTCAACTATATATCTTCACTGGTGAAGTGTTTGTCAAATTTCGCCCATTTTTACATTGGTTCATTTGTTTTGTTATTATTGAGTCTTCAGTGCTCTTGATATATATTTTGTATATATATATATATCTTTGGATATATATTTTGGAGATATATATATATATATATATATATATATATATATATATATATATCTGGTAAAATACCAGATATAAGCCCTGCAAATATTCTTTCCCAGTTCGTGACTTATCTTTTCATTGTCTCAGGAGTGCTTTTTGTAGAGCACAATTTTTACTTTGATGAAGTGTAATTTTATACTTTTGCTACATGTATTAGTATGAATATGATTTTTTTATTTATTCTGTTAAAATGATGAATGTCAGTAATAGATTTTCAAATGTTAAGTTAAGCTTGTAGTCTGGGATCGAATTCCATTTGGTCAAAATATATTTTATATATAAATACACACACACACACACACAGAGAGAGAGAGAGAGAGAGAGAGAGAGAGAGAGAGAGGCAAGCAGGGGAGGGACACAGAGAGAGGGAGACACAGAATCTGAAGCAGGCTCCAGTGCTGACAGCTGAGAGCCTGACGCACAGCTGGAACTCACAAGCTGTGAGATCATGACCTGAGCCGAAGTCAGACACATAACTGAATGAGCCACCCAGGCACCCCTGTATTTTTCTTTTATATATTTTATATTTTGTTTGTTTGAATTTTGGTTTAATATTTTATATCTCTGTCCATGAGGATCATCGTTCTGTGATTTTCTTGAGTTTTTTTTTTCTTTCTTTAATTGCTATCGGTGAAATTCTTATCTCAGAATGAATTGGGTTGTGTTCCTTTTTCAGTTTTCTGGAAGAGTTTGGGTAAAATTAGTATTGTTTCTTCCTTAATTGTTTCAGCCAATCTGAGAGTCAGTATGTCTCTCCCCACCCCAAAGTTAGGTTTGGGTGTTAAGACATATGGCCTTACATATATACCAAGAGGCTATAAAATGGTTTATTATTAGTATGATGACACTTTCAGGGGAGAGTAAAGCAACTCCCAAGGTGGTCCAAAAGTACATTGAGAGAACAGGAAAAAGAGGGTGGCTTTGGGCTTTTATGGCGGTCAGCAGTGGGACTGGAATGGGCATTTCCCTTCTTGCTTGACTGATGGCCAGAACATGCCATGTCTCATGTATTTCAATTTGAACATGTTTAAGTAAGTCATTATGGTATTTTATGAGCCTTGCTGCCTAAGACTGATGAGAGAGTTGAAAATATCACTGAATGTCTTGTTTAAAAGACTAACTATATGGTTCAGTTGGTTAAGCATCTGACTTCGGCTCAGGTCATGATCTCATGGTTTGTGAGTTTGAGCCCCTCATTGGGATATTTCCTGTAGGTAAGTATCCTCTGTCACTCTCTCTCTCTCTGCCCCTTCTCCACTTGTTTTTTTTTTTTTCTCTCTCTCTCAAAATAAATAAACTTAAAAAAAAAAAAAGACCAGCTTTGTGCATTTAGAAAAGTGAATTAGTGCTTTGGTCATGATCAGTAATGTCTGAAAATCTAGAGGATAAGGACAGTCTTCTTTAAGGCTGTGTATTGTGTCTTTAGTGTGTAGAGACACATGTGCGATCTTCTTTTATATTTTGGATATCCATTTCACAGGAGATTCTGAGTACTTAACCCAAATAAAACAACCGTTCTTCTTTATAGGTTTATTTAGAATGTCTTTTTCTTCTTTCAGTTAACTTTGGTAGTTTATATCTTTCCAGGAAGTTGTCCATATAATGTTGTCTAAATTTTTAGCATCTGCAGTTCATAGAATTCATTTATAGTCCTTTTTATTTCTGTGTGGTCATTAGTGGTGTTACTTCTTTCATTTATTTTTT